>NC_137771.1:168765774-169219561 GCF_963455305.1 Plecotus auritus | reverse complement strand
TTTCCTCCTCCCTCTAAAGTCAATAAATTAAATGTCCTGGCTGTTGTGGCTCAGTTGGTTGAGCACAGTCCCGTGCACTGAAAGGTCACTGGTTTGATTCCCAGTCAGCACATACCTGGGTTGTGTGTTCCATCCCTGGTCGAGGTGTGTGCGGGAGGCAGCCGATTGATGTGTCTCTCTCACATCGATGTTTCTCTCTGTGTCATCTCTCTCCCTTTCACTCTCTGAAAATCAATGGAAAATTATCTTTGGCTGAGTATTAACAAAAATAAATAAAAATTAAAAAAATTTTTATGGGAAATTTAAAGAAAATAACTTGATTTCTACAGGAAGGAAAACTTCCAAATCACTTGTTTGGTGGCAATTAAAGGCTGCAAATATAGAAATTGTTAAAAAACGGGACTGTGTAAGGTACTTTGAGAGCCCCAAAGCAAATGTATAATTATGGTTCCTGTCCCTTTTACCCTGCTCTTACTCCATACTTGCTGATGCTCCTGTGCCCCCAAGGAAGTAAACTATGAAATTCTTAGTCTTAATTCACAAGGACTACAGTATTATGACTACATGTTAATATTAGAACATGACTAGTGAATAATGGTTTAACTAGTTATAGTCATAGCTTTAATTTCCTTTACATGAATTCCTGATGCTTTTTGTAGAAAAAAAAAAATCCAGAAATCAAGAAATGGATTTTAATACTGGAAATTTTTTTTCAGTCAGGTTCTGGAAAAATTATTTTTCTGGATATTCCTATCAACACATTCTCATGTGCCCCCTTTCCCTCATGCTTGTGGTATTTCTAGTGGGCTAACTATACTCCAGCACTAACACCCCAACCTAGTCCTCAGGTCATGTGTTTACCTTGTCTAATTTCCTCTTTCTTTACCCTCCCAGCACAATAGAACAGATATTGGAAAAATAGATTTGCTTAAATTCTTTGGAACAAAGCCTACACTTGGTTTCCTGAAATACTTTTAAATTTATTTTTAATGAATTAATTACAATGGAAATAATTTAAATTGATGCAGAATTGAAAATGTTTCTAAGTTTCCTAGCAACGATCACACTAATCTAGGATAATGGGAGGATAGGAGAGGGAGGAGGCAGAGTTTAATCAGAATTGAACTTTAAGATACATTACAGTGAAAATGTGTTGTCTTTTTAAAATGTTTCAGAAGGGAGGTCCATGGTAGTTAAGAAGAACCATAATGTGTGTAAATGGAAGCTCCAAACCATTTTAAAGATGTTTATCTAGAAAAAAAAAGATGTTTATCTCATTGATTTGGACTAAGACTAAAGCATTTGTGCAATTCCTGTATAATTTCCAAACTAAAGTAGTAGGGTTGTAAAGTGATGAGGTTTTTACTATAGTTATTATAGGTGATGATTATTATAGGTGATATAATTGTGCTGTTGTACCAATTATCCTATATAATAAAAGGCTAATATGCAAATTGTCCCCATGGGCGGGAGTTCCACTGACTGGGAGTTAGATGTGTGCTGACCACCAGGGGGCGGCACAGAACATGGTTGGAGTTGGTAATGTGGCCCTGGCAGCTGTGGCAGTGGAGGTGCTGCCGGCCCCAAAGGGCCCAGAGGAGAGTGGGACCACGGCAGGATGGTGGATGGAGCAGGTGAGCGGGTGGCACCAGGCCAAGGCCAGTGCAAAGGCAGGCCCCGGTTGGTGGTAGCAGCAGGCAGCTGGGGAAAGGGAGGCCGGCAGCTGGCAGCTGCTAGAGACACTACCCATGCACAAATTTTGTGCACTGGGCCTCTACTCCCTTATAAGATAGGAAACCCTTTGTTTTTAAATATTTTAATTCTCGACAGAAAACATGAAGGATATTTGCCTTCTGGGCTATGGGGAAAACCATTTAAAACAGAACACTTGCTGACTCTCTCAGGCACTCATTATTAAGCAATTCAAGGATTGGAGAAATTACCAGGGTTTTTTTTGTAAACCTATTTTTGTTTAAAGAGTGTAATTATATCTGAAAAAATGTATCATTTAGGTAATACTTTCACGACCATTACTCATTTCTTAAAACTGGGGTATACTCTCTAAAGTCTAATTAGAAGTAACTGTACACATTTCTTATCCCATTCCACCAACTTCTTTGTCCCTTTTCTGTCTCAAGCACCTATGCAGATCTGAACTTTCCTTAATTTTCTTTGGAAGCTTAAATTACTGTATAAGGAAGTGCTTAAATGTTTGCTCGTTTACCCCAGCACTACCAGATCATGCTCTCTGAGCATTGACGTTTAAAGGCCCTGACATATTCTTTTATCCTTTTCTAAACATTTAGGGGAAACTTCATTATTTATTTTTATTGACTGATTTTAGAGAAAGAGGGAGGGGGAGGAGGAAAGAGACAGACATCAATTTGTTGTTCCACTTATATTGGTTGATTCTTTTTTATTTTTAAAATACATTTTTATTGATTTCAGAGAGGAAGGGAGAAGCATCCATGAGAGAGAATCATTCATTGATTGGCTGCCTCCTGCCCCTCACCCCCCCTTACTAGGTATTGAGCCCACAACCCGCCCTGACCGGAATCCAACCGTGACCTCCTAACCACTGAAACACAGGCCAGGGGTTGATTCCTGTTACATGCCCAGACCCGGCTTGACCTGTCACCTTGGTGCATGGGGATGACGCTCTAACCGACTGAGCAATCCGGCCATGGCTTTTAGGGAAAACTTTAAGACCAGAAGTCGCTTCGCTCCCCTAGCCTATTTGCAGCCCTGCTGTACACGAGACTTAGCTACATTTCCCAAACGCGCACTGTCTGGGCAGCAATGTGGGCTTAGCCTTGCGGCTAAAGGCATCGGAAAATGCAGTCCTTTCTTGTGACACGGTTTGTAAAAAGAAATGTTTTTTGTCGTATTCACTGCTTTCCACTCTAGCCGGTCAGATCTGGAACAATCAGGTCCCCTGGGTTAAGAAGACATTGCGCATTTCGTGCAGAAGGCGGGGGCAAAGAAGACCGGAAGGAAACCGCTTCCTTTTTTTGCGCAAGCGCACGAGAGCTTCTCCTGAACTCGGAAGTTCACCTGAACTCGGAAGTAGGAGGTGGCTCCCTCTGCGCATGCGCTCAGCGTCCGGTCGGCTGTTTTAGCGAATGACGCGGCGATGAGGACCCGTTTGTATCTGCAGAATACAGTCGGCAGGCTGGGCCTCAAATAACGGCGATTACGCAGGTTTTCTCTTAGCTTCTGAAATCTTCTGTTTAAAGCGGTGATGCATTCATGCTAAAGTACCTAAACTCTGCCAGACTGGTAGGGTTGCTCAGTGTTCTCAAACCTGTCCAACTGGGGGGAGGGGCCGTGAGAAATAGTTTATATAGAGATTTCCCTGCGCCCTGCCCTGCCCCGCGCCACTTTGGACGCCTGTGTACGTTCACAAAATACCCAACATTAATACTTTACTTGCTGACAGTACATGGGACTTTTAAATAATATTTCTCAAGTATTTGTTTACAGAAGGAAGTGAGGAAAAACTTAAGTAGTCCAAGCCATGTATATAGTAATTTAAAGATGATCCAGAAATTATCATTAAAGACCGTTTATTTTTGAGTCTAATAATCTAATGTTTTAATCTTCATTTTGCTGGGCAGAAAATCAAAATACTGGGCTGCCTGGTTCAGGACCGGACATTGAGCCAACCTAGTGACTTGGAGCTTCAAAGCCATGGCAACAAAGGAATCAGATGCCAAAGCAGAGTCAGCCCTCACCTCATCAGCCAATCAGAGCAAACAAGTGTATGAAAAACCAAACTATGCTCTCAGATGTACTCTTGTGGGACATATGGAAGCAGTATCATCAGTTAAGTTTAGTCCTAATGGAGAGTGGCTAGCAAGTTCTTCTGCTGACAAAGTAATTATAATTTGGGGAGCCTATGATGGAAAAAAGGAGAAAATACTTCATGGTCACAGTCTGGAAATATCAGATGTTGACTGGTCATCAGATTCCAGTCGTCTTGTTTCTGCCTCAGATGATAAAACTCTAAAGATTTGGGATGTGAGATCAGGGAAATGCTTGAAAACGCTGGAGGGGCACAGTAATTACGTGTTTTGCTGTAATTTCAATCCACCATCCAACCTAATAATTTCAGGATCTTTTGATGAGAGTGTGAAAATATGGGAGGTGAAAACAGGCAAATGCCTCAAGACTTTGTCTGCTCATTCTGACCCAGTTTCTGCTGTTCATTTTAGTTGTAATGGGTCCTTGATAGCGTCAGGTAGTTACGATGGCATCTGTAGAATCTGGGATGCTGCATCAGGTCAGTGTTTAAAAACACTTGTTGATGATGATAACCCTCCTGTCTCTTTTGTAAAATTTTCTCCAAATGGTAAATACATTCTCATTGCAACTTTGAATAATACTCTTAAACTATGGGATTATAGCAGAGGCAGATGCCTGAAGACATACACTGGTCATAAAAATGAGAAATACTGCATATTTGCCAATTTTTCAGTTACTGGTGGGAAGTGGATTGTGTCTGGTTCAGAGGATAACCTAGTTTACATTTGGAATCTTCAGACTAAAGAGATTGTACAGAAATTACAAGGTCATACAGATGTCGTAATCTCAGCAGCTTGCCATCCTACAGAAAACATCATTGCATCAGCAGCATTAGGAAATGACAAAACAATTAAACTGTGGATAAGTAACTACTAAACCCTTTAGAAATCAAGTAGTAGAGCCAAGTTGGCAAAAAGTTGTATATTTTAAAAGATGATTTCTCTTAATTTTGGCATGGTTTATATTTCTTCTTAACATTCTCTTGAATTATATAAGATTTTAAGACCTATAACCTAAATGTTCAAAGCAAGACAGTTGGAAAAGCAAGTCTAAAACTCAGGGCTTCTGACTTTTAATCTTGAAATTTGTTATTAATCTCTTGTGTCTGTCCTTGAATAGATTTCCATTCTATTCTTCTCAATGACTATTCTAAAGGATTGGTATATTTGAGGAATATTTAGAAGATTCACAAGACAGAATGAATAATTAAATGAGGAGAGCAAAGGAGTTTGGAATAACTCCAAGGTTTTTGGTTTGGGAGATCAGATGAATAAGAGCATAAGCCTGGGATGGTGGTGGACTGGAGATGTGGGTCAGGCACCACTCACACTAAGTGATAGCCTACCAAGTAGACTTTAATTGGGAAAAATAAGTCATGGTTAGGTTTGTTCTGAGAGTCTAAAACATTATAAATGGCATTTTACTGAAGGACCCCTAGATGGCTTGTCAGGTTGGGCCCTCATGATTTTCAAACAAGCTAAATGTTGGAGTGGTGAGGCCACTGTCTTTCATTATGTGACTGACTCACTACTTCCTATCCATGCTTCAAACTTAGTCCAGAAATCAGTACTTTGTGGAGCCATCACTGCCTGCCTGGCTCCAACCACAGTTGGCAGCTGAGTTAGGTTTTATTGCTATTTCTTTTTTTAAAAAGAAAGCATTTTTATTATTTTAAAAAATATATTTGATTTCAGAGAGGAAGGGAGGAGAGATAGAAACATCAATAAGAGAATTATTGATCAACTGCCTCCTGCACGCCCCCTACAGGGGACTGAGCAACCAAGGCATGTGCCCTTGACCGGAATTAAACCCAGGACCTTTCAATTCAAAGGGTCCTGATGCTCTATCCACTGAGCTAAACCAGTGAGGGCTATTGCTATTTCTATCATTTCTGTTATTAAAGTTCAAAATATATCACTTGTCAATTTGTATTGTAATGGTTTCATAGGCCATATTTCCAGTATATTATGTGTTCTGTGGAGACAAGAAATATGTCCTACTATTGATCTTTGTATTCTCAGTTTTTGTATATAGAAGGGACTCAAGTAATGTTTGATGAATGACAATGAAATATATCACCAGCACTTAATTTATTCCTTGCCTGCTTTCACTAACTTTTTGGAATTAATTTTCCATACTATTATTTTTGTTGTATCTGAGTAAAATCTCACATTTTAACTTTATTCAAAGAAGGCTTATATAAAATATAAAATGGAAAATGGTTTCTGCCCATTACCTATAGAGACAGGGTAAACATGAAAAAAAAATCTAGAAATTAAGCAAAAGAGTACAACAGTAATTTAATTGAAAGTATCAAGAGCAAAACTGTCTTCTTTTGTGTTCTACAATATTTTATACTAGTGCTCATTAAATCTGAATTGCTTGACAAGTTCTGAAGAACGTAAGATATTAAAAGTTACTAGTAGGGTATGAGTGCTGAGAAGTTAGTATGTGAGGGTACTGGGAGAAGTGAGATTAGATAGGGGCAGGTCTGAAATTCTGGCCAAGGAATTTGTATTTAATTCATAAAGAGGTAGTCACTATAAGTTACTGAACAGAAGAATGACACAAAATGAGAAAAGATTGTGTGTATTCTTGTTGCATATGTGAGCTTTGGTTTAAGGAAACATTTTTATTATAATAACTCTCCAAGATACAACACTTTAAAATGCTACTTTAGAAATTAAAAATGGTATTGTTCTATGAAGAAAGATTACTTATTTTTAAAAGAAGTACATTAAAATTTACCCATATTTAGAACATTGGTTTAGGTAAGATGTAACATAAATGTTCAAAAATAATAAACTAATCTAAAATGTGCAAGAAACAGTGCTTTTTGATAGTAAATTTTCAAGTGATAAAAATAAAAGAATTTGGTATCTAAAAAGAAGCTATGGTCAAATTACTCTAAAATAAAATTTATAGACAAACATCATTAACATCAGATAGTTACAAAGCTCTAGGTAAACTGATGTATTACATTTTATTAAGCCAAGTTCCTGAACAGCTGCATTTTAATCTGCTATAACCCTGTTATGAGACCAAACAGATTGAGATGGCTGTGAAGACTTGTCATCCACTATTATTTGTGAGAGAATAAATGACTATTTAAAATAGAAACCAGCATTTATACCTAAATATGAGACGGCTTAGCATCCCAAAGTGAGATATATACCAGGTGCAAATGCAACCTAATAAGAAAATGCATTTGATAGACTTTCATAATTGAGAAATTTAGTGTAAAGGCAGCAGGACAAGGACCAGTTAGGAATTCTAAGCCATGGAGCAGAAGAGGTGACTGCTGGTCCCAAGCAATTCAATGATGCTGGGATTTCAAAGTCCTCAGAAACCTGTGGCAAGATCATTATCATCACCTTGCTAGGACATTTTCAAGGACTGTGCTCCTAAAAGCCTCTATGCCAGCACACCCCAGAATGGCAAAGTGTGGTCTGTCTGCTTCCCAGGGCTCTGAGAAGAACCATGGCACTTGAGGAGGTTAGCTCTCTGAGATGCACTTGGGCAGTGTACTCAGCTGGCCTTCCTTATCTCCCCAGAAAGGAATACAAATAAGAGAGAGAAATACAGAAAAAAGCCATTTTGGCTTCGGGGGAGAGGTCACTTTGGTAATGGGAAGGAAAGTAAGATATAGAACCTGACTCTAAAGAGTTAATATTTAAGTCAAAATAAGTTGTCTTAATAGTTTCATTAAAAAAGTTGAGAGGATGCATTTAACCTGATCAAAGCCATGAAATTAGACAAGTCATTAAAGAAAATTTATTTGTACCTCTAAAGCAGAAATAGGGAAATGGTATGTTTGTACAAACCATAAATTTTATGTAATGGATCCTCATACCACATTCTTTTAAGACAAGCTTGTTGCTGACACATTATTCTTAGACTTTCAAAATCCAGCCAACATGAATACCTCTGTTACTCTGTTTTGGCCTTCATAGCTGCTTCTTCTCTCAGACGAGCTTTCTTTTCTAAGTTCAGGCTTGTTAAAGACTCGTGTCTTTTGACAGCCTAAAATGAAACAAATTTGAACAAGAAATTATGCCCATTTGTGAATGATGTCACTGATAGCAGCAGGTTAGCGATAGCAGTACAAGAATGGAACGGTCTGGTGCATGCACACTGGGCACAGCAGTCCCTTCCATGTGACTTCTGCTTCCTCTACTGCTTCACAGTCCATCAGTCCATCCATTCAAGCACTTATCTTCCTTTCTGGCCTCATTCTTTAAATCTTCTTGTCTCTCTTCTCTAATAATTTACTAGAGGCCTGGTGCACGAAAATTTGTGCACTGGGGTGGGTGGCGGTGTCCCTCAGTCTGGCCTGCCCCCTCTCAGAGTCTGGGAGCCCTCAGGGGATGTCCTACTGATGGCTTATGCCCACGGCTCCCTGAGCACCAGGCCTCCCAGCCACCGGGGCTCATGGCTGCCTGAGCCCACGGCTGCCTGAGACCCGGGCCTCACAACCGCCTGGGCTTACGGCTGCCTGAGCCCCAGGCCTCGCAACCACCTGGGCTTACGGCTGCCTAAGCCCCGGGTTGCGTAGCCGCCGGGGCTCACAACTGCCTGAGCCCCGTCACTCACAGCCGCTGAGCTGCTGCCTAAACCCTGGGCCTCACAGCTGTGGCAGCTGCCTGAGCCCCGGCCCTCGCAGCCGCCGAGCCACTGTGGCTTTGTCCAGAAGGATGTCCGGGACACGTCTGGTCTAATTAGCATATTACCCTTTTATTAGTATAGACTAGAGGCCCGGTGCACAAAATTTGGGCACTTGGGGCAGGAGTCCCTCAGCCTAGCCTGTGCCCTCTCACAGTCTAGGAGCCCTAGGGGGATGTCTGACGGACGGTTTAGTGGGCCTAAGCCGTCAGTTGGACATCCTTAGCATTCCCAGAGGCAGGAGAGGCTCCCACCACTGCCGCTGTGCTCGCCAGCCGTGAGCCTGGCTTCTGGCTGAGAAGCACTCCCCCTGTGGGAGTGCACTGACCACCAGGGGGCAGCTCCTGCATTGAGTGTCTGCCCCCTGGTGGTCAGCGTGCATCATAATGACCACTCATTCCACCATTCAGTCATTTGCATATTAACCTTTTATTATGTAGGATACGCTGTAGATGAGGCCCCCCAGAATCATAAGAAATGCAAAACAGAACATGGCCCAGGCTGCATGGGTGCTGTGGCCTAGCGGGTGCGCTCTGGCCTGGAGACTGGGCGGTAATCCGGCGCCCTGACTCCCAGTGCAGAGCCGGGCTGGCTTCGCAGGGGCGGCGGGAGGCCCGAGCCCCACCGCCATCGCCCGCAAGGGGAGCCAGTGGCTCCTGGGGAGGGTGGCTCTGGCCCTGGGAGGCACTGTGGGGCTGTACTACACCGCATGTGCGGTGGCACCTGCGCGCCCAGCCCTCCGCCGCACAGCTCTCCCTGTCCAACAGCCTGCAGCTGACTCTGTACCAGTACAAAATGTGTCCCTTCTGCAGCAAGGTCCGCACCTTCCTCAATTTCCATGCCCTGCCCTACCAGGTGGTGGAGGTGAACCCTGTGTGGAGGGCTGAGATCAAGTTCCCCACCTACAGGAAGGTGCCTATCCTGCTGGCCCAGGAAGGAGAGAGCCTGCAACAACTGAATGACTTCTCTGTCACCATCAGTGCCCTCAAGTCCTACCTGGTGTCAGGGAAGCCCCTGGATGTCATCACCTACTATCCACCCATGAAGGCCACGAACGACCAGGGCAAGGAGGTGACCGAATTCTGCAACAAGTACTGGCTCATGCTGGACGAGAAGGAGGCCCAGCAAATGTATGGTGGGAAGGAGGCCAGGACCGAGGAGATGAAGTGGAGGCAGTGGGCGGATGACTGGCTGGTGCACCTGATCTCTCCCAATGTGTACCGCACACCCGCCGAGGCCCTGGCCTCCTTCGACTACATTGTCCGGGAGGGCAAGTTCGGGGCTGTGGAGGGCGCCATGGCCAAGTATGTGGGTGCAGCTGCCATGTACTTCATCAGCAAGCGGCTCAAGAGCAGGCACCACCTCCAGGATGATGTACGTGAAGACCTGTATGAGGCTGCCAACAAGTGGGTGGCAGCTGTAGGCAAAGACTGGCCCTTCATGGGGGGGCCAGAAGCCCAACCTGGCTGATCTGGTGGTGTATGGCGTGCTGTGAGTGATGGAGGGCCTGGAGGCCTTCGACGACCTGATGCGGCACACCCGCATCCAGTCCTGGTACCTGCGGGTGGAGAAGGCCATCGCCGACGAGGCCCTCCAGTGAAGGAGCCTCCCCCCCCCCGCCCAGGAGGAACCGGAGGCCACAGGAGATACCAGCTGCCGGCACCAGGGCCACTGGGCCAGCACTCAGTGACGCTGTGCAGGGTGACAGGGTCATGCTACCTCTCGTCCACCCCCACCCCACAGCATTCTCTGTGTCTAACACTGGACACCTTTGGGGGCCCTGGGCTGCTGGGGGACACAGCCCCCTGAGGGGCACAGAGAGGCTACCTCCCTCGTCCCGGCCCTGGGCTCTCAGTGGCTGTCCTGCCTAACCCTGTGGGTGGGAACTGGGTTGGGCCCCTGCCCTGGACAAGGGAAGTAGGGACTTCCTGGGTTAGGGAGAGGCCCATCCTTGGCTCCTTATGTTCCTGCTCCCCTCCCCCACCCAGCCACCCACCCAGCCACTCACCCAGACTCTGTCTTGTTTGAAATAAAGAAAAAGATTCTGCCGTGAAAAAAAAAAATGCAAAAAATTAACTGTTAACTCATTCTCGAATTTCCCCCACTTGAAATAAAACTGCCCCCCCTGTGGGGCGTGTGCTGCACCTTGGGAACCAGTGGGCTTGACACTTTTCCTCTCTGAGCTTCATTTCTGAATACATAGGCATATACCATGGGAATTGTAATCTCTTCTCTGCCTACCTCACTGGGTTGTCACGAGGAGGTTCTGAACTAATAAACCTAGAAATGTTTCATCAAGTAAGTAATGTCTAAACAGGAAGGGATTGTTATTTTTAAGCTCATGGGTACTCTCGTAGGTAGCAGGTGCTGATTAGGGGAGGAGGGCATGATTGTTTCCTGGGACTGTAGCTATGGAAGCTTTGTAGAGGGTTCCGCAAGCCTCAGAGGGGTGGGCTCTGGCCAGCAGCCCTGAGGCAGTGGTTGTCCCTGGAGGCGCTGGCCGGGGGCAGCGAGTTAGGGGGGCAGCGAGGCTGAAGGGGGAGTAACTGTCAAACCTTCCTGCTTGGTGCCATTCTTTAAATTGTACCTGGCTGTTCTGCAGCTGTACCTGCTCAGGGTGCGGCTCCAATCTCCTGGATTGGGGTGGGGGCCGGGCCAGGGTGGAGCCAGGCAGGCTAGGAGGGCGGGTTTAGCCGCACCCCCAGCGAGGTTTAGCGCACTTCCTCTGCGGAGACAGTGCTGCTGCTGTTGGGGAGAAGGGTCTCACCCTCAGGAGCCGCTCAGGCCTGCCTCCACCCGGGTCTGGAGTTGTACGGAAGAGAGGTGTGCTCGGCCCCAGTGGAGGGGGCCCGGCAGTGGCAAGCTGCGGGCCCCACGGGTGCTGATGGGTGGTTGCCGGCATGCTATTGTTGTGGGTGCCCCTGCAGGGGTGGCAGGGGAAGAGATCGGGAGTTGGAGGTGCGGGCTGCAGCTACCCCCAAGGCTGCATCTTCTCCCCATCCGGTCAGCCTCCCCATCCCCCTATGGGTGCGGGGGCTGGGGTAGGGTGTCCATGCAGGGGGATTGGAAGAGCTCCCTGTGGCCGTTTCCTCTTCCTTCTTTGCAGTCTGGGCTCCTGTCAGGCAGTCTCCTCAGACCCCCAGGAACTTGGCTCCGGCCACCCACCCACTGCTGCGTGTGCATCAATATGCAAATTGGTCATTACGGGGACACCATCATGGACAAATTAGCGTATTACCTCTTTATATGTATAGACTAGAGGCCTGATGCACGAAATTCGTGCATGGGGGGGGGGAGTTCCCTCAGCCCAGCCTGCACCCTCTCCAATCGGGGACCCCTTGGGGGATGTCCGACTGCTGGTTTAGGCCCTCTCGCAATCAGGGACCACTGGCTCCTAAGGTGCCTGCCTGCCTGATGGCTCCTAACTGCCTCTGCCTGCCTGCCTGATTGCCCCTAACCCCTCTGCCTACCTGCCTGATTGCCCCTGCCTCTGCCTGCTTGTCTGATCGCCCTTAACTGCCCTCCCCTGCCGTCCCGATCTCGCCCCCAACTGCTCTCCCTTGCCAGCCTGATCTCGCCCCCAACTGCCCTCCCCTGCTGGCCTGATCTTGCCTCCAACTGCCCTCCCCTGCAAGCCTGGTTGCCCCCAACTGCCCTCCCCTGCTGGCCTGATCTCGCCCCCAACTGCCCTCCCCTGCTGGCCTGATCTTGCCTCCAACTGCCCTCCCCTGCAAGCCTGGTTGCCCCCAACTGCCCTCCCCTGCCGTCCCGATCTCGCCCCCAACTGCCCTCCCCTGCTGGCCTGATCTTGCCTCCAACTGCCCTCCCCTGCAAGCCTGGTTGCCCCCAACTGCCCTCCCCTGCTGGCCTGATCTCACACCCAACGGCCCTCCCCTGCTAGCCTGATCTTGCCCCCCAACTGCCCTCCTCTGCCGACCAATTTGGTTCTGATTGGTCAGTTTCTATGCCTGTCAGCATCAAAAGCTCCACCTCCTAGACAGCCATTGGCTCCTCACAGTTGACCCAGATTTGGTTCTGATTGGACTTCCAGTTGGTTGAGCCTTAGTCGTTACCGGTTGTTACGACCCAGGGTTTTTATATATTAGGATTCTTTTGTTTTTCCCTTTTCCCTCCCTTTAGTATTAAATATGTTCTCATTTTTATCCCTTTTTTCTCCTTTTACTTTTTTTGTTGCTACCATATTTTCCTTCTCCAACTCATTTGTATTCTTTCATACCAAAAACCATTCAGCTTCGGGGATCCCAGACTTAACTAAATACTATCATTGATGACTTCCAGCAGTTTCTATCCTACAACTCCATCCTTAAAGAGCAAACAACAGTGGGGGAGAGGCAGCCATCCTCTTCCCTTGCTTCCCTCTCTGTGACCTATTACATTATATGTGAAGCTTATATTAACAGACCAAAATTTTTATACCAAATAAATGACACTACCACTATATAAGGTAGTATTTTCTTTTATCTGTAATTTCACATATAAAGTGTTCTAGAAACCCCTATGTCCTGTTCATCTGCTTCTGCAGATTTCAGTCAGAACTAAGCATGAGAGGTCAAAGAGGGAGATAGAAGAAAAACTGAAGTGGGGCAGGAAGAGTTATCGAAAGAACTTCACCCAGGTCTGCACACTGCCCTTCTTGCTCCCAGAACATCAGCCTAACAATATTTAACATTCCAAGACTAAAGAGAGCTGGTAGTTCCTTTCCCTTTTCTATAGACTCTTGGGAGAAGGAGGTCAGTTACCACTGAGTTTGTAGAAAAAAATTTTAAATATCTGATAATAGATACAAGACATCCGTTTCCACATGTAAACTGTGAAACACAGAATTACACAAAGTATTAAAATAAGGGCTTGACTAGTGCTGCTGCATATAAAACTATATTTTAATCACAGGATAGTATAGTATAAAGTTTGATGACTTGCATACTTGGCTCTCAATTTTTATCTTCTTACTAGAGGCCCGATGCACGAAGATTCATGCAAGAATGGGCATTCCTTCCTCTGGCTGCTGGCACCACTTTTGCTCAGGCCCCTGAACTGCCTTTCCGCCTTCCCACGCTGCCCAGAGGCCCAGAGTGGCTGGGGCGGTGTGGAACTCCTGCGTCGTCGCCATGGTGATGACACAAGCATCCCGCCCCTGGCTGATGGGGCCTGTGTATGCAAATTAACCCACCATATTTGTTGGGTTAATTTGCATACTTACTCCTGATTGGCTGGTGGGCATCACGAAGGTATGGTCAATTTGCATCTTTCTCTTTTATTAGTGTAGATTAGCTATGTGACTTTGGGAAAATTATTTAACACCTTTTAAGCTTCATGTTCTTTTATAAAACACAGATAACAAGAGAACCTACCTTTTAGGGTTACTGTGGTAAATAAATGAGTTTAACAATGCCTGTTCTATAATAAGCACTCAATAAGTGGGAGCAATTTTAATATCACCTCAATTAAGTCTAGGTTTAAATTGAGATGCATGACCTTCCTAAGCTATCTTTTCTCAGCTGGAAATGAGGTCCTTTATAATAATAGTACCCATCGTGCAGTGTTATGAGGTTCAAATGAGACAACAGCAAAGTATTCAATTAGTGATTGCTATTAATAATTATCTATGTTAAAACAAAAATTTATGGGCTTGAATTCCTATGTGCTGCTTAAGATCTATGGTCTTCAGATATATGACCAGCTTGGCTGAGCTTGAAGTAGAGAACTATGATAAGACTGCTTACCAGGATTAAGGCAGTTAGAACGAGGATAAATAAACCCATGTACTAAGAGTGCTTTATAGACATGCACGGAGCTATCATTAAATCTGCCAGTGTCATATTTCTTGTTTCACATTATTTATGACATCTGGGGATTGATAAATACTTTTTACTTTTCAGAAAACTAACTTAGTCCTTCTCCTTGCCAAAGTTAGGATTTGCTAGTCATCCCCAGGCATGATCTTAGGTTTGGCCCTACTCTATCTTTGTTTCTTATAATTTCTTGTGTAAAAGCAGCCTCTTCTCAAAAGAATAAATATGGGAGTCAATCCCTGATTTCCTATAGGCCCTTTGTGGAAAACAAACAGAGATAGAAGTCCTCTCTCACCTGCTTGCCCTCAATAACCATTAAGATGCATCCTACCACTGTCAGGGCAATCATTACATAGCTGATCTTCACCCGGAGCTTGTTCTTTGCAGCATCGAGCATCTCAAACCTAATAATACAATAAGATCATGAGAGAAAGTTAACTTTCTGAAGTTGCCAGCAGGATACAAAGCTTTGTGTACCACAAATCAGAAGTGCAGTGGTGCCTATAAATATGAAAAAGGAGATAGGGCCTGGAAATCTTGTAAGACTTTAGGGAGGATGGGGCATTTTCACAACTCACTTTATATATATAAAATACAGTGAGATATCACAAATTTAAAGTAGAAAAAAGGGAGAAGTGTAAAGATAGGAAGTGAAGTCAGGAACAAAAAAGGCGAGGCATATGAATCTATGCTTGCTATGGTGGGCCCTGATTTTGGCTCTCAAAAGTTTCACATTAGTAGACAGTGCTAAAATTGAAATCAGTAGCTGTTTCTCCTTGAGGTTCTCAAGAGGATATTATATGATATAATGATTAGCTGAACATCCTGACAGATACTATAATGAATCTCATAAGTTTTAAACGCAAAGCACAATTCAGAAGAAAACAAACACAGGAGAGAGTTAAACAATGTGCTTTTTATACCCAGATTTCTGTTCTCTGCTTTGAACCAGGAACAGATTTCAGAATATCTAGATCAGCAGAAAGACCCTTTAAGCAATACCCCCTTTATATATAACTTAAAATATATATATATATTTTTATTGATTTCAGAGAGAGGAAGGAAGAAGGAGAGATAGAAACATCAATGATGAGAGAGAATCAGTGATTGGCTGCCTTCTGCACGCCTCCGACTGTGGATCGGGCCTGGAAACTCCGATGTGCCCTGACCTGGTTCATGGGTTGATACTCAACCACTGAGCAACATTGGCTGAGCCCTGTTTATCTTTTAACTGTTTTACTAAAATTGAGTGACAGTGAACTTCAGCTCTTTCTCAAGTGCCTCTCTTACCTGTCCACTGAATACAGATCCACGTGCTTTAACAGAAAGTTGAGGATTAGATTATCATTCTTGTGTGAAAGCTGAGAGGCCAAACAAGCGAGTCTGAAGAAAAGGCCCTTTCACCTTGGTGATTCTGCAGGTGGGCAGTGGGTTGAAGTTCTATTACCTTGAATGTCTGGTAGAGCTTCAGGGTAGGGCATGTGGAGTCCTAGTGGTCTCAGAATAAAGAACCCGGCTACTCAGTAGGGTATAAATAGTAAGTGATTATCTCTAGCTGATGGGATTGGAGTGCTAATTTTTTTCCCCCACACTCATGTTTTGTTTTGTTTTTCCTTCTCATGTTTTAAACACAAATTACATTTGAAATCAAAGGACAAAAAGTACTTTAAAAATGCTTTGGTCCGCCTGCCAGTTGTGGCTCAGTGGTTGAGTATCGACCCATGAACTAAGAGGTTGCCGGTTCAATTTCTGGTCAGGACACATGCCTAATGGGGGCGTGCAGGAAGCAGCCAATCCATGTTTCTCACATCGATGTTTCTCTCCCTCTTCTTTCCTCTCTCCCCCTTTCCCTTCCTCTCTCTCTAAAGATCAATAAAAAAGGTCTTTTAATTGGCTGGGCCCTGGCTGGTATGGCTTAGTGGTAGAATGTTGGCTCATGCACCAAAGGGTGATGGGTTTGATTCCTGGTCAAGGAATGTATCTGGGTTGCAGGCTCGTTCCCCAGCTCCAGTTGGGGCACGTGTGGGAGGCAACCAATCGATGTGTCTCTATTACATCGATATTTCTGTCTCTCCTCCTCCCTCCTTTCTACTCTCCCTAAAAATTAATAGAAAAAATATCCTTGGGTAAGGACTAACAACAAAACATGCTTGGAAGGAGTTCCCTGAAAGCATATACACTGGGACCCAGTGAGGTGGCGATGGAGTCTCCAGGCAGTGAAGCTGGGCCTGCAGGTGGGAGAAACCAGGGACAACTGCTACGGACACTGACTTTCTTTAAGAGCATCTAAGAAGGAACTCCTACCATGTGCAACAGCATGGATGGAATTGGAGAGCATTATGCTAAGCCAGTGGTTGGCAAACTGCAGCTTGCGAGCCACATGCGGCTCTTTGGCCCCTTGAGTGTGGCTCTTCCACAAAATACCACGGCCTGGGCGAGTCTATTTTGAAGAAGTGGCGTTAGAAGAAGTTTAAGTTTAAAAAGTTTGGCTCTCAAACAAAATTTCAATCGTTGTACTGTTGATATTTGGCTCTGTTGACTAATGAGTTTGCCGACCACTGTGCTAAGCGAAATAAGTCAGTCAGAGAAAGATAAATATCACATGATCTCACTCATTTGTGGAATATAATGAACAACATAAACTGATGAACAAAAACAGATCCAGAGACAGAGAAGCATCAATCAGATGCTCAACCTCAGAGGGAAGGTTGGGGAGGGTGGGGATAAGGGGGAGAGATCAACCAAAGGACTTGTATGCATGCATATAAGCATAACCAATGGACGCAGACACCAGAGGGGTGAGGGCATGAGTGGGGGTGGGTGGGTGGGGGGGCAAAGGGGGGGATAAGGACACATATGTAACACCTTAATCAATTAAAAAAAAAAAGAGCATCTAAGATCCCACCAACCACCCATGTTAACAATATTTTATATAAATTGGTATTTCCAACTGATGTGCTGTGATCATCATGAAAAATGATATAGTTTACATTTGAGGAAACATTTAAAAAGCAAAATGCACATAAATAAGGCTGTGATATTACCCTCCATTCTACAGGGACCAATCCCAATGGATAAGTTAAACAGTGCCTGTTCAGAACTAAGAGCACAAGGATAAATGGTTGCCTGGGCTCAGAGAAAGGCCTTCTAGACTCGCAGGGATCCTCAAACTTTTTAAACAGGGGGCCAGTTCACTGTCCCTCAGACCGTTGGAGAGCCGGACTATAGTTTAAAAAAAAAACTATGAACAAATTCCTATGCGCACTGCGGGCCCGGGACGAGTCGGCTGCTAAGCAGGACAGGCAGCGGCACCTGGCGGGCCGGATAAATGTCCTTGGCGGGCCGCATGTGGCCCACGGGCTGTAGTTTGAGGACGCCTGTTCTAGAGTAACTCACTAGGTAGTACTTTGGGCTTCAGGGGATCTGAGGGCCAGGGACCTACAAGGGAACTAAAGAAGGTGTTCCATAGTAAAGTCTATATAGCATCTATGAGGGCCACGAGTATATACCAGCTTGTTTTCTGCTGGGATTTTTAGAAAGAAATTGGGATAAGCAAGAAACTAATGTCATTGATATTTCCCAGGAAAGCACATTGTCAAAGCACATTGTCACTTGAGCAAAGAAGGACCAGGGATTTCCTGCTGAAGTAATTTTCTCCTGCTGAAAAGAATGTGCTGTTTAATTTGATATGCAGAAGCAGAAGGGCTCTTTTTTAAAGCTGTTGTAAAGAGAAGGCAAATACTACTTATCTTCCTGGAAAAAGATACCCTAAATGAACCCAGATCTTTCACAATCATAACTTGAAACCAGAGACCAGAAGGTGCAAGAACAGTTTTCTTGCTAGAAGGGACTGTCTATGGGACTTTGTCCCAAGTCCCTGTCTCTGAAGACTATGATGCCCCATGGGGGAGATGGCATCTATTTCTCAGAATCTCTGTTAGCAAGATGCAACCGATCAGTGGAGTAATGGTTCTCAACTGGGAGTGATTTTGCACCCAGGGAACATTGGCAATGCCTATAGACATTTTTATTTATTTATTTTTATTTATTTCAGAGAAGACAGGAGAGGGAGAGATAGAAACATCAATGATGAGAGAGAATCAGCTACCTCCTACACGACCCACACTGGACATCAAGCCCACAACCTGGGCATGTGCCCTGACCAGGAATCCAACCTTGATCTCCTGGGTCATAGGTTGACGCTCAACCCCTGAGCCATACTGGTCGGGCTGGAGACATTTTTGATTGTCATTAATGAGTGCTACTGGCATATACAGGGTGAAGAGGACATGGATGCTGCTTAAATATCCTATAATACACAAGACAGCTCTCAACAACAAAATGTCAGCAGTGCTGAGGTTGAGAAACCCTGGGTTACAGGAATCTGTACCCATCACCTACAGACTATGAAAAAGTCCCAAGATCCCAAAGTTGGTGGCAGAAGGCACTCTTTCCTGGATCCCAGAGAAAGAATACGTTGCTTTTAAATACTTTTATGCCTATGTCTGAAGACTTGAGTGAATTGTATAGAATATAGTTATTGTCACTGGTACCTAATACACCTAGATTAAAACAACCTAAAAAGAGTGAATATCACTGTTTGGTCCCTGTACCTAGGAGAAGAAATCAACTTAGTTGACTTCAGAGTGTGCTATTCACTAGGCACTACATGACATATCAATGATAAGAGAGATATCCTAGTTGTTTTTATCCCAGGTACTTGATAAAGAGGAAACATTTAGAGAAGTGCTCATCTGAGGGTATTTTTTCCATTGCTTTTTTAGAGGGTGGAAAGGTGGGAGTGAGGGGAACAGAGAGAAAGAAAGAGAGAGAGAGATATTCACTGGTTGCCTCCCACACAGGTCCTGACTGGGGTGGGCTAGGGATCGAACCTGCAACCCAGATAAGTGCCCTTGATGGGGAATCGAACCCGAGACTCCTTTGGTGCACACAACGATGCTCCAGCCACTGAGCAACACCACCAAGGCAAGAAGTGAAAACTGTTTTAAAATTGGGTTGATAGGTTTTAAATAGACTCAAAGGAACTGCTTTTCCTTTAAAACAGATCAGTGAGAAACAAAGCTGCTTACAACCCTAAGGCCAGCACTCACGAGATAGTCTCTGGGATTTCATCTTCCTTTTTGAAGCGACCTGCCCATATCAGGATCTTCCTCTCCCAATCCGTAGGTTTGTGTAATGGCACTCTGTGACTGTAAGTCTCTATGAGAAAAACAAGACGAGATGCTTACTAATGTGAAATTATGACTCTCAAATTTAGCAACAAAAAAATGCTATTTGTGCCATTTTAGATCTATTGGGTCTGAATTTTTGCCACCTGTGTAGGTTTCATGAATTATTCCAGAGTAGAGATAACCATCAGCAAGGGTGATAAAGATGAGAAGAGGCCAAGGGCTGAATCTCAGGCATGGCCCAAGAAAAGGGACAGGAGAAAATGGAGTGGCCAAAGAGGCAGTTGAGTGAGAAGCATACAAAACCACAGACTGCAGGAAAAAGACTTTTTAAGAAAGGGGAAATCATTGAAGATAAGGAGCCGAAAAGATTAGGGAATGACAGAATGTCAAGGTTAGAAGGGATCTTGGAGATAATCTCATCCAAATGCCACATGCTAACTACATCTCTACTGCAGACAGACCTCCTTGACTGTTACCTACCTGTCACACTCACTCCCACCTCCATACCTTTATTTATGCTGTTCCTTTCACTTCATCAGAAGGCAACAGCAAAAGAACAGGAAAATTAATAGGGAAAACATCCAAAGAATCAAAGGCGAGAAAAGAGGTTTAGAAGTATAGAAATAGTGCTGTTGTAGTTTTATCTAAAACTTCCAGGATTTGGCACAACTGTCACTATAGTATTTTTTCCTTCTCATTTTAAGCACTATATACCCATTAAAGACAATTCACAAAGTATAGATGTGAAAAAAGGAAGTATAGGTGTGAAAAAAAGAAAAAGATAAAAATCATCCCTAATTTTCTTGTCATAGCATAATCCCTATATTTTTATTCTGGTGTTTCCTAAGGCTTATCCCCATAAGTATATATGTATGTGTAATGCTATATCTGTATCATGCTAATTTTACATTGATACACACAATGTAAAATTTTTAATCCTGCCTTGTTCATTAGCATTATAACATTCCCCATGCTAGTACATGGTATTTATAAGCAACATTTCCAACATCTGCATAATCTCATCAAGTAGATCTGACATACATAATTAATCATTCATAGAGTATTTGACATTTAGATTTATTTCTCATTTTCCTATTATCTATAAAAAATGGAAACATCTTTATAGTCAAAGCTTTTCCCATATGTAGGAATTATTCCTTAGGATACATGCCCAGAAGTCAAACACCAGGTCGAAGGGTATAAACATTTTAAGCTCTTGATAAATATATTTTGAGTATGATTCCTTTCCACTCACCAAGACCTGCCTGGCCCTAGTATATTCCCATGAAGAAGCAACAAGCAAATTGTACTTAGGACCCTATAGTTTGTAAATTATGCTCCTTCTTCCTATAGTGGTGAGTGAGAAGGGTGTGAGTTAGGGATAGGACTAAACGTGGCTGAAATTAAAACCTAAGCCAGACCTTAGCACAGGTTGTATTTCACCCAAAGCATCATTTCTTTTTTTTTTTTTTTAAAAATATATTTTATTGATATTTTACAGAGAGGAAGGGAGAGGGACAGAGAGCCAGAAACATCGATGAGAGAGAAACATCGATCAGCTGCCTCCTGCACACCCCCCACTGGGGATGTGCGCGCAACCAAGGTACATGCCCATGACCGGAATCGAACCCGGGACCCTTCAGTCCGCAGGCCGACGCTCTATCCACTGAGCCAAACCGGCTTGGGCCAAAGCATCATTTCTTGATTTGGTTCACATTTGGGGTTCCTTAAAAGATAATTTTAATTTCCAGACTACTATTTACTTTGGTGCATCTATTCTCCTACAAAAAGCGACAGTCCAATCTTTGAGGCAAGAAATAAACATGACAAATGAGGAAAATGAAGAAGTAATTGCTACCTGTGAGCACAACCAATGTCAGTACAATCTGGAGGCCTGAACTACGTGACAGGGTATAATGTAGTGACCACCCTCTTTTAGTTTTTTTTTTATTCCAAATTGCCCTCCTCTTTGGGAGCTGCCTCGTCCATAACTGGAAAAGTAATAAAAACTTACGGGATGGAGGCTTTGGATTTTCCTGGGGTTTGGTGCAAAATCCATTTGTTCTCTTCCAATCAGAGTTTCTGGTGAGCCTTACAGATGAGGAAGCATCTCTTTCACATAACCTAAAACAATTTCCTAGAAAAGAGAGAAAAATGTCTCAGAGAAAGAAACTCTGATATTGTCTCCAAATCAGAAATGCCTACAAAGTATATATTTCATTTAACAAAGTTAACTCATTTAGAAAATGAATATACTACTCTATATGTAAGCTACATATACTATGTATAGGGATGCTATGCTTGGTAGCGTTTTAAAATATACATGTGTTGCTGATTAGTAAATTAGCAATTTACAACATAAGCATTTTATCAGCTGTAAGTTTTATAAAAGTACTTCTCACAAGCATTTTCATAACAATAAAGGTTTTGGTGGAAATATTATGTATTATATCACCTGGCTGTTTAGGTAGAGATTAACAACCTTGCAGACATGATAAACCAAGACACCAACTTGCCAATATTATTGTGGCCAACTCTGGGTAGGAAGCTGCAATGTCAAGGGGCTCTATAAAGCCTTATTTCTTCCAAGTCACATTTCTCCAATTAAAAATCAACTTTAGCCCTAGCTGGTATGGCTCAGTTAATTGGAGTGACATCCATACACCAGAAACTGGTGGGTTTGATCCCCATGTGGGAGGCAATCGATGGATGTTTCTCATGTCTCTCTCTCTCTCTTCCTTCCTCTCTCTGAAATCAATTTTTAAAAATCAACTTTGGATATAGTCATGAGTTATGTGTAATTTTAAAACCATACACACAATCATCCTATATAATAAAAGCCTAATATGCTAAGTGTCCAGTTGTTCAGTTGGCCATTCAACCAATCAAAGCAAAATATGCTAATGATATGCTAAGGCCACTCAACCACTTGCTATGACATGCACTGACCACCAGAGGACAGACGCTCTGACCAGTAGGTTAGCTTGCTGCTGGGGTCCAGCTGATTGGGACTGCGTGAGATGGACTGGACATGCTCTGGTGCCCTCCCATAGCCCCTCCCTGGCTGGCCAACCTACCGTGTCCCTCCCCGGCCCCAATCATGCACTGGTGGGGTCCCTTGGCCTGGCCTGTGCCCTCACGCAATCCGGGGCCCTCAGGGGATGTCAGAGAGCTGGTTTCGGTCGGATGGCAGAACGACCGGTTGCTATGATGCGCACTGACCACCAGGGGGCAGATGCTCAAAACAGGAGCTGCCCCCTGGTGGTCAGTGCACTCCCACAGGAGAAGTGCTGCTCTGCCAGAAGCCAGGCTCATGGCTGGCGAGTGCAATGGCGGTGGTGGGAGCCTCTCCCGCCTCCGCAGCAGCACTAAGCTGTCAGTTGGACATTCCCCGAGGACTCCCGGACTGAGAGAGGGCGCAGGCCAGGCTGAGGGACCCTCCCAAGTGCACAAATTTCGTGCACTGGGCCTCTAGTCTATATATATATAAAAGCCTAAGCGACCCGTTATGACCGGAGCTGCCCCCTGGTGGTCAGTGCACTCCCACAGCAGGAGCGCTGCTCAGCCAGAAGCCGGGCTCATGGCTGGTGAGTGCAGCTGTGGTGGCAGGAGCTTCTCCTGCCTTCACAGCAGTGCTACCAACCAGCGGCAGCAGGTGCAGTGGGGCCGGGATGAGCGGGAGTGGCATGGCACCCAGCCCCAGTTTGGGTTCCTCCCCGGCTGCCTGCAGCTTCGGTACTGCTACATCCCTTGGGAGATGTCAGACTGCCAGTTTTGGCCCAATCCCCACAGGCCAGGCCTGCACCGGGCCATGCACCAGGTCTCTAGTAAATATATAAAACTGTATCTATATATATAAAAGCCTAATATGCTAAGTGTCCAACCGTTTGGTTGACTGCTCGACCAGTTGCTATGACACACACTGACCACCAGGGGGCAGATGCTCCAATGGGTAGGTTAGCTTGCTGCTGGGGTCTGGCCAATCGGGACTGAGCAAGACGGGCTGGACACGCCCTAGAGCCCTCCCACGGTCCTTCCCTGGTCTCTAAAATATTTCTTTCTAATTAATTTCCTTTGAATGTGCATGAATTCGTGCACCGGGCCTCTAGATATAGGTTGGTAATTTTTTAAATCTAAGTTCTAAGCACCAATAGAGTAGTATTACAAATCTCCATGTACTCACCACAGTTTCAACAATACATGGCCAATAAATAGTTTCATCTGGACCCCACCCTCTCCTTCTCCCCTACTTATTTTAAATCAAATCCCAAAATCATGTCAGTTCTTCCATAAATACTTTAGTATGCATCTCAAACCAAGTAATTTTTCAAACAATAACTTTTTTGTATTACTAAAAAATAATTCCTTGTTATCATCACACTTTGGTCAAATAATGATTCAGTTTGGGCTCATAATTTTTTTAGTTGGTTTATTCTAAATAGGTGCACACACTGAATATGGTTGATGCTTCCTGTGTAGGTCACGCTGCCTGCCCCCCTCCTCCTTTTTTGGTATGATTTATTTGTTGAAGAAATTAGGTCATTAGTTCTATAGAATTTCCCTTATTTGAGATTTTGTTAATTGCATCCCCATAGTGTTGCTTAACATATTCTAACTCCCCTATTTCTTGTAAACAAATGTTTGAGCTTTGATCAGATTCAAGTTGGAATTTTTTTTTAGCAAAATGTCAAAGGTGGCATTGTGTAGCTCCAACTGCACTGCCATCAAGAAGCATACTTTGATTTTAAGATTAGATTTTAAGGTTAGACAGACCAATATCTCTGATAAATAAGGATGCAAAAATCCTAAACAAAACACTGGCAAATTGAATACAACAATACATTAAAAAATAATACATCACGATCAGGTGGGGTTCATTCCAGGAGCACAAGGATGATTCAGCATACACAAATCGATCCATGTAATATACCACATTAATAAAAGGGTAAGAATCATATGATTTTATCAATAGATGCAGAAAAAGCATTTGATAAGATACACTATCCATTTATGATCAAAACACTCAATAAAATGGGTATAGAAGGAAAGTACCTCAACACAATAAAGGCCATATATGACAAACCCTTAGCCATTATCATACTCAATAGTGAAAAATGGAAATCTTTTCCTCTAAAATCAGGAACAAAAAAAGAAGGCCCACTATCACCACTCTTATTCAACATAGTTCTGGAAGTCCTAGCCAGAGCAATCAGGCAAGAGAAAGAAATGAATGGCATCCAAATTGGGAAAGAAGAAGTAAAACTACCACTTTTTGCAGATGACATGATTCTGTATATAGAAAATACTGAAGACTCCACCAAAAAACTATTAGAAACAATAAACGAATATAGCAAAATTGCAGGATACAAATTAATGTACAAAAATCCACTGCTTTCCTATATACTAAAATTGAAACTTTAGACAAATTAAAAAAAATTCCTTTTGCAATTGCAATAAAAAAAACAACAACCTGGGAATAAACTTAACAAAAGATGTGTAGGTTTCTATATTCTGAAACCTACAAAGCATTATTAAAAATGAAAAAGATACAATGAAATGGAAAGATATACCATGTTCATGGATGAAAGAATCAACATAGTTAAAATGGTCATAATTATCCCAAACAATATACAGATTTAATACAATAACCCATCAAAATCCCAATGTCATTTTTTAAAGAAATAGAATTTTAAAAATTTCCAGGTTTGTATGAAACCACAAAGGTACCCGAATAGGCAAAGCAAACCTGAGGGAAAAAAGAATGAAGCTGGAGGTATCACACTATCTGATTTCAAATTATACTACAGAGCTCTGATAATCAAAACAGCATGGTACTGGCAGAAGAAAAGACACACATACCAATGGAACAGAATTGAGAGCCTAGAAATAAAACCACATATGGGAAAATAAATTTTGACAAAGGAGCCAAAACACACAATGGAGAAAAGAAAGTCTCTTCAATAAGTGGTGCTGGGCCCTAACTGGTTTGGCTCAGTGGATAGAGCGTCGGCCTGCAGACTCAAGGGTCCCAGGTTCGATTCCAGTCAAGGGCATGTGCCTTGGTTGCAGGCACATACCCAGTAGGGAGTGTGCAGGAGGCAGCTGATTGATGTTTCTCTCTCATCGATGTTTCTAACTCTCTATCCCTCTCTCTTCCTCTCTGTAAAAAATCAATAAAATATATTAGAAAAACAAAAACAAGAAAGTATTAAAAAAAAAAAATAAGTGGTGCTGGGAGAATTGGAAAGCCACATGTAAAAAAATGAAACTAGATTACAGTTGGTCCCCTTGAACAAGAATTCAAAATGAATCAAAGACCTAAATATAAGATCTGAAACAATAAAGTACATAGAAGAAAACATAGGTACTACACACATGGACTGTGGTCGTAGAGAACATTTTATGAACTTGACTCCAAAGGCAATGGAAGTAAGGACAACAATAAATGAATGGGATTATAGTCAACTAAAAAGATTCTGCACAGCAAAAGAAACCAACAACAAAACAAAGGCAACCAACTGAATGGGAGACTCCATCCCCAGTGTGGGGCGTACAGGATGCAGCTGAGCAATGATTTTTGATCCCCGGTTGGGGTGCGTATGGGAGGCAACCAATCATTGTTTCTCTCTCCCTTCCTTTCTCTCTAAAATCAATAAATATATTCTCAGGTGAGGATTGAAAAAAAGACAACATACAAAAAGCCATCAGATATATGAAAAGATGTTCAATTCACTAGCTATTAGGGAAATGCAAGTAAAAACTATAATGACATACCACCTCACACCTGTTAAAATGGCTATTATCATCAAGACAGGTAATAACAAGTGTTGGAGAGGCTGTAGAGAAAAAAAGAATCCTTGGCCCTAGCCGGGAGCTCAGTTAGAGCGTCGTCTGATATGCCAAGGTTGTGGGTTCAAACCCTGGTCAGGGTACATATAAGAATCAGTGAATGAGCCCTAACCGGTTTGGCTCAGTGGATAGAGTGTCGGCCTGCAGACTAGAGGGTCCCAGGTTCGATTCTGGTCAAGAGCATGTACCTTGGTTGCGGGCATATCCCCAGTGGGGGGTGTGCAGGAGGCAGCTGATCAATGTTTCTCTCTCATTCTCACCGATGTTTCTAACTCTATCCCTTTCCCTTCATCTCTGTAAAAAATCAATAAAATATATTTATAAAAAAAAAGGATCAGTGAATGAATGCATAAGTAAATGAAACAACAAATCGATGTTTCTCTCCCTCTAAAATCAATCAATAAATATTTTTAAAAAAGAACCCTCATTCACTACTGATGGGAATGTAAATCGGTACAGCCACTTTGGAAATCAGACTGGTGGGTCCTCAAAAAAGTATAGAGTTACCATATGACCCAGTAATCCCTCTTCTGGGTATCTACCTGAAAAACTAAAAAACATTTATACACAAAGATATATGCACTCCTATATTCACTGCAGCATTATTCCTGGTGGCCAAGACATGGAGACAACCAAGGTGTCCGTCCATAGATGGGATAAAGATGTGGTATATATATATATATATATATATATATATATATATATATATATATATACACACACACACACAATGGATACTACTCAACCATAAGATAAAATACTGCCATTTGTGACAACATGGATGGACTTTGAGAATATTATGCTAAGTGAAATAAGTCAGAAAAAGCTAAGAAGCATATGATTTCTTCTCATAAATCTCAGAGACACAGACAACAGCATGGTGGTTACCGGAGGGAAGGGGGTGGAGGGTAGTAAAGGGTAAAGAGAGATAAATATACAGTGATGAAAGATGATTTGACTTTCAGTGGTGGGTACACAATGCAATGTACAGATCATGTATCACAGAAATGTACACTTGAAACCTATATGACCCTGTTAGCCTGTCACCCCAGTAAATAATAATAAAAGAAGAACCTAGGAGGACATAGGCCACAATAGCCTAATACACCTAGAAATGTTTTTGAAATCTCATGCCTTATAAAATTGGCACTGTTATATAAAATAACTATGCATGCTCATTTTAGTATAAAATAATGTATCAAATTACTTACTAGTTGTAATCCAAATTTGCCCCTGAATGTTATTTCTCCCACCCTCGTCCTTCCCTAGGGCATCCTCACTATCCCTCCTTTAATGCCTATGGAAATATTGAGGTTCTCCTGTAACTAAAATTGAGTTCATTTTTAGTTTCTATTATTATTTTTATTTCAGGCATCAAATCCAAAAAGGATTTTCAAAGTTTTATTTTCTTACTGTGACTGGCAAAAGCACAAGGAGTGATTGCATTACTTTGTACCCAAGGATTGTTTCACAGAGGCAGGAAGACCTTGACCCCACACTTTCATCCCCAGTTCCTGACCACAGAATCAAGAAGGGCAGGGAAACCTTTATCATTGACCCTTCATAAAACCTCCTATGCCATTATCTTGGGGCATGTGACCAGATTCTAATCATTGTCCCATGAGGGAAAAGCAAAAATAAAACAAAATACTAGGCCAACTTTTTAATATAGATTTAAATGAGGGTGTGTTACTCTGAAAGTAAGAGTCAGAGTAAGTGGGGACTGACTATGGTGAATGTGGAATTACTCAGCAAATCCAAAAATAGAAAAACCAAAGGGCAACTTCTTTGAAGTGATATTAATGACAGGGTTTTAAAAAGAAAATAAAGCATTATATTTATCCACAAAATAAAAGACACTACTGTGGACTTCTCATGGGCATATGTATTTGTGGAAAGATTTTTGAAAGAACATTTTTTTTACATGATTCCATATCATAAAATTCATCCTTTTAAAGCATATGATTCTGTGGTTTTTAGTATAGTCACAATTTGTGTACTAATCACTACTATGTAATTTCAGAAGATTTTTATCATTCCAAAAAGAAATCCCAAATCCATTAGTACTCACATTTTTCCTCCCCCAGCCTTAGGAAACTACTAATCTACTTTCTGTCTCTATGGATTTGCATATTCTGGATGTTTTATGTAAGTGAAATAATATATGGCCTTTTGTGACTGCCTTCTTTCACCTAGCAAATTTTCAAGGTTGTAGCATTTATCAGTACTTGATTTTTTTCATGGACAAATTTTATTCCATTGTATAGATATCCCAGATTTTGTTTAAATATTAGTCAAAGGACCTTTAGGTGGTTTCCACTTTTTGGCTATTATGAAGAATGCTGCTATGGACATTTGTGTATAAGAAGGGAACATCTATTTTCATTTCTTTGAGGCATATACTGAGGTGAAATTGCTGGGTCTTGTGGTAACTCTACAGTTAATCATTTGAGAAACTGCAAGACTGTTTTCCAAGTGGCTGCAGCATTTTACATTTCCATCAGTAATGTATGAGGGTTACAATTTTTCACATCCTGGCCCACACTTGTTTTTATATTTTTGAGTGTTTTTTTTTTTTTTTTTTTTTTTTTTAATTAAAGCCATTCTAGCAGGTGTGAAGTGGTATCTCATTGTAGTCTTGATTTGTACTTTTCTATTGAGGATCTTTTCACATGCTTATAGTCATTTATATATCTTTTCTGAAGAAATGTTCATTCAGCTCCTTTGCTCATTTCTGAACTGGTTGTCTTTTATTACCATGTTGTAAAGAATCTTTACATATTCTGGATAAAAGTTCCTTATCTGATATGACTGCATATATTTTCCCCCATTTCATACATTGTCTTTTTTTTTTTTTTAAATATATATTTTATTGATATTTCACAGAGAGGAAGGGAGAGGGATAGAGAGCTAGAAACATCGATGAGAGAGAAACATCGATCAGCTGCCTCCTGCACACCTCCCACTGAGGATGTGCCCGCAACCAAGGTACATGCCCTTGACCGGAATCGAACCCGGGACCCTTCAGTCCGCAGGCCGACGCTCTATCCACTGAGCCAAACCGGTTTTGGCATACATTGTCTTTTTACTATCTTGATGATGTCCTTTAAGTACAGAAATTTCTAATTTTGATAAAGTCCAACTTATCCATTTTATCTTTTGTTGCTTGAGCTTTGGTGTCATATACATGGTTACAAAGGTTTGCTCTAAGAATGTTATAGTTTTAGCTTTAACATTTAAAATTGTGATTCTTTAACTTACTCATCTTTTTTATTTTTTATTTATTTTTTAATAAATCTTTATTGTTCAGATTATTACAGGTGTCCCTCTATTTCCCCCCCCCCCCCATAGCTCCCCTCCACCTGATTCCCCACCCCACCCATGCCCCGCCACTGTCTTCATCCATAGGTGTAAAATTTTTTTTTGTTTTTTCTTGGTCCTAATTTTTATTATTTTTTAAAAAAATCTTTATTGTTCAGATTATTACAGGTGTTCCTCTTTTCTCCCCCCATAGCTCCCCTCCACATGATTCCCCACCCCACCCCGTGCCCTTACCCCCCGCCACTGTCTTCATCCATAGGTGTAAAATTTTTGTCCAATCTCTTCCCGCACCCCTCACGCCCCCTTCCCCGAGAATTGTCAGTCCACTCCTTTTCTATGTCCCTGATTCTATTATATTCACCAGTCCATTCTGTTCTTCAGATTTTTTATTCATTTGATTTTTAGATTCACTTGTTGGTAGGTATGTATTTGATGTCATTTTGTTGTTCATAATTTTTATCTTTACCTTTTGCTTCTTTTTCCTCTTCTTAAAGAATACCCTTCAGCATTTCATGTAATCCTGGTTTGATGGTGATGAACTCCTTTAGCTTTTTCTTGTCTGTGAAGCTCCTTATCTGACCTTCAACTCTGAATGATAGCTTTGCTGGGTAGAGTAATCTTGGTTGTAGGTTCTTGCTGTTCATCACTTTGAATATTTTTTGCCACTCCCTTCTGGCCTGCATAGTTTCTGCCAGGAAATCAGCTGACAGTCGTATGGGTACTCCCTGGTAGGTAACTAACCGTTTTTCTCTTGCTGCCTTCAAGATTCTCTCTTTGTCTTTTGCCCTTGGCATTTTAATTATGTGTCTTGGTGTGGTCCTCTTTGGATTCCTCTTGTATGGGGTTCTGTGCACTTCCTGGACTTGTAAGTCTATTTCTTTCACCAGATAGGAGAAGTTTTCTGTCATTATTTCTTCTAATAGGTTTTCAATATTTTGCTCTCTCTCTTCTTCTGGCACCCCAAAAATTCGGATGTTGGTACGCTTAAAGTTGTCCCAGAGGCTCCTTACACTATCTTCATATTTTTGGATTCTTTTTTTCTTTTTGTTTTTCTGGTTGGGTGTTTTTTGTTTCCTCATTTTTCAGATCTTTAGTTTGATTCTTGGGGTACATTGATCTACAGTTGAGTTTCTGTATATTCTTTATTTCAGACAGTGTATGCTTAATTTCTGACTGGTCCTTTTCCATTTTTTTGGCATTCTCATTAAGATCCTTAAAGGTCTCACTAAGTTCCTCAGCCGTTTTTAGAAGATTCTTGAGTAACCTTATAAATGTGGTTCTGAACTCTATGTCGTCCAGTAGTTTGCTTTCCCCCATTTCTTTAATTCGTGACATGTTTCTTTGTCTCCGCATTTTGCTGCTTCCCTGTGTTGATGGAGTGGCTTTGTGTGGTAGGTGACCTATAGGGGCCAGTAGCTCAGCCTCCCCAATCACCTGAGGTGGACGCTCTTGGTACACCCCTTTGTGGGCTGGGTGCAAAGTTTTGGTGTAGTTAAGCCTTGATTGCTGTTGGTACACTGGGAGGAATTGACCTGCAGGCCAATTGGCTATGAGGACCCACTGTGTCTATAATGGAAGAACTGCTGTGCTGGAGACACGCTTATGGTGCAGGACTTGTTTCGGTGGGGCTTTGGTGCTCACTGAGTCTGCCTCTTGAATGTGTCACTTATGGATATGAGGAGTTGAAATCTGGTGTCTCACAGTGACCACTAGGTACACTAGCTTCTGGATCTCCAATGGGGTGCAGGTCAGCTACTGTCTGAAGCCACCCAGCAGGAGCTACAGCGAGAACTACAGTTTTCTCCTCTTTGCTTGGGGTTTGGGGGTTTTGGAGCTGTCTGACCCGGGCTGCAAGTTTGCTAGGTTAAGCTGCGATAGGGCAGGCCATTCATATGCTAAAGCCACTGCTTGGAGCTTGGGTGGGTTTGTAGGTTGTGCGGGGCGGGGTCTCAGGACGTCACTAGGCTAGGGCGTGGCAAACAGCGATGGCTGCCAGTAAACCAGCTCTGCATCTCCGACCGTGTCCCCACGTCCCACGCCCCAGCACAGTAAACAATTATTCCTGCGCTCAGCCCTGCAAGCAAGCCACCCTCACTTTCTGACCCGATGCCTGATGGCAGACAATTCAGCTTTTCCCTGTAGGAGTTTGGGTCCCTCGTGTCTCCTCAGAAACTGGAGTTCGGAGTAATCGGGAGCTTGTCTCCCTTCGGGTTGAAAAAAGCAGTGCTCCCAGTCGCCCGCTGCCAGCCCGATTCGCTCGCCTCCGTACTTGAGCTTTTCAGCACTTGTGTACCTCTCAATGCTCTTTTCTCTTTCCTTCTAGTTGTAGAACTTCCACTCAGCCAGCTTTCCCGTGGTTCTGGGTGATAGACGTTTTGTCTTTTAGTTGTAGTTTTGAAATTGTTGTGCGAGGCAGCAGTTTAGGTGTTTACCTACGACGCCATCCTGGATCCTCCCATAATACCAACTTACTCATCTTTTAAAAATACTTTTATTTAGGAATTTATTTGAGAGAGAAACATTGATTTGTTCCACTTATTTATGCATTCTGTTCATTGATTCTTCTATGTTCCCTGAGCAGGATTTGAACTCATAACCTTGGTGTATTGGGATGATGCTCTAACCAACTGAGGTACCGGCCAGGGCAGGATTGTGATTCATTTTGAGTTAATATTGGTACATTGTGTGTGGAAAGGAGGGGTCCAACTGTATTCTTTTGCATGTCAATAACCAGTTCTTCCACTGGATTCTGTGGGTTTTGAAGTGATATTTGATATGAAGTGGTATTTGGCAGCAAGTACACACTACAATTGAGCTCGCTTGTTCCTCGTTGTAAAATATGGTTAATGTAGTCTTTACTTCTCAAGGGCATCAATTGTTGAAAAGACTATTCTTTTCCCTGTTGGATTGTTTTGGCACAATTCAGAAAATCAATTGACCAAAAATGTGAGGGTTTTTCTGACTCTTCTATTGCACTGATCTACAGTATAGTCCCTCGTATTCTTTCTTGTGTTTTGCCACAGAAGTCTATGTTCCATGTTAGCTTGGTGGACAGCCAATAACTGGACAGAGACTTAATTAAATGTGTTCCACCAATAAGGCTTGCCAGTCTTTGCTGAAGAACTGTGTGCATGTTGGGCCATGCTCCAGGATTGGGGTTATGGGGCAGGGGAGCTGTTGGCACTGAAGTAGCTATGAGCATTGGAGAGAGAGAGAGAGAGAGAGAGAGAGAGAGAGAGAGAGAGAGAGAGAGAGAGAGAGAGAGAGAGAGAGAGAGAGAGAACACTAGCTCTGTGAATGGGGATTTCCAGGGAACTGTCAGGTCGAACAGTAACAATCCTCTGAGGCTAAGGGTTTGGGGGAACTCTAAATCCATTCTGCCTTCTTTCTTCAGTGCTAGGATGCTGGTTTCCATAGCTACTGTGATTGTGGGGCTATTAGTTTTCAAGGCTACTGTGAAGCTGAGAGGAGATAGCAAATCAGTTAAACTCCACAAGGCTTGCTGTTCTTACCATGATTAAGTCATTTTTTTCTTGGATAAATGCTACTTGGATTGTCACAAGCTTCTGGTTAATTTCTAGAGTTCTGCAAAAATTGATTTTAAGAGTTTTTGGCAGTTTTTCATTACTTTTATATAGGAGTGGAGTTTCAGAGGTCCTTACTCTAATGTACCAGAAGTTGGAAGCTCTATTTGTGCAAGGATTTGTGGTTACCTGCAGTCTGATTTCCTTCATAAGAGGCTTCAGTTATTCCAGTTTTCTAGGGCTGTTATCCCAGAAAGCTTTGCCTGGGTCCCGGTAACTACAACATGCATGTCACCTTGTGGCAGCAAGTACACACTACAATTGAGCATGCTTGTTCCTCATTTTAAAATGTGGTCAATGTAGTCTTTACTTCACCAGGGCTGATTTGAAGATTAAATGAAAAAAACAAATGTTAGAGCCTTTGGCAAGATGTTTGAAACACAGCAGGCACTCTGAAAGGTTAAGTTTGTTTTTTGAAACACAACTTAAAATATTAATCTTCAAAACATTTCCAGAGCACTCTTTCTGACCAAGATAATCATGCAGTTACCAGGACACGAGAAAATTCTATGAAAACTCTTCAAAAGATTTTTATGGCTCTCAGGATTACAACAAAATTATTTAGTGGTATGTCCTCAAACTTCATTGTGCATGAGAATAACTGGAACGGCTTGTTAAAATACAAATCACTGGACACACCTACCTCCAGTTTCAGGATCAATACTAGTTAAGAGGTGGAGGGTGAGAATTTGTATTCCTAACAAATTTCCAGGTGAATTTGCTGTTTCTGATTGGGAACTACACTTTGAGAACCACTGTGTTTTTTAAAACAAATTGTGGTAAAATATACATAACACACATTTTACCATTTTAACCATTTTTAAATGTACAGCTCTGTGGTATTAAGTACATTCATATTGTTGTGCCACTATCACCACAATTCACCATCACCACTATCCATCTCCAGGACTTTTTCATCTTCCCCAGAGAACCACTGGTTTCATGAGACCTACAGGCCCCATCTCACAGTCCTGTCCCACTCCCTTCTGGCAGGCACTGAGACAAGAAAGGAACAAAGGTAATTGGCAGTGAGCTAGGACTCTGCTCTCTAAGTAGGAAACAGAAAAATAATCAATAGCCCTAGCTGGTTTGGCTTAGTGGATAGAACATCAGCCTGTGAACTGAAAGGTCTTGGGTTCGGTTCCGGTCAAGGGCACATGCCCAGATTGCGGGCTGGATCTCCAGTGGGGGACATGCAAGAGGCAGCAGATTAATGATTCTCTATAATTATTGATGTTTCTCTCTCTCCCTTCTCTTGTCTCTGAAATCAATAAAAAATATATTTAAAAAAATCAATAATTATTTCTTTTGGTAGCTGCCTTTCCCCATCCCTCTTTTAAAAAAATATATTTTTATTGATTTCAGAGAGGAAGGGAAAGGGAGAAAGATAGCAACATAAATGATGAGAGAGAATCATTGATGGGATGCTTCCTGCACACCCCCTACTGGGGATTCAGCCGGCAACCCAGGCATGTGCCCTTGACCGGAATCAAACCCGGGACCCTTGTCTGCAGGCCAATGCTTTATCCACTGAGCCAAACCGGTTAGGGTGCTCCATCCCACTTAATTAGAACACAGGCAGTTTAGGAGAATAGAGAACAGATAGTTCAGAACAGAAGTTGCCTCTCAGCTCAGTTTAGGTAATAATTTAAAGCAAAAATGCTCACATGTACACCTATTTACAATCGGTCACATAAATGCATGTTTGGAGATACTCAACAAATAATTGAGTACCTACCATGTTCCAGGCAATATACAAAAAGAGATAAAAATCTATTCTAGTAAAACTTACATTCTATTGGAGGGAAAAACGATATAGTTAGATAGTAAGTGCCAGAGAGGAAACATAAACAGAGGGGATAGGAAGTGTTTGTGTGCTTGGAGTGGAGGGTGTGGGTGAAATTTTAGATAGGATAGTCAGGGAAGTTCTCTTTGAGAATGCCCCGTTGAAGGAAGTGAAGGAGTTAGCTATACATATCTATATGCAGATATCTGGTGGAATGCTATTTCAAACAGAAACAACATTAAGTGCAAGGGCCCTAAAGTGAATCTGGAACAGAGTAAATAATATGAAGAAAAAGATTTGAGATCATAGAGGTACCTGAGGTGGCGGTGGGGATAAGGACTTGAAGGCACGAGGGGTTTATCTAAATCAGAAAACATTTACCACATTTTCCTTACTACAGCTTCATATTAGATGCCAATAATTTTTACCTCCCTAAGATGTAAGTGCTGATTAAAATATATACAAATATGATCTTATTATACATATTAGAAATAATATACCAATGCAAAAAATAATTTTAAAAAACCGACATCATTAAAAAATGAAGTACTTGATGTGATCTCAGTTTTTACTTTGCGATTACAAAAAAAATGAAAGCATTAAAGTTTTAGTATTATTAAGGCTTTCTTTTTCTATCTCCAAGAGATAGAATATTTTGCCCCAGATGTCCAAGTCAAAAATTTTCCATCTCTGGTGGACTACAATTAAAAACAAACATACAAATTAAAAAGAAAACAGCCCTTTAGCTCTCTGGTTGAACTTGCAGACTGACCGTGGCTGATAGTTCTGCATCCCCAGGGCCCTAGCAAGAAGTCAAGATGAAGCCTCACAGCTGCTTCTAAGGCTGTGACTGGCAATGGCTGGTTAATATTAAGAGTAGAGGTTCTTGCCCTGATCGTGTAGCTTAGTTGGTTAGAGTATGGTCCCAATATGCCAAGATTGTAGGTTTGATCCCCAGTCAGGGCACATACAAGAAGCAACCAATGAATGCATAAATAAGTAGAACAACAAACTGATGATTTTCTCCCTCTCTCCTTCTCCCTCCCACTTCCTCTTTCTAAAATCCTTTTTAAAAAATCAAGAAAAGAAGAGTAGAGGTTCTCAAACTTTCGTATAGGTTATTAGACCCCATTTCCAGAGTTTCTGATTCAGCAACTACGGGGTGGAACCTGAAAATCTGCACTTCTAACAATTTCCCAAGTGATGTTGATACTGTTGGTCCTGGGGCCCACAATTTGAAAACCAATGCCTTAGAAAACCAGTACTGTTGCTAGCTGGACACTGTAATGCAGCAGTCGCCAACCTTTCGGACCTCACGAACCACTAGTGGTCCGCGGACCACGGGTTGGCGACCACTGTTGTAATGGGTCAGCTGGGATGAGGCTGGTTAAAGTACTGGCTTCTACCTTATTGTCCCCTCCTTTCCATAAAAAGCCTTTCCAACCTCATGATGGACAGTGCAGAGTAGAGATGCCTTTTCTCCCAGAATCTTTCAACACCCTCCTAGAGAGAAGCATCAGTGATGTGACCTGAGATATGACCACTCTCTGGGAATCAGTGATGATAAATGAAGGATCAGTGAATGCTAGATGAAAAAGAGGCTTTTAGAAGATTATCTAAGTTAGTGTTTCCTAACCTTTGTCAAGATCAATTGTCAGGTATGTTGCAAATGTGTTGCTAGCTATGAAGTTTGCCATTAATTTGCTTAAAAATAAAATCATGACATTTGTCAAAACTCATAAAACTGTACATAACACAGAGCTTTAATAAATGTAAATTTAAAAATATCGCCCTAACTGGTTTGGCTCAGTGGATAGAGAGCATCAGCCTGCGGACTGAAGGGTCCCAGGTTCCATTCCAGTCAAGGGCACATGCCCGGGTTGCAGGCTCGATCCCCAGTGGGGGGTGTGCAGGAGGCAGCTGATCAATGATTCTCATCACTGATGTTTCTATCTCTCTTTCCCTTTCCCTTCATCTCTGAAATAAATAAAAATAATAAAAAATAAATAAATCAGGTCCTGGCTGGTGTGGCTCAGTTGGTTGAAGCATTGTCTTGTGCACTGGAAGGTCGGGGGTTCAATTCCCAGTCAGGGCACATACCTAGGTTTCAGGTTCGATCTCCAGTTGTGGCGCATATGGCAGGTAGCTGGTTGATGTACTAGTATCTCTCTTTCATGGATGTTTCTCTCTCTCCCTTCCTCCCTATCTAGAATCAATAATAAATAAACAAACAAATAAATATCAACCAGGATGCTGGAGGAGTTCCAGGATGGAATGCAGAATGTGACAAATGTATCTAACTATACTAAAATGTATGAAATGACCTAACCGCATAACTTTCAAGGTGAGGGAAAAAGGAGCTGACCTAAGTAACTTTGAAAAACATTGTTTTGACTGAAAACTAAGACTAAATACAAAAAGAACAATACATAAGCACTGTATTCTAATTGGCAGATTTTTTTTTACATGAGCATGGGTTAACAATTCTAAAACTACTTTATACATGTATACTAGGGTTAAACAAATAAGTAAACAAATAAGCCAGGTTTCTCACTGTCAGAGAAACAAGTTCCAAAAGCAAGGGTGAAAAGCTAGAGTAAACCCTGTGTGCTGGATCAGGGCCAGAGAACAGTATATGAACTATTTTAGCTTTATGTACTTATATATATTATATATTTGTAAACATATAGAGAGATGATAGAAGATAGACATATATACAGATACAGACATAATTATGTGTATATGACGTAGTACACATATATGTATTTTCCAGCTCTGCCCACTGGGTGGGCTTGGACTCAGTGACACTTCTGTGGCAACAGGCACACTCAGTGCCCAGATCTTAGTTTCTAAATACCATTACCCAATAAAAGGAACTAGAGTTCCTCGTAGAAAACTAGCTGATTCTAGGCTCGGGCAGAGAAAAAACAAGATGAATCTGGAACATCCTGTAGGACCAGAAAGAAAAAAAGTGTTCAAAAATCAAAAGGATGGGGGTATGTAAAGGGACATAGGAGCTGAGTTGATAGAACCTAGCCTAAAATAATTTGACCAACAAAATAAATAATGCAGTTATAGATTATAACTTAAGGTATAACATACTAGAATATGCATCCATACTGATATAAATAACTGGATGAATGAATAAATGGGGGAGAAGGGACAAATCTTCCTTAAAGAGAAATCCCATGCATATAAGCCTAACCAGTGGTCACGGAAAACAGGGGGGTGGGGGCATGCGTGGGGAGGGGTTTGGGATGGGAATGGGGGGATGAGGACAAATATGTGATACCTTAATCAATAAAAAAATTTAAAAAAAAGGAAAAAAAAAAGAGAAATCCCAGATACATGTAGATACTCTTCCCTCCTGGATTCATTTCCCCTTGAGTATGGGCTGGACTTAGTGACTTGGTGGCTTTACAAGGAAGAAACAAACTGGCCAAAATCACCAGTCATAAATCATGTGGATAGCGTGCACAGTCTAGTATGATGTGATGAGGACCTTTACCTCTGTGCTATTTATTCTTCCTCCAAATCCATAACCCTACTCTCATTATAAGAAAGCATCAAACAAACCCAAATTGAGAGACATTCTATAAAATATCTGACCAGTGTTCTTCAAAACTATCAAGATCATGAAAATCAAAGCATGTGACGCTGTCACAGATCAGAAGAGACTAAGGAGCCCTGACAACTAAATGCAATGTGGTGTCCTGGACTGAATCCTGGAACAGAAAATGGACAACAGAATAACTGGAGAACCGAATAAAGTCTGTCTTTTAGCTGACAGTAATGAACTGATGTTAATTTCTTAGTTTAACAAATGTACTGTGGTTTTATGTGAGATCTTGACACTGGGGAAACTGGGTGAGGGTCATACAGAATTCTACTACCTTTGCAACTTTTCTGTAAGTTAAAATTATTCCAAAATAAAAATATTTTCAAAACATGGGTACTTGGGTATTAACTGTATCTTGTTTTTTTGTTTTTATATTTTTATTGATTTCAGAGAGGAAGGGAGAGGTACAGAGAGATAAAAACATCAATGATGAGGGAGGATCATTGATTAGCTGCCTCCTGCACGCCCCTTACCGGGGATGGAGCCCACAACCCAGGCATGTGCCCTTGACCAGAATTGAACTTGGGACCCTTCAGTCTGCAAGCCGACGCACTATCCACTGAACCAAACTGACTAGGGCAACTGTATCTTGTTTTTACTTTATAATGGGAGAGAAAAAGAAAGGAATGGGGTAGGAAATGTGCCCAATTCACGGTAGACCAAAGATGCACAGGTGAAGGTCATCTGACAAGTGTACTCTGGTGAAAATGAGATGAGAAAATTACATATTATAGCATGTATCTTGTCACACCTTGCTATTCGCAAGTATGGCTGACATTACCTGAGAGCCTTTTAGAAAGGCAGAATCTCAGCTCCCATCCCAGACCTACAAATTTTTCAATGAGATATCCAAATGATTCATATGAACATTAAATTCTGAGAATAAAGAAGACAATCATATTCATTCAACAGTTGCTGAGTACTTACTGTGTGCCAGACACATGGGAACCACTATCACATTCTCCGAAGTCTAAGCCAATGCTATTTAGCCTCAGCTGGGAGTGTCATAGCAATACAAATTCTCAGACCCTCACACCAAACCTTGATTTTTACAAGCCCTCCAAGTGATACTTAGGCATACTAAAGTTTGAGAAGCACTGCTCTAGAAAACTGGATTTCAGACTCTGCATATTGGAATCACCAGAATACCTTTAAAAAAAAATACACAGGGCCAATACAGACCAATGAAATCCCAATTTCTGGGAGCAGGGCCTGGACATTAATATTTTTTAAAAGATTCTCTAAGGCAGGGATGGGGAAAGTCAGGCCCGTGGGCCATATAAGTCCTATGAATTCATTTGGTCTGGCCCTGCCAACTCATTAGGGGTGAGTTAATTAAATGTTTGACCAAATACAGCAGGCTAATTTTTTTTTTAATTTTTTTATTAAGGTATTATATGTGTACATATCTTACCATTGCCCCCCCCCCCACTCCCATACATGTCCTCACCCCCCAATGTTTTGCATCCATTGGTTACTCTTATATGCATGCATATAAGTCCTTCGGTTGATCTCTTATTTCCCCCACCTCTCCCTAATACAGCAGGCTAATTTTTAAGCTGAAAATTTTGTATGGCCCTCAAATGATGTTACAAATATCCAAATGGCCCTTGACAGAAAAAAAGGCTTCCCACCCTTGGTATTCTAACGAGCTGCCATATTTAAGAATCACTGCTCTTCAACACAGCCAGCTAGAGTCTCTGTTGAACATAAGCGTCATTAATGCCAGAGCACAACTGCAGAGCTTAATACTATGTCCCTTCTGTCTGAGCTCAAAATCCCTCTTTTCAACAGTTAATTTACTGAATAGTTCAGCTTTAATTCTAACTCTGGCATATCAGTATAAGTTTAGAATCCCTGTGGAATATGCCCAGCTTTCAGATTTTACAGCCTCCCGCCGCTCCGCCCCACAGCACATCCCCTAAAGTCTATAATACACTACTCAGTCCTTAATAACATGCAGTGTGAACAGGTCTATAGTTGCCTTGCCTTCTTCATCCCCTTGGAAAAGGCTTATTTCACATCCCTCCTCCACAGCAGCTGGCTACCCCTCGTGGGGGAACACAGTCACTGTCTGATGATCTCACAGTGAATGACCAGAGCTCACAGAGCTGATCCTACTGCAGGGATGTGAGACTGTTTGCCCAACCACTTTGTTCTCTTTTCCTAGTTTTCCAGAAGGCCAGTGGCTGCTACCATGACCTCCGCTGGGAAAAGCTTGTTTCTGGGGCAAATGATATTCCTCTTTTCGTGTTCCATGGAAAGATTTTCTAATCTAAATACACAGTACTCATGATACTCCACAAATGCCTATTTAATCCTTTTAGAATTGAAATAGGATATTGCTAGTCCTAAAATGTTTGCTTTGATAGAAAAGTGCAAGACTAAGGAAGGAACTTTGAAAATTTGTTTTGTGAATCAGTCAATTATAAGTCTCAGGAGGAAAAAGGCTACATGTAGACCTATCCTGAGTATAGCATAGTTCATATACATACACTATCTCATCAATAATGTATTTTATGTCCGGCCAGTGTGGCTCAGTGGTTGAGCGTTGACCCATGAACTAGGAGGTCACGGTTCAATTTCCAGTCAGGCACATGCATGGGTTGCAGGCATGCAGGAAGCAGCCGATCAATGATTCTCTCTCATCATTGATGTTTCTATCTCTCTCTTCCTCTCCCTTCCTCTCTGAAATAAATAAATATATTAAAAAAATAATGTTATTTTATAATTATGATGAGTTGTATGTCATATGTTTATAGCTGCTCTAATTGACCTAGTAGAAAAAAGAATGATTAAGTTAGGGTAATTTTGTCATTTAGAGAAGTTGGAGCTCTTATTTCCACCCATAGCTCACTTATATACTTTTTTAAAAAAAATTCTTTATTGTTTAAAGTATTACATAAATCTCCTTTTTCCCCCACTGACCTCTCCCCGGTGACCCCCACACCCCATATATACTTTTTTTAATCCTCACCCAAGGATGTGTTGTTTTTTTAATTGATATTTAGGGAGAGAGGGAGAGGGAGAAAGGGAGAGAGAGGGAGAGAGGGAGAGGAAGAGGGAGAGGGGGAGGGAGAGGGAGAGGGAGGGAAACAGGGAGAGGGAGAGAGAGAAATTGATTTGTTGCTTCCTATATTTGCTCTGATTGGGGATTAAACCCACAACCTAGGTATGTGACCAGGACTCGAACCCGCAACCTTTTGGCAAGCGGGACAATGCTCCAGTCAACTGAGCCACCCAGCCAGGGCCACCCAGAGCTCTTTCAAAATAGAGAACCACTATTTAGTTTCCACATTAGAGACAAAGCTGTATTGCACTGAAGACCAACCACAACAAAACAAATGAACAAACCTGAAATACAGGATGTTCTCTCTAAAAATGTATATACACTTTGAATAATTATTAATTCCAATGGATTAAATCTGAAAAGAAACATCAATTGAGCTATCAGCTACTAAAGAGTGTATACATTTCTTGGGGACACCATGTATTAACTTGCTTTGAGCTTTTCAAAAATCAGACCTGAATGGCTTGATTTCCCCTGTCTGCAACTATTCTGACAAGGAATGGATTTTGTCTGGCTTTAAATCTGATTTGCTTGTTCTTGCACGTAGCATAGACTTCTGGGTCTGCCTGCCAGGCTACCAACACTCATAATCTATCTGTGCTTTGTTAATGAGGTCCACGCTGACGTTCTAGGGCTCAGAACCTAAGTGATGGCGCTGGCCCAGCTCACTGGCTCTGGGTATTGTGGCTATTCATGCTCCCTCACAGTGAGAGTCCTTTTGTCTGCTACACCCCCAAAAGGATTTGGAAAACAGGCAAAGCAGTTTTGAGCTGAAAAACAAGAACAATGATATTTCTGGAAGATAAATCTGAGTGCAGAATGCAGGACAGGCCTGGGGTAGAGGAGAAGGTGGGGGGAGCGAACATGGAACCTCCTTTTAGGTGGTGTCATGTTACAACACTTTATTCAAGTGGACTGTGTAAAGAAAATGGGTAGTTATACGTCCTAATGAAAAGGACATATTTGTAAAATACTGTGGAAGGAAAACTGGCAAGATAGATTGACATAATGAGTTTTTTTTGTGGGCTGGCTAGAATCCTAATCACCATTTGTAACAATGGTTCTATGGGAAAATCTTTTGGAGTTAACCCCCCCCCCCAAGATTTATAAATAAATCTTTGGCATCTATCCAGTTTTTAATTGGGGAGTGGGGACTCTATGTGGAAAAGTCTTGCAATTCTATCTATCTGACGGCCAAACTTCAGTGAGATGGGGCTACGCCTTGGTGATCATTTTCCCCCATCCACATTCCAGCCCACTCCCAACAGGGGCTATTTGAAACTCTCTTGGCCTTAGCTGTTGACCTAAATTGGCTTTGTGACAGAAACAGATTGCCTATCTCTCCATCTGTTTTCTCAGGCTTCCCTGCAGGCTCAGGAGAACACTCACTAGTCCTTCACTCTGAAATAGTGAATCCTTCCATCTGTGATCCTTCTTATTAAACTTACCTCACTACCTCGAGATCCTTCCTTTCCACAGCCCTTTTAATGCCAAATGTTGTCTCCCCACTCTTAAAAAAATAAACTTGAAATCATAAAAGTTAACACCTCCCTATTATAAAAAAATTTAGAAGCTAAAAGATAAATAAATAAAAGCACCCAGAATCACACTCTTCAGGAATAACAACTTGGTGTATTTCTTCCTAAACTTTTTCCTATGTTTGCACACAACATATACACTTTAAAAATGTTTTTGCTTATTGATTTTAGAGAGAGAGAAGGTAGAGGGAGAGAGGAAGAGAGAAACAGTGATTTGTTGTTTCACTTATTTATGTATTCATTGGTTGATTCTTGTATGTGCCCTGACCAGGGATTGAACCCACAACTTTGGCATATTGGGATGAAGTTCCAACCAACTGAGCTACTCAGCCAGGGCCATATACATTTTTCATACTAACATAATAAATACCATATCTTACTTATGTCACAAACACTTTTCCTAGATATTAGTTAAAAGTACTTTTGATAGCTGTATAACATTCAATCATTCCCTATGGCTGAATTTGTCTCACATTTTCAATAAACAAATGTTTCAGCAAACATTTTTAATGTTTTCTACATTAATCTCTGATGACATTTCTGATTATTTTCTTATACTGAATCCTGGTAGTAGAGGGCTAAAGAATATGAACCCTTTTAAGAGTCTTCATATTTATAATAAACTGATTTCCAGAAAGGCCGAATTAATTTACACTTCTATCATTAGTTGATGAGAATTCCTATTTCATCACATCACAGTGGCACTGAGAGTCCACTATCATGGACAAAACATTTATTTGCTCTCAACAGCTCCTATAAATAAAATGCTAATCTGCTTCCTTTCATAGCTCAAATGATTTAAGTGGCATGCATCTTACCTTAACCTCACCACCCACACATTTTACTACAACATTCCTTCCCCCACTCATTACTAAAATTGTTCTGATAAATTAGTGATCTCTTTCTAATCATTTATTTTTTTAGATTCATCATTACCTCATTTGATTCCACTCTTCCCATCTTTGTATTCACTTGACTCTACAGACCTCATCCTTCTACAAGGACTCGGGCCCTCCTGACATTCTACATCATTTTCTCCCTTCATCTGTGACCTCTATGATCTACCTTCTTTAATGTCCTCTTTGCCACTTCCTATTATTTACACTATGTCAGGCCTCTAAGGTTCAGGTTTTTTTAAATATATTTTTTATTGATTTCAGAGAGGAAGTGAGAAGGAGAAAGAGATAGAAACATCAATGATGAGAGAGAATCATTGTTTGGCTGCCTCCTGCACGAACCCTACTGAGGATCAAGCTCGCAAACTGGGCATGTGCCCTTGACTGGAATCGAACCTGGGACCCTTCAGTCCGCAGGCTGACGCTCTATCCACTGAGCTAAACCAGCTAGGGCTAAGGTTCAGTTTTTGCCTCTGTTCCACACTCCTCTCAGGGAGGACTCCTCTATTCTGTTTTAATAATCAGCTCCACACTGATGGCTCCCATACATTTCCCTAACTTTACCCCTCCTTTGTCTTCAGGTCTTTGGCTGAGTGGTCCCATCCTCACCTATAACTCAGTGCCACCCACTACTCAATAATGCACCATCCTCTCTGCCAAATCAGCTCCCCTTCCCAACTTTCTTATTTCTGATGATGGGGCAACACTCCTTCAGTCCCCCATGATGAAAAATGTCAAGTCTTTAAGTATTTCCTTAAATTACTCTGTCTCAGTCATCTTATAATTTCTTCAAAACATATCCCAGATATATTGGTCTTGTGTCATTTCCATCATCACTTCATACATGGATTACTGCACTACTTTCATAGGTAGCAGCTACTAGTGTTATATGTAGCAGCCAGGTTAATTTTCGAAAAATGTTTATGACTTCTGCTCAAAATCTTCAAAAGACTACACCTTATCTCCTATTACCTCCTGACTAAAATCCAAGGTCATCCTTTCTCCTTACTGCCCTTTTGCCCCCTCGCCCCCATATTATACCCCTTTCCAGATTCATTATATCCCTATCTTTACTTATGAACTCTCCCGTCCTTTCTGTTTCAATGAAGCCTTCAGTAATAGATAATCATAACCTACACTGCTTTTCCTTTCTCTGAATTTTTAAAGCCAGTGGAATGCTGGCTCTTGGGAGAGGGCTGGCAGGAAAAAGCCCTGATTTGAGGTGTTTGCCAATTACCTTCACCATAGCAGATTTCAAGCTACCAATGTGACATCATTGATTGGGATGAAATTGGGAAGAGATGTGCACAAAGCCACTAGGAAATGGTTCCAGACGCCACAGAACTGAAAACCTGTTCTGTCATCAAAAACTTTATATTGTCATGTTAATCTCTCCAGGTATACTATTTAAGTACATTTGTTCATCACAATAAACTCCAGCCCTGGGAGTCACAATCCACTCATATTAGAGCTTTCATAGTGTACAGGGCACAAAGTGTGTGCTTAATAAAAACCTGTTGGCAAGACCTGGAGGAGAGATGTGCAAAGCCGAAGACAGGAGCAGGAGAAATGGGCATGTACTCATTTAGGGTTGGTTAGCAAGCACAAACAAAAAGAACAATAAATGTAGGAAATAAAATCAGAATGGGACCAAGGAGAAATATTGGTTATGTCCCACCTTTGTACTCATGTGACCCCTGACAAGTCAATTTACTTCTTGGGCCTTAAGTTCCTTCATCTTTACAATTAGGTGACTGGACTACAGGACTTCTAACTTGATTCAAATGCTCTGCAATGTGGGTTAAACTGACAAGGAGACAGACTATGGTCCATTGCATTGGTATAAAAGTGATAATAAATTCATTTTAAAATCCACTAATAAGTCAAAGGCATTTAATGGTAATACTTTTCCAAGGTGTGAAGAAACATTCTTATAAGGCCCTTCCATTCCTTTGACCTAGTAATTATTCTGTAGAAAGATAATATGTCCTAAAGGTTATATCTATTTTATTCTACTTCTGGAAAAGAGACGAGCAAGTTCCAAGATACTTTTGCAGCATGTTCCACAATACTTCCTAATGTCTCTTATACAAAAAAAATATCTATTATCTGTCTACATTGAACTGGACGCTGGTAAGTGCTGAAGATTTAGTAAAAACAAAACAGTCTTTATCTTCATGAAACCCACACTAGTGTGGGTCAGTAGCTATTTAGTTCCAAATCATCTGTATCAATACCTTTAAACTTAAAGAGTATATATTGATCTGAATAATGGATGCAAGCTATGGACTCTCCATAAACAGGTATATAAACATAAACATTTGAATAAAATTATATTATATATAATTCCAGAGGTTCTCAGGACCTCTCATCTGTGAAGTGGTCCAAGAATTGCAAGTTAACCCTGACCTATATCTACAAAACAACAAATAAATTCAAGCTCATAAAAGCTCATATTCTGTTTGATAAGGGAGTATAGCAAAAATTTCCAATAGAAACAATTAAAAATAAAGGGCCATTGTTTAAAGTATTAAACTTAGGCTATTTGAAATTTCACTCACCTAGAGTATCTTATTCCAAGTAATTTTCTGGATAAGCAAGGTATACAGTCGTCCCTTGGTATCTGAGGGGCATTGGTTCCAGGACCCCCTCAGATACCAAACTCCAAGGAGTTATATAAAACTAGATGCCCGGTGCATGAGATTTGTGCACTGGGGGAGAGGGGGGTGTCTCTCAGCCTGGCCTGCGCCCTCTTGCAGTCTGGGAGCCCTAGGGGGATGTCTGACTGATGGCTTAGGCCCGCTCCCAAGCTGGCAGTCAGACATCCTTAGCGCTGCCACGGAGGTGAGAGGCTCCTGCCACCGCAGCTGAGCTCGCCAGCAGTGAGCCTGGCTTCTGGCTGAGCTGCGCTCCCCCTGTGGGAATACACTGACCACCAGGGGTCAGCTACTGCATTGAGCGTCTGCCCCCTGGTGGTCAGTGTGCGTCATAGGGACTGGTAGTTCAGCTGTTCGGTTGATTTGCATATTAGCCTTTTATTATATAGGCTAGCAAAGTATCTGCATATAACCTTATGCTGTATAGCTTCTAGAATACTTATAATACCTATTACAAGGTAAATGCTATGCAAATAGCTATTGTGCTGTATTGTTTAGGAAATAATGACAAGAAAAAAAGTGTACATGTTCAGTAGAGTTGCAACCATCATAAACCTAACTGCATAATTCATCTCAGCAACAAGGTAACTTTTTAAAATTTTTTTAGTATTTTCAATTGGTGCTTGGTTGAGTCCTTGGATAGGAGGACTGGCTACATTACTTGGTTCAGGATGTTGTTACATCAGTCTTCTTACTTGAAAACCCAATTGCATATGGATGTGTGCTTCCTTTTCATAAGTAATTCTGCATTTCATGACTCATTGCACATCAAAAAGATCCAATTAGCCATGACAAATACATATACACACACTGTGAATAGGCAGCTTGAACAAGTCAAAAAGCACAAGTTCCGGAATTAGAGGGCAGGCTCATGTCCTGGTTCTAACGTTGTGAAGGGAAGTGATCTTGGACAAGTCATTTAGCCCTCTGAGCTACGTTTCTTCATTTGTAAAATGTAGAGGGAACGATAAAACTTACCTAAGAAGGCTACTATGAAAAATCAGTCATATAAAATAACGTAGGTGAATATATTTAGCTATAAAATGGCCCCTAATAAGTAAAAGTTCTACTGGTTCCCCAAGAAGGCAAATTAAGCTTTGACTCCAAATGTCCGTTATACAAATTTCTACTAGAAAAACAAACTGCAGATCCTGCACTTACATAGATTAGAAGTTCAAAGCACTTAATTGTAGAATTGTTTTTTTAAAAATGCAGCCCTCATTTTAAGAAAACTGTGAGACCTTAAATCCGTTGCCTCATCAGACACCAAGTGGGTAGGAAACTCCAGACTACAGGTTTTCCCTGACAGCAAGGATCAACTCGAGATGGGGAAGGGAAGAGACTTAAGACTCGAGTAGAGTAACGGAGGGAAGGGAGAGGTTAGCCTGAAAAGTGTGGAATGAATCAGGCAATGAGGGAGTTCTAGAGACGGCGGGTGAATTGAGCTCCGAAGAAGCTGATGACAGGAGATGGGAAGACAAGGGGGAACAGGGCTCATAAAGTTGGTGGGAGCTGTGGATGGACAGCCAGATTGCGAGCGTCACACAGGGCCAGCCCCCAGGATCGGCTCAGCAATTGCTCGCTCCCACTATTACTACCGTGCGGGCAGAATTCCGAGCAACCGGAGGGGAGTGCGTGATGGCACCAAACTACTACCAGGCCTGGGAAGGCTGCAGGATTCCTCCAACCCCAGTGGCCAAGCTGGCTTCCCGCCCTCCCTCAGCCCGTCCCGCGTCTCACCCGCCGCCAGGCGCAGGCCGCGGAGGCTCCCCATGGCCGCCTACTCCGCTGACCGGCACGGCGCCTCGGGGATGGCGGAGGCGCGGGAGCGTTCAATGTCACAGAATGCCGCAAAGGGGACGCAGGCGGCGACGGCTGGCGGGGACTGTGGGACGTAAGGGCGGAGCGAGCGGGTCGGGCGTGACGCAGCACGTCGATGGGCGGGGCTTACGGGCGGGACCTGGGTGTTGCTTGGGACGTGGGTGACGTGCACTATGTGCGAGTGGCGCGTCCAGCGGGTCCCACCTGGCGTGGCGTCCTCCCCGCGTCCTTAAAATGTTCTTGTAGGGTATGGGCATAAGGGGCCTTTGCAATATTACTCTTTGCATATTAAGAAAGTACTCTTTTAAAGTAGGAAAAAGTAGTGCGCTCATTCATTACAGAACTTTTGCGAACTGTAGACCCCCGAAATCACGCTGCCTAGGTAAATCAGCATTTCAGTACACTGTTGTAACAGTGTTTTCAATGAGTCATGCCTTTATCAAAAACACGTAGCTGGGGCTCAGTGGCCCCCATACCCTGTTGGCTTTGGGAGGCTAATTGAAAAATTAACACGTATATTTCCTATTTATTTACCTAACACCGAACACCTTTCCAACCCTTATGTATTGTCAGAAATGTCTTTTCTTGACATTTCTTACTGATTCCAAATTCCTAACAAAGGCCCCTCATCTCTAGGGATGGGAGATAGATATTGGAGTGGGAGGGTTAGGTAAAACCACTTCTACTCCAGGTTTCTTCCTGGAAGGATCTGGTTGGTGAGACTAGGAAATCGTTTCCCTTTTTATAAGAAGATGGGATTAGGGCAGTGGTGGGCAAGCTCATTAATCAACAGAGCCAAATATCAACAGTACAACGATGGAAATTTCTTTTGAGAGCCAAAAACCGACTTCTGCACATGGGCCACGAAGTTTCAATCGCACTGTACGTGCGCGCCCGCACGTGGTATTTTGTGGAAGAGCCACACTCAAGGGGCCAAAGAGCCGCGTGTGGCTGGTGAGCCGCAGTTTGCCGACCACTGGATTAGGGTGAAACAATTCCTTCAAGTTCTGACATTCTTCGATCCATGCATAGGGGTCATTTCTAGGAGGACATGGCCAAGTTGCGATGAAAGTTAGCTGTCAAAGGGGTAAAAGTGAAAAGGACTGCAAAGTTCCAGGTTTCCAAGTGAATAAGGACCAGGGAAAAGACAAGTGTTCAAGCTATCTTTCTCGCCAATTTCCCTTGAAATATTTTGTCAGGCGCTGCCGCGGGCACCTTTGCTCCGCGGTGATTGGCTCCCGGCAGGGGCCTCGCGTTTGTCCAATATGGCGGCGCCCAGTGGCGGTGTGAACTGTGAAGAATTCGCCGAGTTCCAGGTGATGGGGTTTTTCCCAGTGGCTGATGTGTCCTTTCTTTTATCCCCGGACCCCGTACCCTCCTCTGGCCTAGGAGGGAATGCGGACAAGTTATGGAAGAAGCGAGGAATTCGAGGCTCCTTTTTCGAGCCATTGGAGGTCATGGGGGCGCGGGGTTGGCCTTAGAGAGCCAGGCTACTCCTTGGGGGTCATGGTTCTCTCTGCGCCGCCCAGGCCTTGAGTAACCTCACGGGACACTCCGGTGGTTGCGCGGTGGTAAAGCCGAGCTCGGGCCGGGTGGGTAGGGATTGTAACAATCTTTTAGCCATCCACCGAAATCTGCCAGCCTGTACCATTCTCGTATTTTAAGTTGAGCATTTGTAGGAGATTTAAAAAAAAGTGAATGAGAGCTTACTCATTTGATAAATCAACTTGGCACAAGTTTTATTGTTTTGGTGGGGTATAACATTTGGAGTCTTGGAAGAGCGATTAATTCTAATACCTGCCCTGGTGCTGCCGCCTTTCTAAGCATTAGAGAGAATGTAACGTTTAAGAAAAACGCTGTATCTTTTATATATTCAAGCACTAGAGGTCTAGGGTTAAATATTAACCCGTGAATTAAAGAACAGGAGTTTGGATTTTGACCAAGTTGCAAATGAAAGTTATCTGTTCCAATGTGGGCACAAATGTGCTGCTGTCTAGATTATAAATGTATTTTTTAAAATATATTTTTATTGATTTCAGAGAGAGAGAGAGAGAGATGGAACTATCACTGATGAGAATCATTGATAGGCTGCCTCCTGCACGCCCCCTACTGGGGATCAAGCCTGCAACCCAGGCATGTACCTTTGACCAGAATCAAACCCAGGACCACTCAGTCTGCAGGCCCACGTTCTATCCACTGAGCCAAACCAGCTAGAGCTACAAATGTATTTTTAACTAAAGGTATTGAAAAATTATTTTACATGTCATTGACCTATCTGTAATAAGCTTTGTGCTTTGAGCCATTTTGTAGGGAGTGGTATTCTTGAAGATAACTTCAACAGACTGAATTCTTTGACAAACGATTTGGCCAAAGAACTCTATGCGGGGTCTTTTTGTATATGAAGTCATTACTTGCACCCTCTTCACCACTTCAGCTGCTTTTCAGACTAGCTCAACACAGCAGTTGATTTCAAATATGATTCATATGCCCAACAAATGCAAACATTTGTAAAAATCTTAAGTAGGAAAAAAAAAAGACTTGAATTCTAAAATATACAGACTATTTAAGGTTTACACCATTTGTTGCCTTGGTCTTGTCACATTAGTACTGTGATTTAACTTGAGTCAGTACACTCAGATAACTGTGTAATAATAGTCTTAAGGTTTATGAGAAAGAGTTTTGGTTAGTGAGTTAGATGTTCTGGGTTCTAGTACTGCTTCTGACATTCTATTAGCTTTGGGATCTTGAGCTAATCACTTAACTCCTTTGGCAATTAACTTTTGAATCTGTAAAATAAGATTATGTTAAGTAATATTTAAAACTTCTTCCATCTCTATAATGTTATTTGAATCTCTAAAACCAAATTTCAGAGGATCTCTTTTTGCTGTTAAAACACTGATTTTCCTTTTGGAAGGTCAGATAAAATGTTGTAAGTGGGGCAAAAGCTAAACTGTTGTGCAGAGCCATTCCATTCACAGAGAAAAAAAATCATAAGATAAGTCTAATTAGTGATACCTAGGGGAAGTTTCTAGATACTTTCTCTAGGACTTTTCCAAGTACATGGTTTATAATGGAGAATATCCTGGGTTAAAAGTCAGAAGAACTGTTTTTCCAGAACTGGCATTGGCACATCATTTAACCTCATTGTAAATAAGAATCACATTTGTCCGTATTGCCTCGGCACACAGTATCATAAAGGAAGGTGCTGTAAAATTATAAAATTTTAGTATAGTATTTAGGTTTAGATGAATTTAACTGGCACACTCATAAATTACTAAGCGGTTTAAATTTTTTAAAGCTATGGAACCATTATATTTTCTGTGTAAGTATCCTAAATGTGAAAAGCACTGCACTGAACACTGTTGAAGAGAAACAAGTCACGTATGTTTTGTGTGTGTTTCTTTTGATATTTTTCCTTTCCTTTTTTCTTTCTTATTTTCTTGTATATATTTTTGTTGTTCTTGCTAATTGTAAATCAATTTTTTCCATTGATTTTTTTTTGAGAGAGTGGAAGGAAGGGAGGGGGAGAGAGATAGAAACATCCATGTGAGAGAGATACATCGATTGGTTCGCCTCCCTCACACGTCCCGAATCCAACCCGAGACCCTTTGGTTCTTGGCCTGATGCTCTAACCACTATAAAGGTTAGTTGTATTATGAAATTTTTCAAACATTACAAAAAGTTGAAAGAATTGTACAGTGAACACTGGTACCTACCATCTAAATTCTTGAACCAGTGCTTTGCTGTATTTATCAAATAGCAATCTCTCTACCCATCAATCTACCTTTTTCAAAAAAATATATATATTTTATTGATTTCAGAGAAGAAGGGAGAGGGAGAGAGAGAGATAGAAACATCAATGATGAGAGAGAATCATTGATCAGCTGCCTCCTGCACGCCCTCTACTGGGATCAAACCTGCAACTCGGGCATGTGCCCTAGACCAGAATCGAACCCAGGACCCTTCAGTCTGCTGGCCAGTGCTTTAGCCACTGAGTCAAACCAGCTAGGGCTGTTAAATGAGTTTTGACAGAAAGTTTCTTCATGCCCTTTTAGTCAATCTTTGCCCCATCCTTCTTCCCTCTGACAACTAGTGTTCTGATTTTTTTCCATATAGGTGCATGTTTTTATTTATTTTTATTGAGTTGAGAAAGAGAGAGAGAAACATTGATTTTGTTGTTCTACTTATTCATGCATTCATTGGTTGATTCTTTTATGTGCCCTGACCAGGGATTGAACCCGAAATTTTGGCTCATTGGGCTGATGCTCTAATCAACTGAGCTACCCGGCCAGGATATAGGTGTAAAGTTTAAGAGTTTTTAAAGTGTTTTAACTTTTTACAATTCTAATTTTTCTACTAGAGGCCTAGTGCACGGATTCATGCACCGATGGGGTCCCTCGGCCTGGCCTGCGGGACTTGGCCGAAACCGGCTGTCAAACATCCCCTTGAGGAGTCTCAGATTGGGAAAGGGCGAAGCATATAAGATTTTTGGTTAATCTCTTCCCTCTGACATTCATCAGTCTGTTCCATGTTTCCATGCCTGTGGTTTCTGCTCCTGCATTGAGAGTCTGGCCCCTGGTGATCAGTGTGCATCATAGCTACCAGTCGGCCAGTCGCTTAGGCTTTTATATATATAGACTAGAGGCCCGGTGCACAAAATTTGTGCAGGGGGGGTGTCCCTCATCCCAGCCTGCACCCTCTCCAATCTGGGACCCCTCGAGGGATGTCCGACTGCCTGTTTAGGCCCGATCCCACCGGGTTCGGGCCTAAACAGGCAGTCGGACATCCCTCTCACAATCCAGGACTGCTGGCTCCCAACTGCTCACCTGCCTGCCTTCCTGATTGTCCCTAACCACTTCTGCCTGCCAGCCTGATCACCCCCTAACCACTCCCCTGCCAGCCTGATTGATGCCTAACTGCTCCCCTGCAGGCCTGGTCACCCCTAACTGCCCTCCCCTGCAGGCCTGGTCACCCCTAACTGCCCTCCCGTGCAGGCCTGGTCCCCCCAACTGCTCTCCCCTGCAGGCCTGTGTCCCCCCCAACTGCCCTTCCCTGCAGGCCCGGTCACCCCCAACTTCCCTCCTCTGCTGGCCTGGTCACCCCTAACTGCTCTCCCCTGCAGGATTGATCGCCCACAACTGCCCTCCCTTGCAGGCCTGGTCCCTCCCAACTGCCCTTCCCTGCTGGCCATCTTGTGGTGGCCATCTTTTGTCCACATGGGGGCAGGATCTTTGACCACATGGGGGCAGCCATCTTGTGTGTTAGAGTGATGGTCAATCTGCATATTACTCTTTTATTAGATAGGATAGAGGCCTGGTGCATGGATGGGGGCCAGCTGGTTTTCCCTGAAGGGTGTCCCGGATCAGGGTGGGGGTTCCCTTGGGGTGTGGGGTGGCCTGGGCGAGGGGCCTGTGGTGGTTTGCAGGCCAGCCACGCCCCCCGGCGACACAAGCAGAGGCCCTGGTATCTGGGATTTATTTATCTTCTACAATTGAAACTTTGTAGCCTGGAGTGGAGCCAAGCCTTCTGTTGCTCCATGGCGGCAGCCATTTTTGTTGGGATTTATTTATCTTCTATAATTGAAACTTTGTAGCCTTGAGCAGAGGCCTGGGCCCGCCAGGGTGTGTGGAAAGCTTGGCTTCCTCCATTGCTGGGGAAACGCAAGCCTCCCTCCTGCTTGCTCTGTGGCTGCAGCCATCTTGGTTGGGTTAATTTGCATACTCACTCCTGATTGGCTGGTGGGTGTGGCTTGTGGGTGCAGCAGAGTGATGGTTAATTTGCATATTACTCTTTTATTATATAGGATTATAAAAGTTGGTCTTTGCACTCCTGGAAAATATCCTATTTGCAAAATAAAATAAAATGCAGAAAAGAGTCTGACAGGCATGGCTCACTGGTTGAGCATCAACCTATGAGCCAGGAGGTCATAGTTTCATTCCCAGTCAGGACATATGCCTAGGTTGCGGGCTTGATCCCCAACATGGGGCATGCAGGAGGCAGCCGATCAATGACTCATCATTGATGTTTTTATCTCTTTTTCTCCCTTCCTCTCTGAAATCAATTAAAAAATATATTTTTTAAAAATCCGGAAAAGAATGTTTAAAATTGAATGTCTGGAATCCCATTTTAACATTCAGCAATAATTTATTGAATATTGTATTAGTCTGCTAGGGCTGCCATGATAGATAGCACAAATGGTGGCTTAAATACAACAGAAATGTATTTTTTCACAGTTCTGGAAGCTAGAAGTCCAAGATCAAGTCCTGTCAGGATTGGTTTCTGGTGAGCCTCTCTTCCTGCCTTGCAGATTGCCACCTTCTCACTGCATTCTCTCATGGCCTCTTTGTGCATGTAGTGGGAGAAAGATCTCTGGTGTCTCTTTCTCACAAGGACACCAGATCTATGGGATTAGTACCCTACCTTACCTCCTTAAAGGCTTTATCTCCAGATTCAGTCACATAGAAATTTTGGGAGGGCATAATGCAGTTCAAAACAGTTACGGCTAGGGACCAGGCACTTGGGAAGACCCAGTGGGCTGGGTATAAAATATTGAGAATATGAATAAAATGCTATAACAGTTCAGAGAGAAATAATTCAAAAGATGATAATTGAGTTGGGCCTTCCCCAGCTGGTGTGTCTCAGGGTTGAGCATTGACCCTTGAGCCAGCAGGTCATAGTTCTATTTCCAGTCAGGTTGCTGACTCAATCCTCAGTAGTGGGCGTGCAGGAGGCAGCCGATCAATGATTCTCATCATTGATGTTTCTATCCCTCCTTTCCTCTCTCTAAAATCAATTAAAAATAAATAAATGAGCTGGGCCTTAAGTGAATAGGATCAGGGCTATTTTCGGTAGAAAAAAACAGTATATAAGGCAATTTTATGTGTTTGGGGAAATAGCCAATCAGTATTGCTGGAATTCACAAGGCACCTTGAAATTACACAAAAGATTAGATCCAGGTTGTGAAGGCCTTGGATGCCAAGTGTGAGATGAAGGAGCCAATTTTGAGCAGAGGGTGTGAGATGATCAAACAAGTGTTTTAGGAAGATTCATCACTTGTGCCATGGTCTTTGTTCAGGCTCTGTTATTTTTGCAACTAGCTTTGTGATAGGTCTCCTTATTTTCAGTTATTCCTTTCTCTAATATATCCCTTCTTCAATCTAATTTCCATAATATTGTAGCTTTATACTGTTATCTTCGAAATTTTAGAATCTGAACCATGCATCTAATTTTAGGCTTATATTACTAGGTCTAAAATACTTAACGTGGCATTCAATCCTAAAGTGCCTCTCTCTACTTATATCTCTTACCACTATCCTTATTCATGCATGTTTCTCTCCCCCAAACCCTTACCTCCTCCAATGTACATTTGATCTCTGTTGTCCAACTACGTAGGCCTACTTTTCTCTGAACACATTATGCTCTTTGTTATTTCCATGTTTTTTTTCAATTGTGGCTACCTTGAAATTCTTTTTTCCTGACTCTGTCTGAGATCTAATTCGTATATCACCTGAACAAAACCAACTCAATATTCCTTCCCAGAATCTTTAAGTCTTAGTATTTCTGTTAGGAATATTTATTCACTTATACACAGTTCATTTTCAGTTATATGATAATTAGGTACAAACTAAATAGACTATTGTCTAGCATTAGTTATGGTTCCTCTTGCAACATGCCCAGCTGCTCTCTGTCCCTGTGCCTGGGGGTGCTGGGTGTCAGAGGACTCTGGCAGTTGTAGGCAAGTCTTTGTTTCTGGCTTAGGGGGAACAGTGTGAGTACTGCTGTAAAAATGGGGTTTGAGGAACCAGATCTGTCTAAAAAGAGCACATGGGATCTATTGGGTGCCTACAGGCAGAGGGTGTGGAGAGGAAAGGTTAAATCTGAGATTATTTTTTTGGAGTACATTTGTATTTTACTGACCTGTTATAGACCTTTTCCCACCCTCACCACCCATAAACCCTAAAAGCTGCTCAAAATAATAGAAGGAATTTACCAGAGGGTTAACCCTTGGAATCCTGTCTAATAAAGAGGGAATATGCTAATCGACTCACACCATCGCAAAGTTGTCAGTGCCCACAGCCAATAAGGAGGGAATATGCTAATTGACTGACCCACCCTCAAAGATGGTGGCGCCCACAGCCACAAGATGGAAGTGCCCAGTTCTCTCAGCCCCGCCGGGGCAGCAGGCACACGGCAAGCCTTTGATGGAGGCTGCCCGGGGCCAGCCCGAGGCGCAGGCAAGCCTTGGATGGCAGCTGCCCAGCCGCTCAGGGCCGCCCAAGGCTCAGGTAATCAGGACCGGCCGAGGCTTGTGCTGCTGGCAGTGGCAGCAGCAGAGGTGTGATGGGGTGTCACCTTCCCCTGATTGCCGGGTCCCACCTCCAGCTCCTGAGGGCTCTCAGACTGTGAGAGGGGTCAGACCAGGCTGAGGGACCCCCCCCTCCAGTGCATGAATTTTCATGCACCGGGCCTCTAGTCCTATATAATAAAAGAGAAACATGTAAGTTGACCATACCTCTACTACGCTCACCAGCCAATCGGGAGTGAGTATGCAAATTAACCCAACAAAGGTGGACGGTTAATTTGCATACACAGGCGCCAGGCGGAGAGCAGAGCCGGAGAGCCGGTGCAGAGTGGAGCGGCTTGGGGAACTTGCCTCCCCAAGCTGCCAGACGGAGAGCAGAGAGGGAGTGCTGGCGGCTTGGAGGACTTGGCAGAGCGGCTGGCCATGGGACAGAGACAGAGCAGGAAGGGAAAACCCAGAGCATGGGGAGCACCAGGAATTCTGGGAGTAGTAGTTCTGGTGGCAGCCCCAGGACTGGAAGCGGAAGCCCAGAGCGCAGGGAGCACCAGGAATGCTGGGAATCATAGTTCTGGTGGCAGATGGATCTCCTAGACACTAGAGCAAAGTGAGCCTGGAGCAAGTTACTGTTGCGGTGGGGGATGGAGGGAAAGCAAAGGTGAGAGACATAAGTAAAATCAGAGTGTCTAGGAAAAATTAAAGGGAAGATATCCTAAAACTTCTAGGAAATCTTCACTAATGAAGCAAAGAAAAAAAAATGCCTCTATTATTCTGTGAGCAACAAACCAAACTGGGTTGGGGTCTCAGACAATTCACTCATATGATTGCAAAGACAGACAGAAACTCCCGGATTGGAGAAAGCTCCTGTGAGGGATCCCAGATTGGAGAGGGTGCAGGTCGGGCTGAGGGACCCATCCCCCCATGTATGAATCTTTGTGCACTGGGCCCCTAGTATAGTATAATTATCGAGAGGCAATACACATTTACTCTTCCCTACTACTAAATATGGGCACTCTTTCAGTACTGAAATTGAGATTTTACCCCATAGTTACAGGTAAGACAGAAAATGAAATTCCAAGATAAAGTACGTAAATAATTTTGGAGTCAGCCTAAAATTAGAAATGCATGCTATACTAGAATCTCTTCTTGTTTTGAGGAAGGTGAAAGATAGGAGAAGGTAGAGGCACTATAAAATTTGAAGAGTTCTCTTCGTTATGCTTTGACATTTTGAAGCTGATTAGGGTTCCAGGTTCTACATAAAGATGTAGCCTTCAGAGAGCCACTAAAGTGTGTGTATTTCTGTATTTCTGTGAAATTCAGTTGCAGTTTATTGTCCAAGGACATTTTCTGTATATTTTCTTGGTTGAATTTATGAGAGAGGGTATGCTATTAGGGCTAGGGGTCAGGTAGGTAGTCAGTAATTCTTTATGAATGAGACACATTTAATGGCAGTACTTTTGTACCTACGTTAACCTTCCAATTGTTGTTAGTCTGTGAGGGCCGCCCAGGCTTTCTCTGGACCAACAATTTACAACCGGTGTGCTGCAAGAATTTTTAAAACATACAATACCTGACTATTTAGTCAGCGGTACTGACCTCTTTTCCCTTAGGTTGCCAAATAAAAAAATGACAACAGCTAACACAACAATAGCTGTTTGGTATGAATGAATCAAAATTATACCTGTTTGTGTTTGGGTATGTGTGTTTTTTTTGTCACCTAGGCATAATATCTATTTTTTGGTGTGCCACAGAATTAGTTTATTTGTGCCAAGAAATGGAAGGGGTTGAAAATCGCTGCTCTAGACCTCTAGTTGTCTTGAGAGCTCTAGCGCTTTTTCCACTATAAAGAAATGTGTGCCTAGTGGGTTTATATTTCTTTTCCTTCTCCCTTAAAATTTTGGGGAAAATTTCCCTTCTTATCTTTAGCTTTTCTAGTATCTTTTCTGTGACATTTAAGAATAGCTTATAGTTCTCAGCAGTCCCTGAACAAGTACAGTATTAGTTTAGAGACTGTCATATTTTCTTAAATTCAGCACTGTCCATTAGGTCTTTCTGTGATGGTGGAATTTGTGCTGTCCAATATAAGTAGCCACTAGCAGCATGTGGCTCTTGAGCACTTCAGTTATGGCTAGTGCAACTGAGGAACTAAATTTTAAATTTTATTTAATTTTAATTAAAGGAACCTCATGTGGCTAGTCTCTACCCTATAAAAACCAAGCTCTAGGTCAAATATTGATAATTCTCTAGCACACAAAAGAATTGATAGAGTTGATAATCCACATTTGTAGGTTTTATTGATTGATTCATTCATCACCTAGTAATGCAGATGAATTCCCACTGCTGTGTAAGTAATTTAACAGTCTGTCCAAATTGTTTTATTGGAGGAAATTTGACTGTTTAGCTACCATCAAATTCAAAACTGGTTAAAGTTCCAGGTAAATCAAAATCCTAGGCAGTATCAAGTTAGATAATCTTTCACCCTGATTGCTGTGTCAGTCTCCTAACTAGTATCTCTGCATTTACTCTTGTTCTTCTACATTCCATTTTCCACACTTTTTTTGTGTGTTAATCCTCACCTGAGAATATTTTTTCCATTATTTTTAGAGATAGTGGAAGGGAGGGGGAGAGACAGATAGAAACATTGATGTGAGAGGCATCAATTAGTTGCCTCCTGCACACACCCTGACTGAGGATGGGGATTGAGCCTGCAACCTAGGTACATGCCCTTGACCGGAATAGAACCTGTGACCCTTCAGTCCACAGGCTGATGCTCTATTCACTGAACCAAACACTTTAATGTGGAGCCCTAGCTATATATAATGAATTATCCCTGTGGTACCTGCCCATTAGTTATTTAACACTGTAACTTTAAGCAATCATTTTAAAACACAAGTCTGATCATGTAGTCCCACTGTACCGAAGTACTTCATTGGTTCTCCATTGTTCCCAGGAAAAAGACTAAGATTCTATCATATGACCTATAATGGTTCGTCCTCATTTACATCATGTTTCCTCTTACTGTCTGTACTTAAGCCATATTAACTTTTGAGTCCATTAAATACTTTATTTAAATGACTGTGCTGGTTACCCATGATTTCCACCCTGCTGAATCTAAAAGTTAATTTCTGTTTATGTCTTTCTTAGTAACGTTCAACACAATTGACCATTCTTGGAGCCTCTCTTCATTTGGCTTCTGTGACATCATAGTCTTTCTCATGTAGTTTTAGATGCTGGAGTCCCTTCTTGTCCGTTGGTCCCCTTCACTGCTATGGTCTCTCAGTGATCTCTTTTGATCCCACAGCTTTAAATAACATCAATTTGTTACTATAACTCTAGTCCTGCTCAGTGTCAGAATGATATATTCAACTTTTTATGCAGATATCAAAAAGGCATCCAAAACAGAACTTAAAAAAAACTTTTTATTCTAAAAAATTTCAATATCCACAACAGGGGAAATCCTATATAATAAAGAGGTAATATGCAAATGGTCGTTACACCGTGATGCATAATGACCAAACAGGAGGGCGGGGCAGCGAGCTTCCATGGGAGAGGTACAGGAGGACAGAGCAGTGGGCGGAGAGCTACAGGAGGGCGGGGCAGCGAGCTAAGTGCAGCAGAGAGATATGAGTGGAGGTGGGCCAGGCGGCCCCCTGAGGCAAGTGGCAGCAAGCTACTCACGCACGGATTCGTGCGCAGGGCCACTAGTAGTATAAAGTTCCTTGTATCCATTTCTTAGCTCCAACAATTAATTCATGGCCACTCTTGCTTCATCTATATTCCTACCACTCCCCCATCCTAACTAGATTATTTTAAAACACACCCCACAAGGATATTTTTTCTATAAATACTTCAGTCTGTAACTCTAAAAAGTTACAATTTTATTTTTATTTATTACTAGAGGCCCAGTGCACAAAATTTGTGCCCGGATAGGGTCCCTAGGCCTGGCTGGCGATCAAGGCCTTCCGGCCGCTGGCCGGGGCCTTCATTCCACGCTGACCCCTGGTGGTCATCACACATCATAGCGAGCAATCAAACTCCTGGTTGAACTCCCGAGGGGACACTTTGCATATTAGCCTTTTATATATATAGATCAGTGGTCGGCAAACTGCGGCTCGCGAGCCACAAGCTGCGGTTTGCCGCTCTGTTGACTAATGAGTTTGCCGACCACTGATATAGATTATTTTCTAAATATGTTTTTATTGATTTCAGAGAGGGAGAGAGAGAAACATCAATGATGAGAGAGAATCACTGACTGGCTGCCTCCTGCACACCCCACACTGGAGATCAAGCCCACAATCCAGGCATGTGCCCTGACCAGGAATCCAACCATGACCTCCTGATTTAAAGGTCACCACTCAACTACTGAGCCACACTGGCCAGGCTAAAAGGTTACAATTTTAAACATAATGCAAGTATAACATACAATTAATAATAATCCTAAATATCATCAAATACCCTCTGAGTCACAATAGAACAATTGATCTGCCTACTCCTAAATCTTTTCTTCCCTCAGCTTCTTCCTCATTGTCAATTAATGGCACAACATCCATTCAGTTGCTCGGGCCTCAAAACTAAAGGTTATCCCATTTTCTTTTCTCACCCACAACTCCCACCAATTCAGCAGCAAGTTTTATCAGCTCTAGTTTCAAAATAAATCCTGAATCCAGCTTCCTCTTCCTAAGTCTACTGATACCACTTTATCAAACTACCTTTATCTTGCCTATAGACCACCATAGTATGCTAAATGGTCACCTTGTTTCCATTCCTCTCTCTAGTCTATTCTCTACATAGCAGCCAAAGTTATCTCTTAAAAAATTAGTTGTTTATATCATCCCCTTGCCTAAAACTTTGTTACCTTTAGAACAGAATCCTTTATTGTTTCCATGGTCTCTGTTTTCCTTCATTTTATTCTGCTCTGACTTTACCTCATATAACTTTCTCCCTTATTCACTCCTAGTTCACTTACGTTCTTTTAGTTCTTCGCCCGGGCTGCAGGTGCCCAGGCCTGCGGGGTGGGCGGCTTGTCCCTCTCCCGGGTCTCAACCATTTTTGACTAGAGGTGCAGTGCATGAAATTTGTGCATGGGGGGTGGGGGTCCCTCAGCCCGGCCTGCACCCTCTCCAATCCGGGACCCCTCGGGGGATGTCCAACTGCCTCTTGCAATCTGGGACCGCTGGCTCCTAACTGCTCACCTGCCTGCCTTCCTGATTGCCCCTAACCACCTCTGCCTGATTGCCCCTAACTGTTCCCCCACTGGCCTGATCGCCCCTAACTGCTCCCCTCCTGGCCTGATCACCCCTAACCGCCTCTGCCTCACCCCGCACCTGGGACCCTCTTCTGGTCAGTTGCAGGCACCCGGGACCCGGGCTTCCCTCCCTCTGGCTGGCTGCAGGCACCCAGGACCCGGGCCGGCTTCACCCAGGCTGACTGCACCCGCAGAGGACCATGGGAGGGCGGCTTCGCCCAGGCCGCAGGTGCCCGGGACTGCGGGGTGGGCGGCTTGTCCCTCTCCCGGGCCGCAACCCCAGCCGCTGGCACCTGGGACCGCGGGGCGGGCGGCTTGTCCCTCTCCCGGGCTGCAGGTGCAGCCGCTGGTGCCCAGGACTGTGGGGCAGGCGGCTTGTCCCTCTCCCGGGCTGCAGGTGCAGCCGCTGGTGCCCAGGACTGTGGGGCAGGCGGCTTGTCCCTCTCCCACGCCACAGCCTGGCTGGTCCCCATTCCTCTCTTGTGAGCTCATTTGTGCCTGGCTGGTCCCCATTTCTCTCTCTCAAGTTCATTTGTTCCTAGCTGGTCCCCATTCCTCTTTCCCCAGTGTTGAGTGTCTGAGTCATTATGGCGTGACTGCGTGAGGGCATGATGAACATTTGCATATTAGCTCTTTATTATATAGGATTATTCCCCCAGATGCTCTTATAGTTGGCTCATTCATATTTAGGTCTCAGCTCAAATGCTTCATCCTCACAGTGGCCTTGATCTCCCTATCTAAAGTAGACCCTTCCACCCTACCCAGTCACTCTTTATCCCTGTTACCTTAGTTTGTTTTCTTAAACCCCTTATCTGTGGTTTCAGCCTGTGGTCAACCACATCTGAAAATATTACATGGAAAATTCCAAAAAGAAACAATTCATAAGTTTTAAATTATACAATTTTCTGAGTAGCATGCTGCCCTGCTCCATTCCACCCAGGACATGAATCAGTGAATCATCCCTTTGCTCCCTGTCCATTAGTCATTTAGTAGTTGTCTTGGTTATCAGATCTACGGTGTTGATATTGCAGTGCTTGTATACTATCTAATAAAATAGTAATATGCAAATTAACCATCACTCCGCTACACCCACCAGCCACGCCCACCAGCCAATCAGGAGCAAATATGCAAATAAACCCAACCAAGATGGCTACAGCCACAGAGAGCAGGAGGGAGGCTTGGGTTTCCCCAGCAATGGAGGAAGCCAAGCTTTCCGCCTGCCCTTGCCGGCCTAGGCCTCCACTCAAGGCTACAAAGTTTCAATGATAGAAGATACATAAACCCAAACAGAAATGGCGGCAGCCACGGAGCTGGAAAGAGCAGGAGGCTAGGGTTGTCCCCGGCAATGGATGAAGTCAAGCTTTCCGCACACCCTGGCCGGCCCTCCCTTGCTTAAAGCTACAAAGTTTCAAATATAGAAGATACATAAATCCCCCCAAAAATGGCTGCCGCCACGGAGCAAGCCGAAGGCTTGGCTCTGCTCCAGGCTACGAAGTTACAATTGTAGAAGATAAAGAAACCCCAGATACCAGGGCCTCCGCTTGGGTCACCAGGGGGCATGGCCGGCCTGCAAACCACCACAGGCCTCTCACCCAGGCCGCCCCACACCCCAAGGGAACCCCCACCCTGATCTGGGACACCCTTCAGGGCAAACCAGCTGGCCCCCACCCATGCACTAGGTCTCTATCCTATCTAATAAAAGAGTAATATGCAAACTGACCATCACTCCAACACACAAGGTGGCTGCCCCAATGTGGTCAAAGATCCTGCCCCCATGTGGACACAAGATGGCCACCACAAGATGGCCAGCAGGGGAGGGCAGTTGTGGGCGATCAGGCCAGCAGGGAAGGGCAGGGACCAGGCCTGCAAGGGAGGACAGTTGTGGCGATCAAGCCTGCAGGGGAGGGCAGTTAGGGGTGACCCGGCCGGCAGAGGAGGGAAGTTGGGGGTGACTGGGTCTGCAGGGGAGGGCAGTTAGGGGTGACCAGGCCTGCACGGGAAGGCAGTTAGGGACAAACAGGCTGGCAGGGGAGCAGTTAGGCATCAATCAGGCTGGCAGGGGAGTGGTTAGGGGGTGATCAGGCTGGCATGCAGAAGCAGTTATGGGCAATCAGGAAGGCAGGAAGGCGAGCAGTTGGGAGCCATCAGTCCTGGATTGTGAGAGGGATGTCCGACTGCCCGTTTAAGGGGATTGGGCTTAAATGGGCAGTTGGACATCCTCGAGGGGTCCCAGATTGGAGAGGGTGCAGGCTGGGCTGAGGGACACACACCCCTGTGTACGAATTTCATGCACCGGGCCTCTAGTTCATTAGTAATGGCCCAGAGCATAAGAGAGTGATGCTGCCAATTCGGATATGTCAAGAAGAAGCCATATATGGCTTTCTTTAAGTGAAAAGGTATGTATGTATAAGGGAAAACACAGTATATATAGGGTTTAGTACTGCTCATGGTTTCAGGCATTGACTGGGGGTCTTGGAATGTATCCCCAGTGAATAATGGGGGACTACTTTACTGAAATTATCTTGTTTATTGCCTGTCTCTGAGAATTTTTCTCCATAAATGCAAGGAGTTTTTCTGTTTTATTTACCACGATAGCCCTGGTGTTTAGGACGATGTCTGACATAAATTAGACATTAGTGAATACTTTTTAATGAACAGTGAGTTAATAAATGAGTGAACTCTGTGGTACTGTCTCTAATTACTACATATATTTTTAAAAGATTATTGAGGCCTCTCAGCCAAGGAAAGCTTTATCTAAAGGTATAACTTAAATGTTGGCTCAGAAGATCAGTTTGATTTTAAAAGAGGCTTTTTTTTTTAATAGTCAAATTATAGGAGATTAAGTTAACAAGGTAGGTCTCTCTCTGCTACTTACTTATTTTTTGACTGTCTAAATAGTGCTAACCATCATTTGTTTGGAATTTGCCATTTACTGACATGATACATCCTGCACTGTACATAAAGCATTATTTAAAGTTGCTTAGCCCTAACTGGTTTGGCTCAGTGGATGGAGTGTCGGCCTGTGGACTGAAGGGTCCCAGGTTCGATTCCAGTCAAGGCCATGTACCTTGGTTGCGGGCACATCCCCAGTAGGGGGTGTGCAGGAGGCAGCTGATCGATGTTTCTCTCTCATCGATGTTTCTAACTCTCTATCCTTCTCCCTTCCTCTCTGTAAAAAATCAGTAAAATATATATATAAAAAAAATAAAGTTGCTTAGTGAATATGTTGAGATTAACCCCTAAGAATTCCAGTGTACAGAGAATGATGATGCTATTGACAAAAATAGAAACATACAAGAAGAGGGGGTAAGATAGTGAAGTTGATTTTAGACCTAATGTTGGCCTGTGTTTTATTAGTCAAAATTATGAGCCTTCTAAAAGCTGTTTTATTTCTAGATTGAAACTAGAAAAGATTGTTAAATTACTAATGAAAATTTAGTGGCCTAAGTGGTTATTATAATTGGGAAAACCTAAATGGTCATTAATGGGTAAGTGGTCAGAGAAGTTGTGCTACCTGCACAGGATAAAGTAATTATTAATAACAAGGGCAAAATGCTCCTGGTATAATGTCATGAAGCTGGACTTTAAACTGTTACATAGTATCTCAGTTTTATAAAAATATTCATAGATATTTATAGGAAAAAACTGAAGGGACATTTTAAAATATTGATAATGGTTAACTGAATGATTTTAACTTTTTTTAAAATTTTTTCCTAATTTGAATGTGTAATGCTTTAGTGCTAGTAAAAATATTTAACAAATGGATAAAGAAAGAAATAAAGGCGTTGGTTTCTGTCTTGATTAAAGTTTGGCAAAGGAAAGAAATAGAATGTTATGCTGAGGGAAATAGAGGATCTAATGGGCTTTATTGAATGACTAGAGGCCCAGTGCATGAAAATTCATGCACTGCAGGGTTGGATCCTTCACCCCGGCCTGCCCCCCTCAGTCTGGGAGCCCTCAGGGGCGGGAGGCGACCCGGCAACCAGGGGAAGGTGATGCCCCCACCACATCTCTGCTGCTGCCACTGCCGGCAGCGCAAGCCTCGGCCAGCCCTGGTTACCTGTGCCTCTGGCTGGCCATGGGTGGCTGGGCAGCCACCATCCAAGGCTTGCCTGCACCTCAGCCGGCCCTGCTTGCCTAAGCCTCATCAGTGGGGGGTTAGGAGGACCCAAGGCCCGTGGCGGGGCTGAGGGGACTCTGGTGGCAGGTGCGCAGAGCGGCCAGCCCTGGCTGAGGAATGGAGGATACTCTCAGTGACATGAGTTATAACTTCCAATTTGTTGGACACCACAGTCAGGCTTCAGCTTTGGGGGAGGGAGGAAGAGAGGGATGGGCAGCTCGTTGGAGGAGCCTGGGCGAGCTGTCAGTCAGTGGGTGGTGCAGGAGGACCTGAGGCTTCCAGCGGGGCAGAGGGGACTCCCGTGGCAGGCGTGGAGCAGCTGACCCCGCCCCTGTTGTGGGCGCCACCATCTTGTGAGGGTGTGATGGTCAATTTGCATTTTACCTCTTTATTATATAGGATTAATGAATCAGGCAGCATCCCATCTAGCAAATAGAAGGGAGTTCCCTGATTTTCATACACATTAATATTGAATGTGAACTTGGATGTTTTCAGTAATAAGTCTCTTCCTAGAATTATATACTTTGTTTTCTTGATGATTTTGCAGAGATCATGTTTATGGGTGGGGGGCAGGTTTAAGAAATAATTTAAAGAGAAAGGTATACTACACCTTTTCTAGTGTTTATATTATTTGGAGATAGGATGTAGCTAATTCCCAGTTTCTCTGACAAATGTACGCTAGTCATTTGGGAGAAGGGACTATGCCAGTGGTCGGCAAACTCATTAGTCAGCAGAGCCAAATATCAACAGTACAACGATTGAAATTTATTTTGAGAGCCAAATTTTTTAAACTTAAACTTCTTCTAATGCCACTTCTTCAAAATAGACTCGCCCGGGCCGTGGTATTTTGTGGAAGAGCCACACTCAAGGGACCAAAGAGCCGCATGTGGCTTGCGAGCCGCAGTTTGCCGACCATGGGACTATGCTATTCAGGCTTACTTACCAAAGTCCAAGTCCTTTTGCCTGTTATCATTTTTCTTTTGGTTGGTTTGAGAGTTGGAGCCTTTTTCAGGGGTAGGAGGTCTTTGGGAAGTGTGAGCTAGAGTTCCTAAGAAAGGTAAAACTGATTCTTGCCTGTTCTATAAACAAGAGAGCCATGAAGTGATGTGATTCCTTCTCTAGCAGCATATTTTGTTTTACTTATTTTTGTCACAAAAATTATACCACCATGGTAAAAAAAACAACAATAACAAAAACTTAACAATGAAAAGCCTAAAAGGGTATAGATTAATTTCAGCAAGTTAACCACTACCGATAGTTTCTTGTGTTATCTTTCCAAAAGTTTTCTACCTAGCATCATATTTTAGAATGATAGAGAGGGAGTGGAATAAGCAATTATGCTGGATTGATTTGGAGAATGTGGGAATCCAGCTCAGTAGAACACTTTATTGAGCACACACTATTAGTTAAGTACTGTGGGTTACAAATGAATTAAACATTCTTTACCCTTAAGATGATCACATTGGAGCCAAGGAAACAGAGCTGGTGCCCATTATTAGAATTACTATTATATAATTCTTGCAACGAAAGTTTTCCTGTATTTGCACTATATTTGGCGTGGTTTCCCCACTCCTAACATACAGGGTTGTAAAATCAAGAGCTTTATGTTTTGGTTTAAATGCTTCTTTTTTTAAAAAAATCACTTAAATTTCCATTCAGGTTATTCTTCTTTTATTTTAAAAATATATAGGAATTACTCAAGGTGATGAGGACGATTGATGACAGAATAGTACATGAATTAAACACTACGGTTCCAACAGCTTCCTTTGCAGGGAAAATTGATGCCAGCCAAACCTGTAAACAACTTTATGAGTCTGTAAGTGTATCTTTTGAGTCTTTCTTTTGTGCTTCTGTACGTTTCTTTGCAGGCAAAATAAGAACTCACTTGATAGATGTTATAATTAAATTGTGGATAAAATAATGACATTATGTTTTCTTCTTGCTCACACCTGAAGGTGTGTATAAGTTTTGACCTAGTTTTTACAAACTAAAGAAATGTGTGATTGTAGGCACAGTCTGTGAAGAGATGGTTCTAAGGAATGGGAGTGGTGGTTTTTGGCCCCTTCTTGGGAAGCCTTTAACTTATGGAAACCTTATATACAAAGGCATGAAGGAGAGAGTGAAAACAGTCAAGTAAAATAGTGAAACAAGAGAAGGGCTCAGTCCTGAGAAGCCAGACAGCTGGTATAAGAAGAATTAAAACCCATCACACCTTCTATGTCTTCTTTCTTCCCTTACTCGTCAGGAAGGGGAATAGAAGCATTTGGCGGTTGGGAGAGAAGGAAAGTCACAGAAAAAATGTCTTTTCCTGATACTTTGGTTTTTCAAGTATGTATTTTCATTGACTCTTAAAGATGCCCTTTATTTCTCTCTTTACTTTCTAAAAGCGGAAGGAAATAATGATGTAGCTAAGTATTTTTTATATTTTACTTATATATTTTCTTTAACATGGAAGCTAAAGTTCAAATGGCATTTGCTTTTTTAGGCTCTACTGCAAGATTACTATTTGGATTCATTGTCTCATAAAGAAGGTATTACTTAAAACCTAAAGTCCATTTCTCAGTTATGAAAAAAAATCAGTTTTGGATGAGCTTATTCATTTCAGTTAAATTTAAGCCATTAACTGCTGCTATTTTTGTTCTGCTTTTTTATGAAAGTACATTATTTTAGTGAGTGGTCAGGTAATTCTAGTGGCTTGAGAAAATCACAGGGTTGTGGGCTTTAATAAGTAGAACCCAGTATTGGAAGTAGGGAGCATCATGCTAGTCCTAATTTATTGTGAGGTTGTTTGACTGTTCACTTAGCTTCTTTGGGTAGCTGTCTAAAGAACTGGAAATTATCATCACTTTAGTGACCCCACCCCACTACCCATATAATCTTTGTAACCTATTTAATTGTTTCCAGTCTTTTTATTAATTTAGAAGTTTATATTGTAGTGATTACAAAATGGATTCCAGATCTAGATTAAATCCCACCTTTGCTACTTCCTAGGTAGATGACCTTGAACATGTTACATAACCTCTGCCTTAGCTTCCTTATTTGTAAAATAGTATCATAAGAATATCTCGTTCATAGAGTTGTTTACAGGATTAAATGAGCTAACATAAAGTGCTTACTGTACTAAATGTTTTACATAGTAATGCTTGATGCTTCTATTATTAGTTATTGCTATTGTTTTTTGTTATCCTTTTGTTGAGCCAGGATAACCTGGCATACTAAATTTGGAACCTTTCTGTTTTGTATATTCTTAGGTACATGTTTGGATTTTTTTCTGTTGTTATCCTAGAGTAGCAATTTTCAACCTTTCTTATTTCATGACACACATAAACTACTTACTAAAATTTTGCAGCATATTGAAAAATATATTTTTTGCTGATCTGACAAAAAAAAGTAGGTATAATTTTGATTCACACCAAACAGCTACTGTTGTGTTAGCTGCTGTCAGTTTTTTATTTGATAATCTAAGGGAAAAGAGGTCAGTGCCCCTGGCTAAATAGTCAGGTATTGCATGTTTTAAAATTTTTTATGGCATGCGAGTGTACCACAGCACACCAGTTGAAAATCGCTGTCCTAGAGGGATTCAGCAACATGAACATCATGCAAAAGATTGTTTACCAAGTAGTTTTGTGCCAGGGATCCCATCTGCAGCACAGTTTTAATAAGTACCACTGAGTTCCTTCAAATATTGTCTCAGTTCAATGGAACTCCATGAAATGTCTAAGCTGCTTGTAGTCACCCTGACTTACTTTAGTCCCTGATCCTTCCTTCTGTCGCTGATGAAAAAGTATTTGCACTCTAATGATGCTTCTTCATAGGAGATGATCAGCAAAGTTATTATGAAGCACTTGTTTTAGAAATAACAAATCTTAAAAAAAATTACTTGTAGTAAAAATAAAATAATTTTAGTGAGATCCCCTTAGTAGAGCATATTCCCTTCAATCTATTAAATTTTTCTAGCTTTATTTATTGTTCTCAAGATAAACATAAAAATCAGTTCTGAGCAATATAGCATCTATGAACTTGGAATAGTGCTCCAAAACTATTATTGGTGTTATAATGATTGATTTAGGGTGATTCATATATACTAAAATGGTATGCTTCCCCTTACATCATTTTGTCAGAAGTTCTGGAAGAAGATTTAAAACACACAAAAATGCTATGACAAAACTTCGTAATTTTTGTTTGATTTATTTTTTTAACTTGATTTATAGAGAGGAAGGGAGAGATAGGAGAAACATCAATATGAGTGAAACGTTGGTCGGCTGCCTCGTGCACACCCCCAACAAGGGAACAGGGATCAAGCCGCCACGCGGGCATGTGCCCTGGCTGGGAATCTAAGCAGCAGCCTTTTCCTTTGTGCACTGGACGATGCCCAACCAAATGAGCCACAGTGGCCAGGGCTTTTGTTTTATTTGAATGATACTTAACCAAGGGTCATTCTCAAGGTTCTAAAACAAACCAAATGATGTTGAGGAAATTAGAATTTAATTTGAAGTTTACTTAGAATCAACCTTTGCTTTAGAAAGAAAAACACCAAAAAAACAACAAAAAAACAACAACAACAACAACACACACACACAAAAAAACCCCATACTGTAATTAGGACAACTGTTGGCATTATATTTCCCTTAAAGACAGAAAACTTTGTTTTAAAATAGTGATTAAAAGACATGATCATTTTAGATTAAACAAAGTTTTTAAAGTTTTGATCAAATAAAACCAAAAGTCCCAGATAAACCTCCTTTAGACTAGTTTTGAATCATTCTCCTGCCTCATTCCAATGTCTGTGTTTCAAAATTGCTTACCCCAACTCAAAGGAAGTATGGTTATGATATGCTTATTGTTCAGGATTTTTTTCCCTATATTCAAAGGCCTTCCTTGCCGTTTACCAAGTTTCTTAATAAATTTACCTCAGTTCCTTTGATAAGCACTTCATACAGATCAGAAACAGTTCTCCTATGACCAGATCCTAAGCATCTGAGTTGCTAATGAGCCAAGCCTGGTTTAGTGCGATATTTTCCTCTGCTAGGCTCATATCACATAATCTATTACTAATTATCAAGTGTCCTCATTTCTTTGACATAGGTGCACAGAAAAGTCCAGGCATATTCCTCTTCGGGCTCTGAATTCTGAATTTTATTGAAGGATGGTCATGAAAACCAGATTAAAACAATTGAGTATACAGAGTAAAAGAAAATTTGCCCAGTAATTTCTCTTCACATCAAGTGGTTTCCCAGGAGGCTAATATGAAGGAGAAGTAAGCAGGTGAGGGTAGGAGGGTGATCTGCAGCTAGAAGTCTATCCACAGGAAGGAGGCAAGTTAAAGAGGGGAACAGTAAAGGAAAGTCCAACCAAAGAAGGAAACTTAGTGGTGAGAGAGACTGAAAGGAAAGGTACAAAATTTGAATTTGATTTTTAAATGCAGATAGAGAAATGTCAACTGTAATTGAAAAATAAAATTTAAAAGTATTAAAACAAGCCCAGCTGGCCTGTCTCAGTGGTTGAGCGTTGACTTATGAACCAGGAAGTCATGGCTCGATTCTTGGTCAGGGCACAGGTCTTGGTTGCAGGCTTTGTCCCTAGTAAGGAGCAGGTAGGAGGCAGCCGATCAACGGTTCTCTCTCATCATTGATGTTTCTATCTCTCTCTACCTCTCCCTTCCTCTCTGAAATCAATGAAAATATATAAATATATATTTTTTAATGACCATCATATCAAAAACCAAAGGGATTTAAAGAAAAACTGAATTGAAAAAATATTAAAATAAAATTCTAAAAACTAAAATGCAGATAGAAAAGTGAGACTATTTTGTTACACTTCTAGTTGGTGCGAGTGTTATTTCACCAGTTGCTGGGGAGTTAGACATAATATCAAGGTGATTAAATAACATCTGGTATCTGAGCAGTGTATTGAGTCATGTTGCCCCTAAATATTAGAGGTAGAAAGGATATCAGTGATTATTTTCTCAGAATTTTACAAAAGAGGAAACTGAAGTCTGGAAATGCTAATTTCTTAGTCAGTCTTACGCAGCAACAAGAACTTCTTAACTCTCAGGATGGTTCTTTTCTTTTTATTCTCTTTTAGGAAGAGTAGTTCCCTGCCCTCAGTGGCTCCTTTAATTTCCTGTAATTATACCTAAAGAAGTAAAAAAGTAAAGAAGCAGCATATTAAACCATTTGGAATATGAGCCTTGAGGCTGTCTTTGTGAATCAAATGTTACAATGAAAAAAAAAAAGAAGCATATTAGAGAAATTTACTATAGGTGGGTTAATGTCTATCAGGCAGTTTACTTGTACATTCCTTCTCTTTCCATGGGTATGGTTTATAATTACTAGTAATGCACTTTTAGTACTGCACTCTAGAACTGGAAAGGCTTATTCTTTCCAGGCGAAAGATACACCAGTCATTCTCAACCGTAGGGTCCCAATATCATCATCTGGGAGATGTATTTCAAATAACTTATGAAGAATGCTTATAGAATGGTTAAGTTAGTGCTATATTTTATATATATAATGGTTGGGTTATCCCTGTTATAACTACCACATTAGGTTATTCTCTCTTTGAAAGAAGAAGGATAATTACACGGAGCAAGTTAACACTTAAATTTTAGTTGTAGGTGAACCACTGTTATTTATGTACCTTTATAATGGTGATAATATTTTAGTGTTTTTGCTTTTTCTGTGCCCCAAATTTTTGGGGTGTCATAAAAATTTGGCTGTGATCATAGGAATGTGTTTGAAATGAATGAAGGCAGAAAATAGATGTGAATTGTTATATTGGATTTGCTACATCAACATGATGGTTAGTAAAAAGTTGTTCTGTCAGATGTCCTTTCAATCAACACACACAATTGATGGAATCAATAATCTGTACTTTATACATAATTTTTCCTTATTAATACTTAAACTTTAAAATCTTAAAAAGGACTCTGTCTTACATAGGTAAAGTAACTTTCTTTGTTTTTCTTTATTATAACTAAGAGCTGCTCTACATCACTTACTTTATAATTTCTTGTATTTGGTGACAACATGAGGCTGAAGAAAGCATGAAAGGACAAAAAAAAAAAAAAAGAGAGGAAGAATACCAATAGAAAGTGGCCCAGAAGATGTGTGAGAGTGGGTGTAGGGTAGAGGAACACATGGATGGAATGAGGAGAGGGGCGTGGTAGGGAAAAGGAGACGGAGGCGGTGAGTCCAGTGTGGTGGTGCAGGAAGAGGGGTTCAGGAAGAGAGCAGGAAGCCCTGGGAGCTTATTGAGGAAGAGCACCACCCGGGCACCGGCAGAGGTGCTTCCTTTGATCTGTTTTTAGGGGACTTAGCTGATTAGCACAATCTTCTCTTCCATAGATGTAATTTTTAAACACTGTTTTAGAAAGTATTACATTTCTATAGTCTAAAAATAAGGATTTAAAAAACAACACTAAAATGTGATAAATTGGTGTGATTTTTTTTTCTTTTTTCATTCCTTTGTTCTTTTAGTTGATGGAGGCTCATACCAGTAGAGACAGATTTATAAAAAATTGTATAGCTCAGACTTCATCAGTAGTAAAACACCTCCGAGAAGAGAGAGAAAAGAATTTGGACGATTTAACGTTATTAAAGCAACTTAGAAAAGAACAGACAAAGGTAAGTTGAATAAGGTTTACATTTCTGAGGCAAAGTTTTTCCAAACTTAGCCTTCAAAATAAAAGCAGTTTTTAATATGAAAAATTTAGAGTAAGGTATGATTATTACTTTAAAAAAATTACCAAGAGATTAAAACTTCATTTTCAGTGGACCTTATTTTTACATTTGGAAATATTCAGTGGTAAATTGGTAAATTAATGTGCATTTCATGAATGTATGCAGTGTAGCAGGTTTAGCTAAAATAAACATGTAATTGTATTTTATTTCAATTCCTGCTATTAAAGGTAAAAGGATTAATTCAGACCAATACCACACCAGAAAATCTAGGGAAATCACATCTGTATCTGTGTCCTGAGGCTTGACTTGAGAAGAAACATTTCTTAAATGTATTTACACTTTGAAAATATTTACTTCTGGTGTTATTTATAGAAATTTGCTGAAATATACAGATAATTAACTTCAGGACATTAACCTCTTCATCCATTAAAATATAGTATAATTTAATATAACCAGATATACTACAACCTCATTATAACTTATTCCTTACTATGGAGATGTTGCTCTGGGTCTTTGTCTCTTTTTTGGACATTGCATTTAATCTCCCATTCCTGTAGCTTTTGCTGTTAAGAAAATAGCAAGTGCCCTCTGAGGGCTATGTCAGAGGAAGCCTTATTTTCCAAAGTCAGCTATAATGTAGATAGGGTGTGGACGTCAGAGTGTAGTTAATGAAACAGAACACTTCTTTATAGCCTTAAATGTGACATGTCAGGAAAACAGGTGAAATGTATATGTACCATATTTTTCTATGTGGGATGCATTACTGTCGCCTGGGGGTCTTTTAGGGGTAACTTTTTATTTTGATATAATTTCAAACTTACAGAAAAGTTGCAAGAATAGTACAAGGAATTCCCATGTACCCTTTACCTATATTGACCTATTTGTTTACATTTTGCTTCACCTGCTTTACAATCTGTTCTCTTCATGCTCCCTTCTCCCTCTATCCTTCCCTCCCTCTTTCCCAGTCTTCCTTTCCCTCCCACCTATACATACATACACATTTTTTTTCCTGAGCCTTTTTGCGAGTATGTTTGGCATGTTGTACCCCTTTAGCCTTACATATGTTGGTTATTTCCTAAGGACGGGCATTTTCTTACATGACCACTGTACAATTATCAAAATAATGTCTATATTTTAAGATGCCAAACTTTGAAAAGGAGGCCTTGTCATCTCTTTCAAGCCTTTGTTCTTGGAGCTGCACATGATGAGTGTGCACTTTCTCATCATCCCCCTGATGCTGTATGTCTCACTGGATACAGGATTCACCCACTGTCTCCACTGCTCTCTTTGGTCATGAGACTGCTTCAGCCCTGCATTCTATACCTGCTTATTCATCAGTGGTGGGTTTTTCAATAGGGGACTTCTTCTCTAATGGTCATCTTGCTATACTATTAGTATTTATGAAGGCCTAGAGATAATTTATATATCGCCTGTTAAAATGTAGTTGTTTTTGGGTTTTGTATTTTAACACTCTTGAAGCTATTAACAAACAAAACTGCAGGGCAGGGCTCGTAAATCAGAAACTGAAAAATCACTATTTGCAAATTCTGTCAAACAAAGAATAAAGTGACTGTTAGTGGAGAGCAAAGTTCAGAAACCAGTGAGTGTTTGGAAGTGTCACACAGTTTGCCCCGCCCTCAGTTCTGCCCTCTGCCTCTAGGACCCAGAGAGAGTCACCAGGGTGACCACTGTAAAGGGGGAGCTTTAGAAACCACTCAGTGAGTCAGGAAAGGTAGCTTTCTACCTGATATCATGTAGGACTATAGGGTAACCATGAGTAATACTCAAGTAAGGAAACCTGAATTTTTTATTTGCTATGGAGATTATGGAATCAGAAAGAGACAGCTCTTTTTTTAAAAGAAATAAATTTGTTTTTTGGAGAGAGAGAGGGAACCATCAATTTGTTGCTCCACTTATTTATACATTCATTGGCTGATTCTCGTATGTGCCCTAACCTGCAACCTTATTGGGATAGAGCTCTAACCAACTGAGCTCCCTGGTCAGGGCAGAAAGAGACAGCTGTACAGAGCTATTCCAGCTCTACCTCTTCATTTTCTGTATAGGAAACTGAGACTCAGAGATACTAACTGAAACCCTAAAATCACAAGCTAGTAAGTGGTGGATCCGGGACTTGAACTCATCTCTTCTGACTCTGGATTCAGTGTTTTTACATTAAGTTGTGACTGATAGTCAAATTCTGATTACTGTAGTGGACATACTTAATTTATATATAGAGATGCCAGTCTTAAAAGTCCTACTTCTTTACCTGAATCCTTAACTCAGAAAAATAACATCCCTTGCTGGAACTATATAACTGCTGTCACCTATTAGTGACCTTTGAGAAGAAGTTTACCTGTTTTAAGACCCAGAGCCTTTTCAGAAACAACCATCTCAAAGGTAGCATTATGTTGGTGGCATTGAAATTGTATTAGTAGTTGGCTGTAATATGTGCAGTGTTCAAGAATAGAAAAAAACATGGATTACCAAGGCAGACAGACAGCTCTAAGGAAATAAATCCCATCTACCACTTGGTGGCTTTGTAACCTTGTAAATAACTGCTCTGAAACTTCTGATTTTCAGTTTGTAAAATGGAGTTAATACTCAGTAACTTGATGCTTTCCTTTTTTTTTTTTTTTTTTTTTTTTGGTGAGAGTTAAATGAAATAAAGTATGTAAGAACTAGCATGTTGACTGATACAAACTAGTAGCTCCTTTCCTTTCCTTTTTGGATCTCTGGGACTCTGTATTTGTTACATTAATCATCTTCACAATATCTCCCAACCAGTGGTTTCCACATGTTGTTTAACCACTACTTAAGGGGTCTAGGAATTCACTGTCTTCTGTGGCAGTGCATTCTCTCTTTGTAATTGTTCAAAGGTTTTCTTATGTATTGTGAAAACCTGCCTCCCTGCAATGGATAAAATCACTGCACCTTACCGTTCCCTTGGAGCTATATAGGATAGGTCTAAAGCCATTGCTACATGGTATCCCTCTAAATATTTGAGAGCAGTTTTGAAGATTGTCTTAGTGGCATGTTGTTTGAAGCTGTTACTTCTCTGATGGATAGTCCAGGCTTTGAGAGCAGTGACACTTTAATGATTTCTGGTCCATATAGCCGATTAAAATCCAAAACTGAGGTGGCTTTGGTATGTGCAGGTAGGCTTCTTCAGGCTTGTTGCTCCTTGACAGCAGAGCACCAGTCGTGGAAATGCAGCCCTTCCCCGTGTTCCCCAGTTTCAGTCCTGTGTACTGGCCTGCACTCTGACACCAGCTCTGAGTCAAGGAAGTGCATTTACAAGGAGCCATTGTGTCAGTACAAAGTTCTAGTCTTATTAGTATTACTAGAGGCCCGGTGCATGAAATTTGTGCGTGTGTGTGTGTGTGTGTGTGTCCCTCAGCCCAATCTGGGACCCCTTGAGGGATGTCTGACTGCCTGTTTAGGCCCGATCCCACCATCGGACATCCCTCTCACAATCCAGGACGGCTGGCTCCTAACCGCTCACATGCCTGCCTGCCTGCTCTATTGCCCCCTAACCACTCCCCTGCCAGCCTGATCAATGCCTAACTGCTCCCCTGCCTGCCCGATTGCCCCTAACTGCCCTCCCCTGCTGGCTTGGTCACCCCTAACTGCTCTCCCCTGCCGGCCTGGTCGCCCCCAACAGCCCTCCCCTGCAGGCTTGGTTGCCCCCAACTCCCCTCCCCTGCAGGCCTGGTCGCCCTTAACTGTCCTCCCCTGCAGGCCTGGTTACCCCCAACTGCCCTCCCTGCTGGCCTGGTCACCCCTAACTTCTCTCCTTTGCCAGCCTGGTCGCCCCTAACTGCCCTCCCCTGCCAGCCTGGTCACCCAAACTGCCCTCCCCTGCCAGCCTGGTCACCCCTAACTGTCCTCCCCTGCTGGCCTGGTCATTCCTAACTGCCCTCCCTTGCCAGCCTGGTTGCCCCTAACTGCCCTCCCCTGCAGGCCTTGTCTCCCCACCCCCCAGCTGCCCTCCCCTGCAGGCCTTGTCCCTCCCAACTGCCCTCCCCTGCAGGCCTTGTCCCCCCCAACTGACCTCCCCTGCCAGCCTGGTTGCCCCTAACTGCCCTCCCCTGTTGGCCTGGTCCCCCACAACTGCCCTCCCCTGCAGGCCTGATTCCCCCAACTGCCCTCCCCTTCTGGCCATCTTGTGGCAGCCGTCTTGTGGCCACATGGGGGCGGCCATCTTGTGTGTTAGAGTGATGGTCAATTTGCATATCACCTCTTTATTATATAGGATGTGAACGTTCTTAAACCTCTTGCCTGAGCAATAATCCTGTTGGTCAGGTTCTTTGGCCTGGGTCTCCGACTCATGGTTGCCAAGATGGCCTGGGTCTTGACTTTGGCCTGAGGAAATCATTCTGGTTTTGACCTCTTAGCTGTCTCAACCTGTAGTTCTTGCTTTTTTCTCCTAATTTTTCTGAATATTTTCAAGCCCTTTTCCTGGAATTGTTAGGTTCTTTCCTTTCAGATTTCTCTTACCAGAGGTGACTAGGAATATGATGGGCCCTGACATCTGGACCTAGCAATGGAATTGGCTACTTTTATGATTAGGTTGGCAGTTATAAAGAAAATTAGGAAGACTTCAGAATTTTTTGCCTTAGACCTCTGGAGCTGTATGGTCAAGGTGTAGAAAACTCAAGCCTTTCAAGATCAGTTGGGCCTTATATAGTCCCCTTCCTCTCTTTGGTCCCCCCCCCCCTCCCTGTCCAAGTCCTTTTTCTGAATCTAAATCAGATTGCCACCTCCTTACCATTCTTTTTATTCCTCTGTGCTGTCTGCAAATCTGTATTGTAGAATCAGTAACCAGAACTGGGAGTTTTTAGTTCAAGGACATGTGAATTTATAGATTTTTGATAAATCTTTCCAAATTGTCCTTTATAGAGGTTGCATCCATTTATCTTTATAGGCTATTTTTATTTCTTCTGTGAACTACTTGGGAATTTGAGATTTTTTTTTTAAAGCTCTCAAGCTTGAGATCCATGGGTTTTATAAGATTTAACAATTGATTAGTTACAGAAAGAATGTGTGTCAAAGAAGGTTCCAAAATCTAACCCAGGTAATACTGCTAACAAAGAAAGCAGGAGCAGTGGCTGGTTTTGTTGGGAAAACATTATAGAGTTTGGTTTTAGTTTTTTATTTAAATTTCCATAACTTATTAGTAAGTTTGTTTTTCCTTTCTTGCAGTTGAAATGGATGCAGTCAGAACTGAATGTTGAAGAAGTGGTAAATGACAGAAGCTGGAAGGTATGAATAATGTTAGCTCTGAGAGAACTGGGAGGGAAACCAAGAGAGGAGGAGTAAGGAGAGTCCTAGGGCTCCTAAGAAGAATGGAGATCCTTCATTTACAAGCAACTGAAGATTTTCTCTTGGGAGGAGGGTTGGGGGCGGGGGGTGGGGGGGGGGCGGAACAGAGGATATGGTTAGCATCCAAATAGAATCATCTTATAAAAACTAATTTTACAGTTATGGTAGAATTGTATGACTTGTGGTAATAGAGTTGGAGACATTCTGTATGTTTTTTAATACTAATTATGGGCATATTTGATATTTAGAATTTTTACTCAAGTTAACTCAGAACCTTCACTGAGGTTATTTGTTAAAATTAGCCCTTTTGAGCCCAGTTACTTTCCATAAATTTTTATAACATCAGCTACCCTTCACAGTTGCTTGTTTTCTAACATCTGACCCTGAAACATTCTTGTACATAGTTTTTCAGTATCTGATAGTAGGGCTTTTTATGGTTCCTAGATTCACATGATCCTTATTACCACCTGCATAGTACTGATTGGGAATTAGATAGGTGGATGGGGATTCTAGGACTTCCCATGTAGTAAAAAAAAAAAAAAAGTCATAAAATCCTGACTTTAGTTTCCTAAAAATGTCTGTCTGCATACCCCTTTCTAAAACTATATCCCCCTCTCCTTTCTGAAGGGCAAAATCTATTAAATCTGAAAGAATGAACTGAAAATTTTGTTTTATCCTTTGTAAGTAACCAATGGTATGGGTTTAATCTAGAGAGAGGTTAACTGAACTAAAAACTAAAATGTACCAATTTTCAGAGCCATGAATAAATTGCAGAAACAAATTGATTTTCTTTGCTTTATTACATTCTTCTCCTCCCCCTCCCGCCCCCTTTCAAACTCTAAGAGAAAGTATATTTAGAAAGTTACAGAGGTAGAAGTGAGCCATAGAAGAAATGGGCTCAGGAAACAAGTTACAGAAGCAAAAAAAGGGCCCATGGAGTTTAGGAGAAAGAGAGAGAGGCAAGGAAAACATGCCTGGGGGAGAGTGTGGGGAAAGACATGGGCAGGTTCCATAGAGAGAGACGCATACATTTCTTTATTCTATCCTCTGCCAATATTTCCTATTCCAACCCTGTTCACCAATGTGATAAGGTGTTTGCTACTTGAAAGAATTTTGGCAGTATTTGTCCATTTAAATTTTCTGGAGAGATAATATTTACTCTTGGGATGGGGAGGAGGAGAGGTACAATAAATAACAGGTTTGAAAAATCCAGTGCAGAGGTTGATGTAGGTAAAATGTATTGTAGTGGGAAGAGTGAAGCATTTTTGGGTTTGATACTAGTTATAAAGGAAGTATACTCCATCCTCCCCCACAGAAAGTGAGATCCCCCACTTGTTTTAAAAATAAAAAAATGTAGCTATGGTGCAGTAGGCCAGCAAAAGTAGTTAGGAAGTCATTTAGGAAAAGGATTTGGAGAAGCTCGGCTGAGTTATATATATTGTCCCAACCACTGTGTTAAGGCCACTAATCTGAAGCCTCTTCTGGTCTGAGTGTTGGGAACTTAAAGGAACGTTAGGGCTGGGAACTGACATGTGATGAACTATAAGATGAAAGGGTCAGAAGGAGTCTATATATTTTCAACAGGTTTTCTTTTCATTGTGAGATATACAGGCCAAGGCTTATGTAGCATGTAGAATTTAAAGAATGTTAATAAAATGAACATTCATGTATTTACCACCTAGCTTGAGAAGTTGAATAATAGCACCACCTTAAAACTCCCTCTGTAGATTTTGCTTTTATTTTTATGACTAGAGGCCCGGTGCACGAATTCGTGCACCAATGGGGTCCCTCGGCCTGGCCTGTGGGATTGGGCTGAAACTGGTTCTTCGACATTCCCCAAGGGGTCCTGGATTGCGAGAGGGTGCAGGCCAGGCCGAGGACCCCCACCGGTGCACAATCAGGGCTGGGGAGAGATGCAGGAGGTTGGCCAGCCGGGGAGGGACCTCAGGAAGGCTCCAGGGCATGTCTGGCCCGTCTCGCTTAGTCCCGATCGGCCAGACCCCAGCAGCAAGCTAACCTACTGTTCAGAGTGTCTGCCCCCTGGTGGTCAGTGCACGTCATAGCAAGCGGTTGAGCGGCCTTAGCATGTCATTAGCATATTACACTTCGATTGGTTGTACGGCCAATGAGTTGACCGGACACTTAGCATATTAGGCTTATATTATATAGGACTAGAGGCCCGGTGCACTAAATTTGTGCACGGGGGAGAGGGGGTTCCTCAGCCCGGCCTGCACCCTCTCACAATCCGGGACCCCTCGGGAGATATCTGACTGCTGTTTTAGACTCAATCCCGCAGGAATTCCTGCGGAATTGGGCCTAAACCGGCAGTTGGACATTGCTCTCGCAATCTGGGACTGTTGGCTCCTAACCATTCGCCTGCCTGCCTGCCTGATCGCCCCTAACCACTCTGCCTGCCTGCTTCATTGCTCCTAACCACTCGCCTGCCTGTCTGATCGCCCTTAACCATTCGTCTGCCTGTCTGATCACCCCTAACCACTCTGCCTGATGCCCCTAAACACTCGCCTGCCTGCCTGCCTGATTGCCCCTAACTGATCACCTACCTGCTTGCCTGATTGCCCCAAACCACTCACCTGCCTGCCTGATGCCCCCAACCACTCTGCCTGCCTGCCTGATCGCCCCTAATTGCTCGCCTGCTTGCCTGATCGCCCCTAACTGCTCGCCTGCCTGCCTGATTGTCCCTAACCACTCTGCCTTGGCCCCTGCCACCGTGGCTTCATTCAGAAGGATGTCCGTAATGATGTCCGGAAGGTCGTTCAGCTGTCCAGTCTAATTAGCATATTACGCTTTTATTATTATAGATAGTCCACAGTAGCCAACATAGGTTTTTTTCAAACCTTAAAAATGATTTGTTCCTTGTTAATGAAGTTTGAGGGTGAAAAGTACTCACAATTTTTAGACACATGATTAAAAGATTTTTTTTTAAATATTGAAGTATATACAGTAAAAATTCTACCTCTCATCTCTTATAGCCACTTTTCCCTTCCCTCTGAAAGGATGGTATAGTGTTCAGATATTTGCACCTTTTCTAACTTTATGTATGTGCACACACACACTCACTCTTCTCCCTTTGTCACACAAATGTAAGTGTACTGTCCACACTGCTTTCCCCCTTATTAGATCTTGAAGAGCTTTTAAAATCAGAACATAAAGAGCTTCCTTATTCCTTTTTTAAAATATATATTTTTATTGATTTCAGAAAGGAAGGGAGAAGAAAGAGAGAAACATCAATGATGAAAGAGAATCATTGATTGGCTGCCTCCTGCACTCCCCTTACTGGGCATCAAGCCTGCAAATCTGGCATTAAACCGTGACCTCCGGGTTCATAGATCTTCACTCAACCAGTGAGCCACACTGGCCGGGCCCTTATTCTTTTGTATGCTTACATTTTATTCAATTGAAAGGCTGTATCAAAATTTTTTGTTAACACAATCCTATATTGACAGACAGTCACAGAATGTTCTTTTAACATTTATGATATGTAATTTGTTTAGATTTTTAGGAAGCAAAGTAAATAGAACAACACATTATATAAATTTACACAGTTTAACAAAAGACTTTTTCCTTTCAAGCATACCTACTTGTAAGAAGGATCTGGCACTCATTTAGGAGAACGCAACCGATGTTTAAATACAAGTTATTTTTTAAAAAGGATGAAACCTTAAACTTATTTTAGGTATTTTTGTCTAAGTGTCCAGAATATGGAACTGAAATGTTTGTTAGTTACTAAGTAAGCTAGTTTGTGATGATTTTTTTTCCTTGAATAATTTAAATTTTATTAAAATACTAAAATTGCCTTATAAATGCATATCAAAGCTTTCCGTGCTCTTAGCACTTGGTCAGTCAGTTTGAACTGGTGAAAACTCTGCTTTCTAAAACTGCTGGCCTGGGACAAATGAATATCTCCTCCTGAACCATGAAAAATTTAATTTAGCTCCAAGCCTGATTTACACTGATAACTCGATGACTTGTTTCTCTTTAAATATTTTAGGTGTTTAATGAACGCTGCCGAATTCACTTCAAGCCTCCAAAGAATGAATAAAAAGCTCCTTTTTTTTTTTAAAAGGACCGTGTCATCTCATAAGAGCTAAGCATGACAGACATCAGCAAGGCGGGCTTCCCAGGACGATCCCTGAGCCAACAGTCCAAGACCTTTTGTTGATTTCAGCCCCACTTAGCCAAGACCTCAAGTATAAATAATTCTGATAATTATGGAGAAATCAACTGCTATTTTATACTGATTCTGTTTAAAAAAAAAATGTTTTGTAACTATTAAAATAATTTTCTGACTCAGTGTATATATTTATTTGATGATTTTCCAAGTTGAGACAGTAAGTTCTTATAAGAGAATATGAACACAATTTTAGTATCTGATTTTATTTGTATTATACCTTTTTGATTTTTATGAATTTATTGGCATGAACATGGACCTTTTGGGTTGCTGATGGTTTTATCCCTTTATGTTTGTACGTTTATTGCTCTTAAGTAAAAAGGGCAGTATTATAGGCTGGATCCTGTCCAAAGAAACTTTCTCTTAGTATGTTAGCTTCTCTTGTTCTCAAATGCAATGGAAATTTTTTCCTGGACAGTACTTCTGTGGACCATGAAAAGGAAGCAGTAAAACAAATTCAGAAAAGGAAAGGCAGAGGAGGGCTTTATGATAGTAATAAAAAAGTCAGTGAAAAAAACTATCAGGATTTGATCATTGCAAAAAACAAAGCACTTTTTAGTACAGGATGATTGTATTAGTTTCTGTTGCTGCATAACAAATTACTAGGTTTAGCAGCTTAAAATCCCGCCTGTATGTTATCTTGCAGTTTTGTAGGTCAGAAGCCCAGGCAGGCTAGGCTGGGTTCTCGCCCAGTGTCTAACAGGCTGAGACCAAGTTGTCAGCCAGGCTGCATTCTCTGGGAAGAATCTGCTTCCTGCGTCATCCAGTGTGATGGCTGAATTTAGATCCTCTGTTTTAGGACTGAAATCCCCATTTCCTTGCCGGCTGGCATGGGCTAAACTCTTGAAAACTATCCACATTTCTTGATACATGGCTGCCTCCCTTTTCAAGCTAGCAACAGTGCGTTGAATCCTTTTCATTCTTAGAGTATGACTTCCTTTTCTGGTGTAAGCTACACAAACAGCTTTTATAGTGTTTGTGTGATTAGTTTAGGCCTACCATGATAATCAGCATCTTCGTTACATCTGCAAATCCCTTTGGCCAGGTAATGTAAGATCACAGATATAATGTTTCACATTCACCATCTGAGGGATTAGAGTGGGGTATCTTGGAGAGCCATTTAGGATTTTGCCTACCACAATTTAAGCCACATGGCTCTGGCACAGAGAGATTGACCAACTGGGTCATGGGTAGGCCTGTGTATTTAGTATGTTGATCTTAGTCAGATTATGCAGTTGGAAGTGAGCAATACAAGTATTAAGTGCTTGCCATTCTTTTAATAGAACTTTTAAGCACATACTGTGGGTCAGATACTACCTTAGTTGTTGGGGGTATTGATACACAAGACCTACTGTGAAGATGGTAACCTAGTCTTTTTTTTTTTTTAAATATATTTTATTGATATTTTACAGAGAGGAAGGGAGAGGGATAGAGAGCTAGAAACATCGATGAGAGAGAAACATCAATCAGCTGCCTCGTGCACACCTGCCACTGGTGATGTGCCCGCAACCAAGTACATGCCCTTGACCGGAATCGAACCCGGGACCCTTCAGTCCGCAGGCCGACGCTCTATCCACTGAGCCAAACCGGTTTCGGCACCTAGTCTTTTAAAAAAATATATTTTTATTGATTTCAGAGAGAAAGAGAAACATCAATGATGAGAGAATCATTGACCGGCTGCCTCCTGCATGCTCCCACTGGGGATCGAGCCTGCTAACCCGGACATGTGCCCTTGACCGGAATCGAACCTGGGACTCTTCAGTCCACAGGCTGACGCTCTATCCACTGAGCCAAACCAGCTAGGGCTAACCTAGTCTTCAACAAGAAATATTTTTCTAGACTCAGCAATAAGATTTTTGTACAGGACTTACCTATTAATGACGGGTGCCTGATAGAAAGTTGATGCTTAATAATTACTGGATGTATGAGTGAATTGCAAGAATAAAGATAAGCCTCACAAAGATCTTCCTGATGCTCAGGTGGGAATTCAGAAACGGAATCTTAGGGAAGGATTTATAACAGCTTTTCCAGAATTCCAGGTCTGCTAAAATACTATATAGTTATGTTAAGATGCCTGAATCATTCCAGTGTAACATGAAAAATGTGTGATTTTGGCAACGTAGAGTGACTTTTAGTCTAAATGAGTAGTATATTTTGTCTGATGAATGGCATTGAAAGCCTCAGATATGGTGCATTGCTCTTAAAAGTTGATTACCTACTGATAGTCTGACATGTAATTGCTGCCTTAACAACAAATCTTGTTGCTTGGCGGATAGGTAGGATTTAGCCAAAATAAGAAGGGAAACAGAATGTGTAAAAGTTCAGAGATGAGTTTGGTCCTTCCTGAGCAGGACAGAAGATAGCCATAGAAGAAACACCCATGATAAGCCATTTGCAAATTCCTTTAACAAACACTTGAATGCCTTCCATATTCGAGGCACTATTAATAGATCACTGAGCAAGAACAGATAAAAATATCTGCTCCTAATGAACTTACATGTAGTGAGGGGAGACAGATAATGGTAAAGAAGTAAATTATATAGTATGCTAAAAGTGATGTTCCATGCCCAAAAAGGAGGGGCGTTAGTAATGGGGAGTGGCGAGTAGGCTGCAAGTGACTATTATCAGGTGGTTAGACATGGTGCCCTTGTCTTTGAAAAGATGATTTAAATAGAGACTGAAATATACCAAGTAAGTTCAGTAATAAAAAGGAAGTTTCCTAATAAGTCATTCTCTTTTTAAAGTTGTGCTCCAAAGATACCACTTTGGGAAATGGAACAATAATGTACCAGGTGCTACCGCACTAGTCTCTGCTCATATGCCACACTACTTACTTTAGACCATCCAGGATAACTTGTAAACTGGGAGATTAGTCAAATGTGTGGTCTCATTTCAAATCAAGAAAATGGAATATTCTCTCTAGAGCTAGGTGACCTGATCAAATATGTTAGAGATTACTTAGGTAGCTCATGATTTCCATGTGTACTTAGCCTTATAGTTATGCCTTGATTGACTCTTTAAAAAACAACTTGTATGGGTGAACATGAACATTGAAGAATAAAGAAGTAAAAAAGTGCTGGCTCCTTTAGGCGCAGAATTTTCCGGAGAAGCCTAAACTACCCCAGAGCATTATGTGGGGGAGGAAACCCAAAATGTTAGTAAGAGGTTTAAGCAAAGAGCTTCTAAATGCAGTGGCCAGCCAGCTGAGGGCCACCCTGTGAAAGGGGAGAGAATTGGGCTATAAGAATTTGTGGGTCTCCTGGGGCACTAGGACGGTACAGCGAATCCACTGGCACTTAAAAGATAATTGCTGTAGATTGATTGATTTTCTTTTCCCATTTCATTTTTTAAAACGAATAAGCAAAACCTGTCTTCTAATTGAAATTCCTCAGTGGCTTCTCACTGCCTGGAAGATTAGCACCAATTTCTTTAAATGGCTTGCAAAGTCCTTGGTGCTGTGATTCCTGCTTACCCCCAACTTCACAGCTCTCTGCCTACACTCTGCTCCGCACCAGTAGGGCATCACTTTCAATTCCCAGAAAAGACCCATTCTCCCTTCTGAACTTCTGCACATGCTCTCTTTTCCCTGTCCTATTTTATGTCTCAACTATCACTTCTTTCAGCAAGCCTTTCCTGACCTCTCAAATACGGATTAGGTGTCCCTTTTAAATGCTCCAAGAGCAATACCTCTTATAATCTTCACCTTGCTTCTCCGTGGCTGCTTTCCCCCTCCCTTGCCAACTTTTGAGGTCTGGCACTGTGATTCTCAGTGCCTGGCCTGTATAAGCCTGAAATACTGCTAGTTCTCTTATATCCATTTTCCCCAAACCAAAGAGAATCCTGATTTTGTCTGGAGTGGTAGTGTGCCCGGCTTCCTTTGCAGCTCCAGATAGCAGTGAGGCAGTTTTGGCTCATGAGAGATGAGCAGAAGACTGCTGGAGCATTTCTGAGAAACTTACTTTCCTGATAAACGCATTGTCCTTTCCTCCTTTCTACCTGGGGTATCATTAGGGTGGCTAGAAGTGACAAGGATGGGGACTACTTGCCTGTGTGATGACAAACTCGAAGATAACACATTAAGGATGCTGAACAGAAAAAGGGACTGAATTTTTTTTTGAATTTATGTATTTGTTTATTTAAAAAATATTTTTATTGATTTCATAGAGGAAGGGAGAGGGAGAGAGGGATAGAAACATCAATGATGAGAGCGAACCATTGATTGGCTGCCTCCTGCACGCCCCCTACTGAGAATTGTGCCTGCAACCTGAGCATGTGCTCTGACTGGGAATCCAACCGACCTCCTGGTTCATAGGTCGATGCTCAACCACTGAGCCATGCCAGCTGGGCTGTTTTATTTTTTTGGTGAGGTTTGGGCCTGGCCAGTTCTCTGAAGTCACCTCCTGCTATAAATGCTGGATTTCCAAATTCCTGAAATGAGTCAACATTGGTTGCTAAGTTAAGGTGCTCAAGAGGAGCTGTTTCAGCATGCACAGGGTAAATGAAGGATGTCAGGATTTCGAATGAACATGTTTGTTGTTTGTAAACGTGTGCTTCTAAAGTGCCAGGGGATCTTGGAAAGGTGGCTGGTCCTCCTGACATCTTGTTCACACACAAAACTACTTTAACCAGAGGACAAAACAGAAAATGCAGCCTTGCCCCTGTCTGTAAAACATCATTTGGTAATGTGCAGAAATGCAAATTCCTGGGGCCCCTTCAGACCTGCTGGGAAGAACTGGGGGTGGGGCTCTGCGCTCCCGAGTTTTTAAAGCTCCAGTGTTTTCTGATGCGCCCTTTCTGAAAAAGCTGGAGGACTGCTGTTCTAGAATCACTGTTTTCCACATGAGTTAGTGGAATGTCCCTAAATGTTGATTTGCAGCCAGGGCTAGCAGGCTAGGCATACTTTTTTTTTTAAAAAAAAATGTATATTTCTTTATTGATTTCAGAGAGGAAGGAAGAGGGAGAGAGAGATAGAAACATCAATGATTAGAGAGAACCATCGATCGGCTGCCTCCTGCACACCCCCCACTGGGGATTGAGCCCACTACCGGGGCACGTGCCCTTGACCAGAATCGAACCTGAGACCCTTCAGTCCACAGGCCGATGTTCTTCCACTGAGCCAAACCAACTAGAGCTGGCTAGGCATACTTTAATTTAATGTATCACTTTCAAAATATTAGTGCCTTTCTGGGTACCCTCCATTAGAAAGCAGGAGATATGAGGATGCACCCCATGAGACAGAGAAAGAAAGGAAAATTCTGGTGGGGTGGGGCAGGGCTTGGGTACGAGGGGACAGAGGAGGAAGGAAAAGAAGAGGGACCAGGAAGCTGTTGGACCTCACAATCCATCTGTTTGGAAACATCTTGCTGTTTCGGAGCCCAGGAGACTGGATCCTAAACGGCATTGTGGGTTGCCTTTCCAGCCCCAGGCTGTGTCTCCAAACTTGTTATTAAGTGAGGGCAGGGGTTTTTATCTCTTCATTCAGGGATGTAATAGGAGTGGTTAACCTATTTGGTTAAGTCTCTATATTTAAAATTCTGTTAAATACAGCCCCATAGGGGATGCACTGTTCAAATCTTTATTCAATGAATGAAGAGTATACTGTTACTAATAACTTGTTTTCTCAGTGCTTACTACAAATTAGGCACCATTCTAAGTACTTTATATGAGACTAATGGCCCGGTGCATGAATTCGTGCACATTGAAAGGAAATTAATTAGAAGAAATATTTTAATATTGCTATTCACCATTTTTCTATAATAGAAGTGTCAGAGATGAAATAAAATTAGTAAAATGTACATGAAAATAATATATAAATTGATTGATAAGAAACAATAACAACATGATATAACAATGAATATTTTCCATGAAATTTTTACTGTCAGAATCTTCATTTATCATTAATTTTTAAAACTATGCTGGGTATTCTGGAAAATTTATATAATTTGGACAAACTTTGCCTTTGCTACAACATTGAGTAAATTTTCCATCAGATGGTTTTTCATTGGAGAAATTTAGGGATAGGCAAAATTGACATGTAACAGTCATTCTACCACAACTGTGTTTGATAATTGCATCCTCATTTACCTCATTTTTGCTATGAAGGCAGTTCCTACCAGTATTGGTAGTACTTGTTGATGGCTGTTCTTCAGACATATTCTGTCAACGACATTGTTTTCTTTGAGCTTCAGAGGTACGTTGTGCCAATAGTTGGTCTTCAGATACATTCTGTTGACAATTTTGGCTTCAGAATGTCAATAAAAACGTGGCATCGGCCCTAGCCGGTTTGGCTAGGTGGATAGAGTGTCAGCCTGCGGACTGAAGGGTCCCAGGTTCAATTCCAGTCAAGGGTACATGCCTGGGTTGAGGGCTCGATCCTCACTGGGGGGTGTGCAGGAGGCAGGTAATCAATGATTCTCATTATTGATGTTTCTATCTCTCTCTCCTTCTTTCTTCCTCTCTGAAATCAATAAAGATATATTAAAACAAAAACGTGACATTATTACCTGGTGCCCACAGCCTCCATTTGCAGGCTGGGCTGGGCTGGGCTGGGCTGTGGGCTGCATTTTGCACCATGGCAGCATCGGCTGCAATTTGGTGGGCTGTCGCTCCAGGGTGGTGGCGTGGCCTGTGTCTCACTTGGGGAGAGCTGAGTGTTGCTTTGTTGGTGCCAGGTCCGCGGTGCCGTTTCTCTGTAAATGGCCAGTGTGTGTCACAGCAGCTCCTGTGTTGAGCACTGCCCCCTGGTGGTCAGTACACATCATAGCGACCAGTTGGACCATGGGAAGGACACTTAGCACATTAGCCTTTTGTATATATAGATGTGAGATGAACCTTGGAAAATTCTAATAGGGAAAGGCTAGAGAAGATCAGACCTTCTATGAGGGAACAGCCAGAAGTATGTGCAGGAATTTTGGAGGAAAGTCATCTCATTTCCCTAAGAAGGAAGACTTGTCATTAATAGCCAGCTTATCCAGGATCTGTCCATTACTTGGTTCCTAAGGACTGAGATCAGATCTCAATGAAATATGTTAACATACAAATGCAGTTCTCTTTTTGTTCAATTTTTCAACCCACATTGAATCTCTCTCTCCCACTGATAAATCATGCCTTACTTTTCTGAGGACAAAGTATTCCTGACTATCTGTCCATCCATCCATCAATCCATCCATATACTTGTCACATGGATCAGATACCTGCCACACCAGAGCCCTTTTGTAGGGGAAACTTTGGCCTACAGCTGCTACTGAAAGAGCAGCCACTGAAAGCCCATTTCACACTATGCTGATTGGTCAGGGTTGGGCAGTTGGCCCAACACAACCAAACATTAAGTTGGCCAGTGTCCTGTGACATGTCCTGGGCAAAAAGGTTCTCTGCACAATCTAAATCTTCCAGGCTTTCAATGTTATCTCTGATAAGGGTTTAATCTCCAACATTTACAGGGAACTCATACAACTTAACAAAAGGAAGATAAACAATCCCATCAAAAGATGGGCAATGGATCTAAATAGATACTTTATTGAAAAAGGACATACAAAAGGCTGAAAGACATATGAAAACATGCTCAAAGTCACTAATTATCTGAGAGATGCAAATAAAAATGACAATGAGGTACCATCTCACACCTGTCAGAATGGCCATCATCAACAAATCAACAAAGGACAAGTGCTGGCGAGGATGCAGAGAAAAAGGAACCCTCGTGCAATGCAGACTGGTGCAGCCACTGTGGAAAACAGTATGGAGTTTCCTCAAAAAACTAAAAATGGGACTCCCATTTGACCCAGTGATCCCACTTCTAGGAAAATATCCCAAGAAACTAGAAACACCAATCAGAAAAGATATATGCACCCCTATGTTCATAGCAGCACAATTTATAATAGCTAAGATTTGGAAACAGCCTAAGTGTCCATCAGTAGATGAGTAAATTAAAAAATTGTGGTACATCTACACAATGGAATACTACACTGCTGTAAAAAGGAAGGAACGCCTACCATTTGCAGCAGCATGGATGGACCTGGAGAGCATTATGCTAAACGAAATAAGCCAGTCAGAGAAAGATAAATCTCACTCATTTGTGGAATATAATGAACAACATAAACTGATGAACAAAAACAGATCCAGAGACAGAGAAGCATTGGTTATACCAGTGGTCGGCAAACTCATTAGTCAACAGAGCCAAATATCAACAGTACAACGATTGAAATTTCTTTTGAGAGCCAAATTTTTTAAACTTAAACTTCTTCTAATGCCACTTCTTCAAAATAGACTCACCCAGGCCGTGGTATTTTGTGGAAGAGCCACAGTCAAGGGGCCAAAGAGCCGCATGTAGCTTGTGAGCCACGGTTTGCCGACCACTGGGTTAGACCATCAAACCTCAGAGGGAAGGTAGGGGAGGGTGGGGGCAAGAGGGAGAGATCAACCAAAGGACTTGTATGCATGCAAAAAGCATAACCAATGGACACAGACACTAGGGTGTGGGGGCATGAGTAGGGGGGCAATGAGGGAATAAGGACACAATATATAATACTTTAATCAATAAAGAAAAAAAAAAAAAACATCTTCCAGGCTTTGAACTGGGCAATACGGAGAGAATGATGTAGTTAGCAGTGGGAGGTGAGGCTTGCAGGAGAGTGGTGGTGAGGTACAATAGGGGCTATGACAGACCAATATTTTGAGAAAGCAGGAGCTATGAAGATGCATCCCAGGAGGCAGAGAAAAGTAATGCAGAATAGAAGAGACAATGCCAGTTGGAGCTGGAGGGAAAGTGGACAGAGACAGAAATGCAGACAGCTGTTTGGGGACTAGCTGAGACCCATTAATAATGGAGCCCTGGGAGAACCAAGATGGCGGCATAGGTAAACACCTGTACTTGCTGCCTCCCACAACCACATCAAAATTACTACTGAAATACAGAACAACTATCATCCAGAACCATGGGAAAGCTGGCTGAGTGGAAGTACTACAACTAGAGAGGTTAAGAAGAAAGCGCATTGAGACTGGTAGGAGGTGTGGAGGTGGGGAATGGGTGTGCTGCTTTTTTAATTGGGAGGGAGATATAAGCTCCCACTTGCTCTGAGCTCCAGTGCAGGGTGAGACTCAGGGGGAACCAGACACATACGGGGAGAAACTGGACTGTCTGGCATTGGGGCAGAAACCCAGTGGAGGCTTTCTTCCAGACGGAGGTGCTCTCAACGGTCATTGTTCCTGTGCTGGGATCTCCCTGGTTCAGAGCTGACTGGCAGCCATTGCTGTTTGCTCCACCCTAGAGATTCCCTGAGACCCTGCCCTACCCAAATTACAACCCCACCCAAGCTGTGCCCAGCGACTTTTGCATATGAATGGCCTGTCCTTTCTCAGCCTAAAACCTGTCAAACAAGCTGCAGCTGGGTCAGAGAACCCCAAAGCTATCAAAAGAAGGCCCAAGGCTGCACCAGCACCAACCTGCCTTGCTTCACAGCTGGGCCTTGTCTGGGCACTTCCAAACCTGATACAAAGAGAAGGAATCTTCAGATCTCTCTGTAGCTCCTGCTGGGTGGCCCCAGGCAGTGGCTGACTTTGCACCTCCTTGGAGATATAAGAGCCAGGGTACCCAGTGGTAAGTGTGAGACCATACCAGATTACAACTCTTCACATCCATAAGTGACACACTCAAGGGGCAGACTTAGTGAGCACCAAAGCCCCACTGAAGCAAGTCCTGCCCCATAAGGGTGTTTCCTGTACAGCAGCTCTTCCATTGTAGATGTAGCTGGTCCTCACAGCCAATTGGCCTGGAAGTCAATTCCTCCCAGTGATACCAATGGCAATCAAGGCTTAAATACAACAAGACTGTGCACACAGCCCACAAAGGGTTGCAACAGCAATCAAGGCTCAACTACAACAAGACTGTGCCCACAGCCCACAAAGGGGTGCACAAGAGTGTCCATGTCTGCCCCGGCCCGCGGGGCAGCAACGAGGGCACGCAGGAACCACCTAAGAGCATGAAACAAACAAGGAACGCGAAGAACGGAGGCAAGACAAGGTTCCTGATCAAGCCTCGTTTTTTTATTCGAGTGTTGCGGTATATAAGCACTCAAGAGGGGAGGGGTAGGATAAGGAGTTGCCATGGGATGATTGGTTGGGGACTGGGTATCTGTCCTAGCTGATCGGTTATTCTGATATGGGGGGTTCTTCTGGCCCTTGGGCGTGCGGGCTTTCTTTGTCCTTGCTTTGTCCTTGCTCAATCAGGAAGTAGGGCTGACCAGGAAGTAAGACCAAATTCTTCTTTTATGGCCCCCGGCACATGTCAATGACTGGGGAGGCTGAGCCACTGGGCCCTATAGGACACCTACTACACAAGGCCACTCTATCAACTCAAGGAGACTTAGCAGCTACCCAAAACATAGGAACAAACACAGGGAAGCAGCCAAAATGTGGAAACAAAGAAACATGTCACAAATGAAAGAAATGGAAGAAAGCAAACTACTAGATATAGAGTTCAAAACCACAGTTATAAGGTTACTCAAGAATCTTCTAGAAACCTCCGAGGAACTTAGTGAGACCTTCAAGGATCTTAGTGAGAATGCCAAGAAAATGGAAAAGGACCAGTCAGAAATTAAGCATACACTGACTGAAATAAAGAATAATATACAGAGATTCAACAGTAGATTAGAGGATCCCAAGAATCAAGTCAAAGATTTGAAATATGAGGAAGCAAAAAACACCCAACTGGAAGAGCAAAAAGGAAAAAAGAATCTAGAAATATGAAGATAGTGTAAGGAGCCTCTGGGACAACTTCAAGTATACCAATATCCAAATTATGGGGGTGCCAGAAGAAGAGAGAGAGCAAGATATTGAAAACCTATTTGAAGAAATAATGACAGAAAACTTCTCCTATCTGGTGAAAGAAATAGACTTACAAGTCCAGGAAGCACAGAGAACCCCAAACAAGAAGAATCCAAAGAGGACCATACCAAGACACATCATAATTAAAATGCCAAGAGCAAAAGACAAAGAGAGAATCTTAAAAGCAGCAAGAGAAAAACAGTCACCTACAAGGGAGCACCCATAGGACTGTCAGCTGATTTCTCAACAGAAAACATGCAGGCCAGAAGGGAGTGGCAAGAAATATTCAAAGTGATGAATAGCAAGAACCTACAACCAAGGTTACTCTACTCAGCAAAGCTATCATTCAGAATGGAAGGTCAGATAAAGAGCTTCACAGACAAGAAAAAGCTAAAGGAGTTCATCACCACCAAACCAGTATTATATGAAATGCTGAAGGGTATTCTTTAAGAAGAGGAAGAAGAAGAAAGAGGTAAAGGTAAAAAATTATGAACAACAAAGTGACAACAAATACATATCTATCAACAAGTGAATCTAAAAATCAAATGAATAAAAAATCTTATGAACAGAATAAACTGGTGAATGTAATGGGGCATGGAAATGGAGCAGACTGACAATTCTTGGGGGAAAGGAGGTGTGTTGCGGAGGGTGCGGGAAGAGATTGGACAAAGGTCTTATATGCATGTATGTAGTACCTATGGACGCACACAGTGGGGTGGCGAGGGCCTGGGTTGGGGTGGGAACCAGGTGGAGGGGAGATATGAGGGGAAATAAAGAGGAACATCTGTAATAATCTGAACAATAAATATTTAAAAAAATAATGGAGCCCTGGGTGAAAACCCACCAGCACAGTTCCTTAGGTTCTTAGAGTGGCCGTGGGTTCTGGTTCTGGCTGTGAGACCCAGTTCTGCACAGGTCCCTCTTCTCCATGAGGCCTGGCTGTTTGTCATTTCCTAGATTCCCAAGCAGGTGCATCTTTATGATAAATCCATGCATTACACAAAATAAAGTAAGTCCTCTTGAACCAAAGGAGCCTCTTAAGAACATTTGGGTGGCCAAGCAACATCTCCATGTTTAAATATTCCCCTGACATTAGAACATTCTTTCCTCATCCAGTACTTTTTCATACTGTTTAGAGCACTGGGATGTGCTTGGTTAGCTTCCTAGGTACCTTCACTGTGTCTGAACTTCAGGTTCCAACCAAGGAAGCTTCAGAAGAGCCTTTGGCCTTTTCCTATGCAAGAAACCAGGCAGAAATGATTGATTCACTCCTTAGGTAAGTGAAGAAACCTGTTTCCCAAGAGTTGCCTATAACCCTGGGTAGAATTATGCCCTCTGAGTTTTTATTTGGCCCAATTCCAGTCATTTAAGCACATACTATGGCAGAGAATTCTGGAGGTGCTTGATAGACAGCTGGAGTTGAGTTCCTCACTTGCGAGGGAAGAGCACATTCTCTCTCTCTTTGGGTTAGACAAAATAATTTTTGCAACAGAGTAAAAATTCTCGATCCTAGATTCAGCTTCAAATTTGATGGTAAAAATGTTTTAGCAATGCAATTTTTTCTTTGGTTACAATGGTACAGTTAAAGGAAGTTAGGTCTTTTGGGGAGAAAGTTGCTCCTTTATTTGGATAAGCCCTAAATGGCCAAGTAATATTTGAACACTTTTTTCATTAATAGTTTATCCAGTTGTAGGCCTATTTTCTTTTTCTTACTCTGGGAATCCCAACAACTCTTGGAGAATAAGTCTAATTGCTCAAATAATATTTCCTTATTCTTTAAAACAAGCCACTCCCTTTTAAAAAGTCATCTCCTAGGTTAAAATGGTTTTTAAACTATTCTAGTTTTTCACTTTTTTAAAAATTTGTAATTTATCATGATATATATTAAATATAGATCCAAATGATTGTTTCCCTCAAAATGTAAATTTTCAACAACATTTAGGAAGTAAAAAATTATTTTTACGCTGTTTTTATTTAACCTGGCTTGAACAGATTCGGGTTACATTTTCAGAAGTTTTTCTTTTCTTTTCTTTTTTTTTTTTTTTTTTTTTTTTCTGTTTCCATTATCTATTCTGTTTTCACCTACTGTCAGTGAAGTATTTTATTCTAAACTTTTAACTTTGAAATATATTTTCAATTTCATTACAAGGGCAATTATTTCCATTAAACTCTTTCTTTTTTCCTTTAAATAACAGTAGTACTCAAGCCATCTGACATTAGGACCACCTGGACTCTTTTCCAGAGATTCTCATTTAATTGGTCTGCAGTGGTACCTCAACCTGGATTTAAAAAAAATTAATTAAGTGATCCTAATATGTAGGCAAGATTGAGAATCACTGCATACACTATTTAATATTCTTTCCTATTTATTGCTATTTATTATTGTGTTCTATTTAATATGAACTCTACCTAACCAGCAACAAGATATGTTTTCCATTCATTAATGCCTTTTATTTCTGAGAGGGAAGTGCTGTGATTGTCTTTGCATAGGTTCTGTATGTTCCTTATTAGATTAATTATTATTTTAAAAAATATTTTTATTGATTTCAGAGAGGAAGGGAGAGGGAGAGAGAGAATCATTGATCACTGTCTCCTGCATGCCCCACACTGGGGATGGAGCCCACAACCTAGGCATGTGCCCTGACGGGGAATTGACCTGTGACCTTCTGGTTCATCCGTGACCTTCTGATTCATAGATCAAAGCTCAACCACTGAGCCATGCCAGCTGGGCGGGAGATGTTATTTAGGGCATCTTTAAAACAGTTTTCTCTTTTCTTTCCCCTCCCCTCTATTCCTCCTTTCTCTTTCCCCTCTCTTCCACTTCTACTTCCCCTCTCCTTCCTAAACAATTCAGTCCAAAATCCATTAGGTAGGGCCAAGGAAGGAATACTATGAACAATTTTATGCCAATAAATTAGATAGTATACATGAAATGAACAATTCCTAGAAAGAAACATTATCAAATCAACTCAAGAAGAAATCATCAATCTAAAAAGACCTATAACAAGTGAAAGGATCAAATTAGTAATAAAAAAAAAAAAACTTTCCACAAAGAAAAGCCCAGGCTCATATGGCTTCACTGCTGAATTCTACCAAACATTTAAAGAATTAATATCAATTCTACACAAATTCTTCCAAAAACTAGAAGAGGGAGGAATACTTCCCAACTCATTGTATAAGACCATTATTACTTAGACACAAAAACCAGACAAAAAAAATCACACAAAAACTATATGCCAATTTCTCTTGTGAACACAAATGCAAAAATCCTCAATAAAACACTAGCAAATCAAAGCCAGTATATAAAAAAGAATTACACACCAAGACCACATGATATTCATTCTAGGAATGCAAGGTTGGTTTAATATCCCCAAATCAATTAATTATTAATGTAATATAATGTAGGGATAGACTAAAAAATAAAACCACATGGTTATCTCAACAGGTGCATAATAAAAATTTGACAAAATATTATGTTATTTCATGATAAAAAAATAGAAGTGAATTTTTTTTAATTTGATAAAGGGCATCTACAAAGACTCCATAGCTAACAAACATCATACTAAATGGTAAAAGACTGGATGCTTTCTCCCTAAGATCAAGAACAAGACAAAGATATCCACTCTCACCACTTCTATTTAACTTTGTACTAGAGGTTCTAGCCAGTGCAATTAGGCAAGAAAAGAATACAAAGTATCTAGATTGGAAAGGAAGAAATAAAACTATCTTTGTGGGTGACATGATCTTGTAGTTTATGAAATTCCTGAGGACTCTACTAACATACAAGTTCAGCAAGGTTGAAGAATATAAGACCTGTATATAAAAATCAATTGTATCTCTATACACATGCAATTAACAAGCCAAAATAAAATTAAGAAAACAATTCCAGCCCTAACAGGTTTGGCTCAGTGGATAGAGAGTCGGCCTGCAGACTGAAGGGTCCCAGGTTCGATTCCGGTCAAGGGCATGTACCTTGGTTGCGGGCACATCCCCAGTAGGAGGTGTGCAGGAGGCAGCTGATCGATGTTTCTCGCTCATCAATGTTTCTAACTCTCTATCCCTCTCCCTTTCTCTCTGTAAAAAAAATCAATAAAATATATTTAAAAAAGAAAACAATTCCATTTACAATATCATCCGTAAGAATAAAATACTTAGGGAAAAATTTAACAAAAGAAGTGCAAAACTTATACTCTGTAGACTATTAAGAATTGTTGAAGGAAACTGCAGAAGAGATAAATAATTGGGAAAATATCCCATGTTCATGGATTGGAGTGTTTAATGTTTTTAGGAGAGCACTAATCCACAAACTAATCTACAAATTCAACATAACCTGTATCAGAATCCTAGTTGACTTCCTTGTAGAAATTTATAAGCTGATTCTAAAATTAGTATGAAATCTCTAAGTATCCAGAAGAACCAAAACATTCTTGAAGAAGAACAGAGTTGGAGGACTCACTTGTTGAGTTCAAAACTCAATACAAAGCAACAGTAATCAAGAAAGTGTGGCCTTTTCTGGGTGGCTCAGTTGGATAGAACATTGTCCCATTATGGCAAGGTTGTGGGTTCGATCTCCAGTCAGGGCACAAATAAATGCATAAATAAGTGGAACAACAAAGCAATCTCTCTCTCTCTCATAAATAAATACAATTTTTTTAAAAAAGGAAGTATATAACTGCCATAAGGATAGACATGTAGATTAATGGAATAGAATTGAGAGTTCAGACATGAATTAATGTGCCTGTAATCAACTGGTTTTGACAAGGGAGCCAACACCATTCAATGTAGGAAAGAAGTTTTTTCAGCTAATGGTGCTGGAACAACTATATAGCCACATGCAAAAGAATAAAGTTGTATCTTTACTTCTAACTACTGAAAAAGATGAACAAAATATGCGTAGGATTTCTATGCCAACAACTACAAAATATTGGTGAAAGGAATAAAAGAAAACCTAAATAAATGAGAGACATATTGTGTGCATGGATTGAAAAACTTAACCCAGTAACAATATAGATTTTCTCCAACTTGATTTATAAGATTAATTTAAATTTTTATAAAAAGTCTAGCAATTTATTTGTAAATATAAATAAGCTTATTCTAAATTTGCATGGAAAGGCAAAGGGCATGCAATAGCTAAGACAATTCTGAAATAAAGTGGGAGAGATCATTCTACACACTAAGACTTACTATATAGCTACAGTAATCAAGACTGTGTGGTACTGGTGGAGGATAGATACATAAATCAATTATCAGAACAAAGAATGAGAAATAGATCCACATGGATAGGCCCAGTAGATTTTTGACAATGGAACATAAGCTATTCAAGGAGGAAGGATAGCCTTTTCATAAATAGTGCTGCAGCAATTAGACATCCATAGGCAAAAACCAAAACAAAACAAAAAACAAACCTTGATCTAAAAATTAATTTAAAAAGGACCAAAGACTTATCTATATAATAAAAACCCAGTGGTTATAATGCCGTAACGACCAAAGACTGGTCACCAGGAGGCTGCGTGCGCAGTGAGGTGCATGCAGGTGGGTGGGGACTTGACTCTGGGTCCTACGGCACGCCGGGATTCGGGGGAGTCCTGTGGCACCGGTGGAACTTGGGGGTCTCTGGTCTCACACAATTTCCTGCAGGTCTGGGTCTTGCGCAATTTCACGTGCTGGGTCACTAGTATTCCATATATATATGTAAGCTAAAACTACACAACTCATAGTAGAAAATATAGGCATAAGTCATCATGAGCTTGGATTTGGCAAAGAATCCTTAGATCTGACACCAAAAGCATGAGCAACAAAAGAGAAAATAGATAATTTGGATTTCATTAAAATAAAAAAATTTTGTTTTTCAAAGGATACTATCAAGAAGTGAAAGACAATCACAAAATATGAGAAAATATTTGTAAATTATAAATCTGATAAGGGACTTGTATCTAAAGTATGCAAAGAGCTCTCAACTCAATAATAAAAAGACAAATAGCCCAATAAAAAATGGGTAAAGGCTCTTAATAGACATTTCTCAAAGGAAGATATGCAAATATATAATAAGCTCATGCCAAGATACTTGACATCATATCTTATCAGGGAAATGTAAATTAAAACCACAATTAAATAACACTCCACACCCACTAGAATGACTAGACTAAAAAAAAGTCAGATAATGTAAGAAAAGGTGAAGAGAGTAGCCAGAGAACATATATACATACTAGTAGCCCAGACATCAGTGTGGTGAAGGATGGGGGAGGCATGGCGGGGGCTGGGTGGAGGTGGGAAAAGGGTGGGGGGGAAATGGGGACACCTTTAATAGTGTCAAGAACAATAAAAGTCAGGTAAGAACAAATGTTGATAAGGATGTGAGGAAATCCAAACCCTTATACACTGCTGGTGGGAATGTAAAATGGTGCAGCTGCTTTGGAAAACAGTCTATAAATTCCTTGAACAATTAAACATAGAGTTACCATAGGAACCAAGATAACTGGAAACTTATGTGTACACAAAAACTTGTACACAAATATATATAGCAGCCTTGTTCATAATAGTCAAAAGGTGAAGGCAACTCAAATATGCATCAATTGATAAATATATAAACAAAATGTAGAATATCCATAAAATAGAATAAAATATTGGTACATGCTACAATATGGGCCTTGAAAACATGATGCTAAGTGAAAGAAGCCAGTTACAAAAGACCACATATTGTATGATTCCATATATATGAAACTAGTGGCCCAGTGCACTAAATTCGTGCATGGGGTCGGGGGTGGTGTCCCTCAGTCCAGCCTGCACCCTCTCCAATCTTGGACATCCCTCTCACAATCCAGGACCACTGGCTTCTAATCACTCGCCTGCCTACTAGCCTGATTGCCCCTAACCGCTTCTGCCTGCCAGCCTGATCGTCCCCTAACCACTCCCCTGCTGGCCTGATTGACGCCTAACTGCTCCCCTGCCGACCTGATCATCCCCAACTGCCCTCCCCTGCTGGCCTGATCACTCCCAAGGCTTTTATTAGTATAGATATGACCCTTCACAGAAAATTTCACTAACCCTGCTTTACAATAAGGGCTTGACGATTGAATCATTGGGGCCAGACACCAAGATTTCCTTTCTTTGAATAGTGGAGGGAATAATTATCTTATCTTTAAGTTGCCCAGAACATCAAATGAGATACTGACTTAGAAAAGAATAAAAGGACCATATAAAGACAACTGTCTTTTTCATGTACTGAAAAGACAATAAAATGGTAAAATGAAAAACACTGTTTTTATTCTCCCCCTTCCTTCCTTACAGTCTTTATTTAAACTTTGAAATTTATAAAAATTTCACTCCTATTTTTATTTCTTTACATTCAATATTATTTTGTATTAGTTCCAGGTTTTATATTAGTTACAGAATAGTGGTTAGACAATCATATACTTTACAAAGTGTTTCCCGATATTTCCAGTACCCACCTGGCATCATACTGTCATTACAACACTGTTGGCTATATTTCCTATTTAAGTGACACTAGTTTTACACGTTCCTTCCAATCTTTCTTTTGTGTTGCTCACCCTTCCTTTTCTTTCTCACTTCTTCACTCATTTTCTTTATATAATACTAGAGGCCCGGTGCACGAAATTCGTGCACGGGTGTGGGGGGGTGTCCCTCAGCCCAGCCTGCACCCTCTCCAATCTGGGACCCCTCGAGGGATGTCTGACTGCCCTTTTAGGCCCGATCCCAGGTGGAAAACAGTCTAAATCCCAGGGATTGGGCCTAAACGGGCAGTCGGACATCCCTCTCACAATCCAGGACTGCTGGCTCCCAAATGCTTGCCTGCCTGCCTTCCTGATTGCCCCTAACCACTTCTGCCTGCCACCCTGATCACCCCCTAACTACTCCCCTGCCAGCCTGATTGATGCCTAACTGCTCCCCTGCCAGCCTGTTTGCCCCTAACTGCCTTTCCCTGAAGGCCTGGTCACCCCTAACTGCCCTCCGCTACAGGCCTGGTCCCCCCCAACTGCTCTCCCCTGCAGGCCTGGGTCCCCCCCAACTGCTCTTCCCTGCAGAGCCAGTCACCCCCAACTTCTCTCCTCTGCTGGCCGGGTCCCTCCCAACTGCCCTCCCCTGCCGGCCATCTTGTGGTGGCCATCTTGTGTCCACATGGGGGCAGCCATCTTGTGTGTTGGAGTGATGGTCAATCTGCATATTACTCTTTTATTAGATAGGATAGAGGCCTGGTGCATGGGTGGGGGCCAGCTGGTTTGCCCTGAAGGGTGTCCCGGATCAGGGTGGGGGTTCCCTTGGGGCATGGGGCGGCCTGGGTGAGGGGCCTGTGGTGGTTTGCAGGCCAGCCATGCCCCCTGGTGACCCAAGAGGAGGCCCTGGTATCTGGGGTTTATTTATCTTCTGCAATTGAAACTTTGTAGCCTGGAGTGGAGCCAAGCGTTCTGCTCACTCTGTGGCAGCAGCCATTTCTGTTGGGATTTATGTATCTTCTATAATTGAAACTTTGTAGCCTTAAGTGGAGGCCAAAGCAGGGCTGCAGAAGCTTGGCTTCCTCCATCGCAGCGGGCAAACCTAGCCTCCTGCTCTCTCCAGCTCCGTGGCTGCCGCCATTTCTGTTGGGCTTTATTTATCTTCTATAATTGAAACTTTGTAGCACTGAGTGGAGGCCTGCGCCGGCAAGGGCAGGCAGAAAGCTTGGCTTCCTCCGTTGCCAGGGAAACCCAAGCCTCCCTCCTGCTCTCTGTGGCTGCAGCCATCTTGGTTGGGTTTATTTGCATATTCCCTCTTGATTGGCTGGTGGGCATGGCTTGTGGGCGGGGCTTGTGGATGTAGCAGAGTTACAGTAAATTTGCATATTACTCTTTTATTAGATAGGATTTCAATTGGCCCTCAAAGCTCAGTGAAGGCACTGGGACATGCTTAATCCATTTTACAGACCAGGAAACTGAGGCCAATTCCAGTTGGCTGTGGAATTGAACTCAGTGTGCAGGGAGCCTTCACAACTGTGCTCTCGGCCTTTCCTAATGGACAGCCACAGGGCAAACAGAACAAACCTCCCCATGAGGCTTCCAAGCCTCGTTCTTAAGCACCTCTTCATTGTGGATGCTCCACATTCTTTCCTCTCCCCGACCCCCTGCACCCATTCTTTACTGCCTCCCCTTCTGGGGAGCAGGTGGTAGACTTCGCACTCACTGTGCAGGTGCACACCGCCATGGGGTGGGATCTGGGGGCAGAGTGGGGTGGGCGTGGGCTTGCTTTTGGGGAAAGGCGGGAGCAGGAGTCGCGGCCTCTCAACTGCGCAAGGCCGCGGCAAGGCCCGGTTAGTGCCGGGAGCTTCACTGAACCGCTGCAGTGGGGTACCCAGCAGTGTGGCACCCCTCCATTGAGGTGGTGCCACCCCTCAACCCCCGCCTCAGGCGTCCTACACCTCAGGCGTCCTTCCACACTGGTAGTCATCACCTCTTGTTTCCCGCGTCTTGGGGCCACTGCAGAACCTCGCTGTCCATGGGCGAGGCAGATCCCTGCCCGCTGGCACCCTGCCCTAGCCCGAGTCCCCTTTGGTGCACCCCGCCTGGGTACTACTCTGCACCGCTTGGGCCACCCGCCTCCAGGCTGGCCGCTTCGCTGAAGCCGCGGTGCTCACCCGGGAGCTGCCCCTCAGGCAGAGGCCTGTCTGCGTGCCTGCGGACCCCTGGCCATGGATCCTGGCCTGCCGCTTTACCGAAACTTCCTCTTCCTTCAGGCGCTCTCCTCAGACCCCCAGGAACTTGGCTCTGGCAGCCCTACCCCTCCGTGGCTCCCTGCAGCCCCTGCTCCACTTGGCTCTCCCGGGCCGCCTGCCTGTCAGGACGCTGCGGGGGCACCCTGCTGCGGGCAGTGCAGTCCTGGGGCAGGGTGTGGGGGTATGGGGAGCAGCTCCAGTAAAGTTTAGTAAACCCCAGCTCGGCGTTGGGATTCGGCTGTGGGCCGCGGCGGAGTCTGCCTGGGTGGGACGAAATTGTGCTTAGACCCGGAGTGCTGCCCCGCAGCCCTGCAGCCACACCCACCCTGTGAAGGGTTGTGACGTGATGGCATCCCGGACAAATTTGCATATTCCTCCATTATATATATATATGCAAATCTATAGAGGCAAAAGTAAATTAGTGGCTACTTATGCTGTGGGCATGGAGGAGGATGAGAGATGAGAGCTAAAGGGTATGGAGTTTCTTTCTGAGGTGATGAAAATGTCCTAAAATTGGATGTGATGACTGTTGTACATATTTGAATATACCAAAAATCATTGAATTGTATACTTTTATTGGCAAATTGTATGGTATGGAAATGATCTACACTAATAAAAGAGTAAGATGCAAATTGACCGTACTTTCACGACACCCACCAGCCAATCAGGAGTGAGCATGCAAATTAACTCAAAGATGATGGGTTAATTTGCATACTCAGGCACTGAGCGGCCGGGGGTCGGGAGGGACGATTGTGTCATCGCCATAGCAACGATGCAGGCGTTCCACACCGCCCCAGCCACTCCAGGCCTCTGGGCAGCATGGGAAGGCGGAAATGCGGCTTCAGTTGGAGCGAAGGCGGTGCCGGCAGCCAGGGGAAGGAAGGCCCATTCTTGCATGAATCTTCATGCATTGGGCCTCTAGTATCTCAATAAAGGTGTTAAAAAAGAGAAAATGGCAATTAAATGAAACACATGGTTTTGAACTAGATCTTCTATAATAATAAAAGCATAATATGCTAATTAGACCAGACGGCCGAACAGTAGAACAACTGTCCAGACAACCTTTCAGATGACCTTCCAGACGAAGCTGGGGCTGCGAGGGCCAAGCCTCTTGCACAAATTTCATGCATTGGGCTTCTAGTTTTGCAATAAAGGACACTTTGGGGATGACTAGGGAAATTTGAATGTTATCTGGTGATAAAATGCAAGTAAATGGATCAGTGTTAATTTCCTGATTTTGGTGGTTGTATATCAGTTATTCAGGAGACTACACTAGTTTGTAGGAAATGCAAAATAAAGTAGTTATTGGTGATGGGGCATCATTATAGGTAACTTACTCTCAAATGTTCAGGAAAAAAGTTTTTTTGTAACTTGTCTATAAGTTTGAGATTGTTTTAAAATATAAATGTTTTATAAAACACCTGATTTAAATTTGAAATGTGAAAGTGGAGATGGTTTGTCAGATTCTCAGCAACCAGAAGGCACTGATGGCTCATGGTGAGGGTAGTATTATCCTTTAGCCAGTTGCTTAGGCCTGACTAATTTTTACAAGATTTCCAATTGACATCAATTTGTATGGAATTTCTGCTCTAACACAATAACATTGATTTTGAGAAAGAAAAGGTAATTACTATTTAATGCAATAGACAGATAGTTGAAAGGATTAATTTATTTAAAAAGGAAGGTTTCTTTATTGATAGTTGCATTTATTAGCAATTCCATAATTAATGGAAGGAATCCAATTGCTTTTTGAACGTTCTGCTAAAAGCCCGTCAGCTCATCGTCTTTGCATTTGTCTGTCTGGTAACCAGTGAGTTTCAAAGACTGATGTTGTTGAGGAAGAGGTTTGAATATTTTTATGTGAATATAACTATCATCACCTACCCGCACCTGAAAGATAAAAAAGGGGGAAAAGGGAGGTTTATTTGCATGGATCCATGACAAGTGAGAATCTATAGACCTCTGAAGACCTCGCTGCAATGGCTTTTCTGGAATAGCATTCTTAGACACGCCTTCTTAGACCCCTGGCTTTCATAAGCCTGTCACCTTATTTTATGAGAGAACGAGCAGATTAAAGGCATGGCAAGAGGCATAGGCCCTAAGGTGTGTTTTATTTTATATTTGACTATAATCTGGGCATTTCATTTTCAAAGATGCACAGAACAAAAAAACAAGTGACAACCTTTTTGGTGATTCTGACTCCCAAATTGGGACACTTTACTTGCCACATGATTTAAGAAGGGGGAAGAAACGCAGAATTGTCCTTGGCATATACTATTAGAGGCAATAGTTAAATATCAGACTCCCTGGGTTATGCTTTTTTTAAAAAATTGATTTCAGAGAGGAAGGGAGAGGAAGAGAGAGATAGAAACATCAATGATAAGAGAGAATCATTGATTGGCTGCTTCCTGCACGCCACCTACTGGGGATCAAGCGTGCAACCCAGGCATGTGCCCTTGACTGGAATTGAACCGGGGATTCTTCAGTCTGCAGGCTGATGTACTATCCACTGAGCCAAACCGGCTAGGGATGGGTTCTGCTTTTATAGTTATTGTTAGTTACTTTGCTTTCCCAGGGTTCAATTGTCTCATCAGTAACAGAAGAAAAATCATCATACTTATCCAATATATTTGTTGAGAGGATTAGATGAGATAATACAAGCCCAGCTCTTAGAACAGTGCCTGGTACATCTACATGCTCAGTAAATTTTTGGTTCATTTATTCCACACAAAACCCTGCAAAGGTAGGTTATTATCTGCTTTGTGCAGATAAGGGAATGAAGGCTCAGAGAAGATGAGCAGCTGCAATCACACTGGTTTTGACTAGGACAGTGGTTGGCAAACTCATTAGTCAACAGAGCCAAATATCAACAGTACAACGATTGAAATTTCTTTTGAGAGCCAAATTTTTTAAACTTAAACTTCTTCTAACGCCACTTCTTCAAAATAGACTTGCCCAGGCCGTGGTATTTTGTGGAAGAGCCATACTCAAGGGGCCAAAGAGCCACATGTGGCTCACGAGCCGTGGTTTGCCTACCACTGGACTAGCAGAACAAGTTATGCAAGGGTTCAAACCCAGGACCAATGCTCACAATAATTCCTTCTTACCACCCACTTTTTTTTTAATAGAAAATGAATTTAATAAAATATAACAATTATTGTAACATTTAGAAAATGTGATTAAATTAAAACTCTACTTCAAACATCTTACTGAATGATAAAATTTTACAGTCCCCATTAAACTGGCATTCACACAAGAATATCAGAAATCACTGGCACTACTGAACTTGGTAGCTGAGTCTCTGTCCCATGTAATAGGCAAAATAATAAGTATGGGGGGATAAGGGCACATATGTAATACCTTAATCAATAAAGAAAATAAAAAAATAAAAAATAAAATAAAAATAATAAGTTTAAACCACCTGCCTCTGGATGGGTACTTGAGAAAGAACAGAGAAGGTCACATCACCAGCAAGACCTTAAATCAAGAGAGGGGCTCAGAGCAAAGGGATTAACAGCTAGACTGACAGGAAGTCTGAGGAAATTGGGGTCAGTGGCTATAATCCAATAGGAGAAATTTGATAGCAGAAGGAAGGAGGAGGGAGGGAAAAGAGGGTAGGGAAAGAAAAGGGAAGGGAAGAGAAGAGACTGTGGTTAAGACTGGGCAGGTGATCTTTTTCTTGTTTTTTGGAGGGTAGGGGGCAGGTGACTTAAGGGAGGAAAATTTCAGGATAGTTTTCTGATCAGTTTTTAAAGAAATACATGAGCTAATTAACATGTGAAAGTTATGCACTTAGATTAATTAAAAAGCATTAATGATCCCAATTTGGAGGAAATGTTTCTTATTGAATAAAATCATCTTTTCATTGGAAAGCATTCTTTTCCAGCTATGAAGAAAGCAGGCCCTCATTCATGTGCTCAACTCCTGGGCCTGGCATATTTCAGGAGCTCAAATTTGGTAGAACTGGGCTAATCCAGTTACATGACCCAGTACTGTGATTTTCTCATGCTGAGTTGGTTAACACCACTTATGCTATTTCCATTGCTAAAAACATTTTTTTTTAAATTTTATATTTTAAGTAGTTGTTTGTTAAAGAGAAGTAAGCCGGACTGTGCCCTGGTCAAATAATTTAGTAAGGATTAAGTAAATACATTTGAATGTCTGTCATTATTTTTCTATTTTTAAAATATATTTTTATTGATTTCAGAGAGGAAGGGAGAGGGAGAGATAGAAACATCAATGATGAGAGAGAATCATTGATCATCTGCCTCCTGCACGCCCCACACTGGTCAAGGGCACGTGCCCACAACCCCGGGCACATGCCCTTGACCAGAATCTAACCTGGGACCCTTCAGTCAGCAGGCTGACGCTCTATCCACTGAGCAAAACTGGCTAGGGCTGTCACTATTTATTAAATCAGAATTACCATCTCCTCAATAGAAAAGGGCAAAAATGGCTCCCAAATATCTATGGTTGATTTGTTGAATTGGTTCGCTCTCAGTAACCACACAAGTTTTTTCTTCAGTTGGAACCGGATCAATAAATCATTTACTTCATGATATAAATGTAATTAATTAAAAATTATTTTAATGGCCCAGCTGGCATGGCTCAGTGGTTGAGTGACCAGGAGATCAGGGTTTGATTCCCGGTGAGGGCACATGTCCAGGTTGTGGGCTCGATCCCCAGTGTGGGGCGTGCAGGAGGCAGCGATCAATGTTTCTTTCTCATCATTGATGTTTCTATATCCCTCTCCCTCTCCCTTCCTCTCTGAAATCAATTAAAAAAAAATATATTTTAATGTTCCACTGCTTTAAACTAAACCTTCAGTGCCACAAGTTTAATCTATTCATTTAAGTTATTTAAATTAGAGTATTTATTTGAGTTGTGAAGATTATTTAAATTATAATAATCAAAATGCAAATAGGGAAAAAGTGCTTTAAATTATTTCCCCAGCTAATGATTCCAGTCGTTCCTTAGTCCCACTTAATTGAGGACACGCAAAACCACAATGCTTTGAGGTGGAGCAAGCTTCAGCAGAGCAACTGGCCCCGCCAGGCCTTCAGGCTCCCTCTTCACATATGAAGCAGTCATCGCCACAGCTAAACAGGACCTGAACTTTTATGAGATCTTTTTCTACACGACTTGTGGAAAGTAAGTTAAGAATCAATATAAGAAGGCTTTCTAAATTAACAAGGAAAAGGTATAAATATACCGTCATCTTTTAAATTTGAGAGTTTACTACTTAGGAAGTATGGTAGGTGGGCATCTTGATTTATGACAAGGGGAAAAAACAGGTTATACGTTAGAGGTGACAGGGAACTTCACATAAAGTGAGAAATACAATGTCTTTTAGTGCCAAAGTGGATGCTAAACTCTAACCTTGATGTAGTAATTTATTCCAGCAACGACTTGGGTTTTGTATTCTACGGCTTCAAATTCTTCGTAAGTCTCATTTGTTTGTTCTTCAAGCTGTGGCTTAATCTTAAGAAAAGAAAAGAAGAAACACATAATCAAAACTATGCTGGGCTCCATTTATGTGATTTATATATCTCAGACCTCAAGTTCCTAAATGATGACAATGAGATCTATGAGCTATTTTCCTATTTTCAAGACAGAAAGATATATATGGGCGAACTAAAAGGTCAAATTTTGTTGTTTTAGGCTGCATGTTCATCAACTCAATGTAGAGATATGGTAATAAGGCAATACGGTAATGTTTTGACTGGCAAAGCTCTAATAGTTATATATGCCTTTGATTAATAAAAAAGGGAGAGCAATAATTACAATTTCATAAAAAAAAAATCCTGACTCAAAATTGCAAACAGCCCTAACCGGTTTGGCTCAGTGGATAGAGCATCGGCTTGCGGACTGAAGGGTCCCAGGTTCGATTCCAGTCAAGGGCATGTACCTGGGTTGTGAGCACATCCCCAGTAGGGGGCGTGCAGGAGGCAGCTGATCAATGTCTCTCTCTCATTGATGTTTCTAACTCTATCCCTCTCTCTTCCTCTCTGTAAAAAATCAATAAAATATATTTAAAAAAAATTGCAAACATAGTATCTCAAGATCCTTAATTTAATCACACCTGCAAGTCCCTTTGCCGTGTAAGGTAACATATTTACAAGATTCAGAAATGTGGACGGCCATCATTCTACCTACCATAGAGAAATATAAGCTTAGATGCCAGAATTCCTGAACCAAGCCTGAGAAGGGAGCAAGAAAGTCTCAAATCCTATATGTAAATGTTTACCGAATTCAAGTTTTCAGTGTAGGTCCTTCATTCCTGCTCTCAGCTGGGCCTCATATACTAGCGTCCACCATGGTCTCTCTGACTCAGTGTCTGCTAACAGTGCAGTTCCAGCAGAGGCCGGGATGCGGGACAGGAAGTAGCCTGTCTTATAGGATGGAGGACAGTGAGAGAGGAGTCTAACTGCTCCTCATACAGATCTCTCAGCAATCCTCTTGGCTTTAGCCCCACACCAGCACTCTCCTCTTAGTCAGTGTCTGATGCTTGAGGTAGTTGGGAGTTCTGCATGTGAATCTGCTTGCTTCTGGCTCAGACAGTCCCCTCTGTGCCTTAGGCTCTGTCTAGATGGCTCAGTCCTTTTCCAATGTTCATCTGTTTTCAACTTCCAAAGTTTTGTCGGTACCTCTAAGGCGGTCCTTGCCTATCTTCTGTTGTCTTTATATTTGTATGATTGTGTCCCTTTCACCTCAGTCCTTTCCTATTATTTACAGGGAAATAAATGTGTTGTTTGCTATGCCTTGTTTACTGGGACCCTGCTTCCCTGCCCTGCCCCAAAGCATTTAATGTGCATACACAGCTCTGGTCAGGCCTCCAGTACATCTAGGGTTCTCTCGAGGCCATCCAGGCCTTCCCATCAGTTGCTAAATGTTTTGAATACTTTTCTATTGGTGCCTCAGTTTGGCCACCAGAACTGTTTTCAAAGATGAAGACATTTGCAAACGAGGCATTATCAGACCACTTTTGAGGGGTAAACAGTTCATGGACTACCTACCACTCATTTCTCCAGTAATCCTGAGATGGATAAAAGAAGAAGACAAAGAGTGAGAAAAAACCAGAAACGGGAAGAGGTGGGTGCAGGCCAGATAGGAGAACAATGGGCAAGAATGGAGAGAGAAGTTGAGTAAGGAAAGGGGTTACTGTCTGCTGCCCCTGTCCTAACCCTTTTCAGCCAGCACTGTGTACCAGTCACATTAGAAAGAGTTGGAAAGGGTTAATCTCTACACAAAACCCAAAATTATCTATTTAAACCTCTTTTACAAAGAACTGGACGTTGTGAAAAGATGACTGCTTAAGGCTGATAAATTACTAATTATAGTTACTTAAAGTTTTCAGTTCCTCACCTGACAACTTAAGTATCTGATTTATCTGTTGCAGCTATCTGTCCTTCTTCTCGTTTCCGGTCTTTTGGTTGTGTTTTTATCACATATCAGAAGTTTTTATTTATATCTGTCATTGTAAATCTGTAACCTTTTCGTTGTATCAATGCAGTCTGTAAGTCCAGAGTTTTCCATGAGAGAGCTGATTTCGATGGTCCTGGTTTGCTTCTGTTAGTGACCTGGCTCCTATCCGAGTGTGTGCCCTGATTCCAGGTTCCCAGTACACTCATCCCTCAGAATCCGAGGAGCATTGGTTCCAGGACCTCCTGTAAATGCCCACATTTGCAGTTGCTCAAGTCCCTTATATAAAACAGCGTAGTGCAGTATTAGCACATAGCCTGTGTTTGCATATAGGTTACCCCGTACTTCATTCCTGTGTTTTCGGCATAGAGCTTGGCAAGTGGCAAATCCAAGTTTTGCTTTTTGGAACTTTCTGGGATTATTTTTCCAAAATATTTTTGATCCGTGGTTGGTTGAATTCGAAGATGTGAAGCCTGTGGATACGGAGGAGCTACTCACTTATTACCTGTAGCCTTGCTCCCCCTTTCCAGTAAAACAGATTTGTATTGTTCTAGTGTTGGATGCTATGAACCTGGGGTGATGAGATTGAAGCTGAGGAACAGGAAAAGGGGGAGAGTAGGAAGAAGCTGCTCATGAAACCTGTTTCAGAAAGCAGCTTGGTGCTGAGAGGCCCCCAGAATGAGTGCTAAGAGGTGAAAGCCAGCTGGGAGTGATGTTGGGGGGAGGGGAGGGACCTATAATCTGATAGAGCACCTGAATTAATCTGAAAAATCCTAGAATACATATACTTATGTGAACAGGGGGTTGAGTTTCTTATACGGGAACAGAGGGTTAAGTTTTTCTAAGTTTCATTTCTTAGGCCAGTGTACCTGCATACTCCCTTTGATCCTGGGCAAAGAATTGAGGAGGTGACTCAGCTGCGGACAATGTACAATGTACCCAGAAAGCAAGCAGAACCGTTAAGCATGGTCAGGCTGTTCCCACCAGGAGTCAAGCCATCATCTCATTGTCTGACGACCAAGAACAATAGCTGAATTCTGTGGACCTCCAGGGGCTGCACGTAGCAGCATCTGTTCCCATTCTCACCCTAGCTCCTTCCCCTTTATAATCCTGTCCCCTGCACTTTGCTGTAAGACAGGGTTTGGGTGCTTGTAAGCTTCCTGTCTTCTTGGTTGGCTGGCCTCCTCAATAAACGCCTTATATGATTCAACCCTGCCTTCGTTATTGGACATAACTATAGGTAGCCCGAGCCCACCTGGGGGTTTCCCGGTAACAGGAGCGGTGGTCAGGAGTTGGTGGAAAACTGACAGACCTTGAGCTGAACACAGTTGGTGTTCACCCTTCTCAGCCCACCACACGTGGTGATGGCTGAGGCACTGGAAGAAACAGTGTAGGTGTCCTGCTGTGCCCCAGCTAGGGGAAGGATGCTGCCAGGGAGGAGCACCGGGTAAAACACATCTACCCCAGGGCTGTTCAGCATTTCTTATTGCTGCAGGGCATGAATCTTGGAAACTTGTTAGTTCTCTGGCATCTGAGGATTCCAGCCACGCTGCACCCAACACACAGGAGTTTATCTTATCTATAATCATTCTGCAGAATCATTTGAATTATGCATAGTTTAGGAAAGAATGGATGGAAAGGTAATGGTGGCAGCATGATAGGCCATATTTTGGGAAGTTTTAGAGAGTAAGGAAGGAGCATTTGGGTAGCAGCATGAACAGTAGGGCTGGTGAGAGGTGACTTGTGGGCATTTGTTGTCTATGTTTTGAGGGAAGGGGGAATTTTGGGGCAAGGCACCTGGTGTACAAGAAGTGATGGCATCTGACATAAGAGAGGAGGGCTTAAGAAAGGAGGACAAAGTCTGAGATTGGAGGGAGGAATGAGATCAGCAGTGGCTAAGTAAATTGGGGTGTTCTTACACAGTATGACTGCGATCTTCTAAGAGAGGAACTGAGACACCAGCTGGAGGGGCCAAGGTGATGGGAGGGGTTGAGGAACTGAGGAGACATAAGGTCCAGCTCCATCTCTGTGGGGTTTCTAGAAAAGAACCAATAGGATATGACCAAGATGATGTTCTGGCAGCCCCAAGGTTCTGTAGTGGTTGTTTGTTGGCATGAATTCATAGATTTATAATGGGTGAGTTTTCTGTGTTTTGTTTTGTTTTTAAATTTTTTTTATTGATTAAGGTATTACATGTGCCCATATTCCCTCATTGCCCCCCCCCCCCCACTCCCATACATGCCCTCAGTTTTCTGTGTTTTTGCATCTTCCTTGAGCAAAGTTTCCTGAACCCGGAGTAGAAGCTGAGGAGGAAGTGGTGGCAGTAGGAGTGGTCTCTAATTGAGGATTGGAATGCCACAGGCTCACCGGGTCATGGAAATCAGGGTGGAGGAGAGGATGGAACCACCCACCTAGGTCCAGGCTGGGTGAGTGATCTGGTGGGCCTATGTGTGTTCTGATGTAGGTGGTTGAATGGCATGTTCTCTGGGTGTGGGACAGTGGGAGAGGTGATTGATGGGAGGCTATAGTCAGAGTAGAATACAAAGTTTTGTGTGAGTGAGTGCCATGCCATGCTAAGCCCTAGGGTGTGTCCATATGGTATGCAGATGGGGTGTTTGTGTGGTGTCCTGGCAGACAAAAATCATGATTGGTGTGTATTCCAGCAATGGTATTCAGTAATCAGGTTTGACTTAGGTGTGTGTGTGTGTGCGCGCGCGCATAGGTGTGGGTGTTTTATGTGTATGTACCCATGCATGTGTAATAATAGATCTTATTTCTAAAAATAATTATTGAAATAACATTTCTTTCCTGCCCATAAACATTTTCAGAATTTTTACCCAATGGTTTTAATAAGATAAGATAATGGTGCAGAAGCTATTGCTAGTAGGGTCATTCATTTGGTCCTTAATTACATATACAGGGTGAGGCAAAAGTAGGTGTACAGTTGTTTGTATGAAAAACATAATAGTTAGTACATAAATCATAATACAAGAATAAACTCTTTCACCTACTCACAGCTCTAAACCTACTTTTGCCCCACCCTGTATTATGGCTTTTCATAGGTGAGGTAGGTATGTTCTTTATTTCCTTGTGTGTATCTCTTATCTCCAATCTATTTTGTAAATTTCCCTGAGGGCAGGACTATTTTTATACCCTCCAAAACCCTTCTCTCCCTATAACAATTCACACAGTACTGTGTACATAATCAATGTTTTCTGAATGAAGAGACTAGGTTTGTTATTTTGTGACAACTTGTCTTCCAAAATAAGAAAGAGGATAGAAGACGGGTGTAGCCAAGATGCTCAAGTAATATAGAGAATCTTGGAAGAGGAGGTTCCTTTCAGGTGTACTCTGGTCCCAAGTACCCTTAAAACTCTTTGGTAATGATTCTGCACTGACCATTCAGTCTCTGTTATCTTCAGAACGAGGACATACTTTTCTTCTCCCTTCAAAAATGCTCATCTCTGCCGCTGAAACCGGTTTGGCTCAGTGGATAGAGCGTCAGCCTGTGGACTGAAAGGTCCCGGGTTTGATTCCGGTCAAGGGCATGTACCTTGGTTGCAGGCACATCCCCAGTGAGAGGTGTGCAGGAGGCAGCTGATCGATGTTTCTCTCTCATCGATGTTTCTAGCTCTCTATCCCTCTCCCTTCCTCTCTGTGAAATATCAATAAAATATATTAAAAAAAAATGCTCATCTCCTGAACCCAAGCTCTTTGTTTAATCTTTTTCTGACCTCATCTAACATCCCTCTTTCATTTTGACATCAAATTCCTTGAATATGCAGTTATCACTTATTTTTTATTTTTATTTAATTTTTTGTTTGTTTTGTTAATCCTCACCTGAGGATATTTTTCCATTGACTTTTAGGGAGAGTGGAAGAAAGAGGGAAAGACAGAGAGAAAGACTGATGTGAGAGAAACACATAGATTGGTTGCCTCCTGAATGAGCCCTGACCAGGGCCTGAGCCAGGGATGAGCCTTCAACCAAGGTATGTGGTCTTGACTGGAGTCGAACCCGGGACCCTTTGGTCCGCAGACTGACGCTCTATCCACTGAGCCAAACTGGCTAGGGCTCATTTATTTTTTGATGCTTTCCCCTCTCTATGAGATGACCTTCTTTTCCCTCCCTTACCAATGGGGTTCTTCCTTCAGTTGGCATTCCACTAAGAAGCTCTCTGGTAAGAACAGGGAAAGCTGATAAACAGTTCCCTCAAGAACACCTGCATTTTAATGGGTGATTTTTCAAAATAAAAATACATAAAAAAATCAAAGGAACAAATCTATAAGGTAAATGACTGGGACTCCCTCAAATCATACTAGGTATGTGATTTGCCTGGCCCTGCCGGGGACCTAACTAATACTATTATCTTGGAGGTGTTGATTGTACTTTCTCACTTAAAAGTGGTTATAGTAATATCTGCCTCTTGGGGTTGTTTGTGGGGGAACAAATGATATAATTGGCATGAAAGTGCTTCCTAAACTATAAAGTGCTTGTGAATGGACTATTCCTGTATCTTCCAACACTTAATCAGAAATTGTTCCCTAAGGCTCCTCTGTGAGAGAGGGAAGATAAATGATAATTGGGAGTTTAACACCTGAGAAGCTGAACTACCACACAGTAATTATTCACCTGAAAGTAAGGAGGTTTGACAAGCAATCTCTAATGTCGTCCCTGGTCCAAATCCTATGATTATAAAAAAGTACTTAACTGGAGATTGTTTTATATGTTCCAGATATCTTGATTTCCCTAAATGGACTGGAAACTCCTTGAGGGCAGGAGCCATATCTTACAGTCCTTCTGTACCTCCTATAATATAAAATACAGTGCTAACACAGAAGAGATATTCAAGAAAAGAATAGTTGATATCCATTTCTCATATTGACTTAAATCTGAGGCCCGCTGCTTACATAGAGAAGCAAATTTGCCACATGCTATATCTCCCCAGGGTAGTTCCCTCACCCCATGTACTTCTCCATGCTCCTGCCACTGTAGGGTAGAAAAGGCAGGTGGTCAAATATCTAGAGATAGGCTGGCTTCTTCACTAGGTGGTTATTAACATTTTTAAATCTCAGTTTTGTCTTCTGAAAAATGGGCATGATGCCTTTCCTCCCTGCCCCAGAGGTTATAAAGATCAAATGAGAGGCTGAATGGAGGAGAAAGCTTTTAAAACTGCAAAGTACTGCCCTGGCTAGTTTGGCTCAGTGGATAGAGCGTCGGCCTGGGGACTGAAGGGTCCTGGATTCGATTCTGGTCAAGGGCACATGCCTGGGTTGCGGGCTCGGTCCCCAGTGGGGTGTGTGCAGGAGGCAGCCCACCAGTGATTCTCTCTCATCATTGATCTCTCTCTCTCCCTCCCTCTCCCCTTTCCTCTCTGAAATCAATAAAAATATGTTAAAAACAACAACAAAACAAAACCAAAACTGCAAAGTACCTTTCCGGGGTGATGTAGCTACCGTAAATACCTCTCTTTTATTCTACTCTCTGACAAGATTGGAGCCTGAGATGTGCAGCAAGAAACACACTTTCAAATTAAATTTATAATTTAAGACCTGGCTCACAGATGGGTATTATTTTTTTTTTCTTAAAAAAATATGGAATGCTTCACAACTTTGCGTGTCATCCTTGTGCAGGGGCCATGCTAATTGTCTCTGTATCATTCCAATTTTAGTCCATGTGCTGCCGAAGCGAGCACCAGATGGGTATTATTAACCATAAAGCCTTCTGATAGCTTCTTCTTCTTTTTCTTTTCTTTTTAAATTGCTGCTAACCAAGACAGGCTTTTAAAAATCATTAAAATTGCCCAGTGGTTGAGCATAGACCTAGGAACCAGGAGGTCATGGTTTGATTCCCTGTTAGGGCACATGCCCAGGCTGGGCATGCAGGAGGCAGCCAATCAATGATTCTCTGTCAGCATTGATGTTTCTATCTCTCTTTCTCCTTTCCTCTCTGAAATCAAGAAAAATATATTTAAAAAAATTGAAAATAAATGAAATTTTAAAAATCATTAACATTAAAATCTTCTGCACCCTCTATATTTTAAATCTTCGTCATCCCCAACCCCTTACAGTTCTGATCCTTGAACAGTCTCATAGGGATTTTGCAGGGTCAGGGCTGATTTCAGGCAAAAATTTGAAGTAAGTAATTGTGACGCCTCACCTATGCTATTTATTTCTTGTTTTCAAGTAATTTTTATGCAAGTTATCTCATTTAGTCCTTACAGTTCTGAGATTGGCAGGGCAAGAGATGTTTTCTTCATCTCACAATGAAATTGAGAAGTTTTTGGCAGCACTTTGAGTTTAGAAAGCCCATCTCTCACAGGTCTTTTAGGGTACTATGGATCTCTGGTCCTGCAGGCCAGTGAAATCATGGGCAGCAGCATGGGCCTCACCTGGGAGCTGGTTGCAAATGCAGAATATCAAGCCCATCCCAGAATTACTTGAGTCAGAATCTGCATTTTAACAAGCCCCCAAGGTGATTCATGTGCTCATTCAAGTTTGAGAATCCTGACCCTATACAGGGATTCAAGTGAAATTATCGATGACAACATTATCATCTCCAAGAAAAAAGAAAGCTCCAAGGTATTTATTTTTCAAAAGGACTCTTAGAAGAGAAATATTGAGCCCCAAAGAATGAATGGTAGAATTCCAGGCATCTGATCTCTTAGAGAGCTTTTCAGGGCTCTAACATAGGGGATCCCATCTCTTCCACTTACACAAGAAGCTGATCTTGTTGGCCCAACAGTGTCATAGAATGAAGCTTCAGAGAGGAAAAGGAAGAAAGAATGACACAAGAAAATAGAAAATGATACAAACCTCAAATAGTAATTAATATATTTTTCTTTTCATAAAACATGCAATATAATCACTTTCATTATATGGGGGATAGCTAATCAAACAGCACTTAGAAAAAAACATATCAACTTGCTAAAAAGCGTTTAGAGTTCTGTTTTCACCATGATCAATTTCAGAATCACCACAGACTATTCCACTTCTCTTTTCTACTAGTTAATCATCTTCTAAATACTAAAAGACTAAAACATTGTCTACTTGGCCAAGTTTGTAGGAAATTTGTAAGTGGATTGCTTTTGCAAGGTTGTTCTCCATCCAACCATTTAAAAATATTTCTCTGCAGTGAGTTTGAAGACTAGTTTGTCAAATTGTTAATAACCTCAGACTTTAATTACATGTTGACTTCACTTGGTGAGATTAAAAAAGTTTCATCAGTTAGAAATCCTAGAAACATACATTGTAAAAGCTTTAGGGATCATCCAATAAAAAATTATTCTTTTACAAATGGGGAAACTGAGTCCCAGAGAAGGGACATGGCTTGCTCCAGATCATTCTCACAATTGGGGTTATCAGAGGTTTCATCTAAAAAAAGCCTGAACAAAACTATACATTTCCCAGTGTTCTGATTTTCACGTTCACCCACATCACCCAGGGCCAACCCAGGAACTAAGATTTTGGATCAAATCTTTCCATGGGTTGCATCACTCACCTCATCAGCAATCTGCTGAACTTCTGGAGTGGCAGGTTTGGCTTCAGTTAAACCTCCAGGCATCATTTTGGCTAATTGCTTCTTTGCTGGGCAGGATACTGGAACTGAAGTGGTCAGGTAAGCGTGGAGACTCCTGTTTTTAAAGAAGGTGTTGTTCACAAGCTCCGCCTACAGAATGTTTTATTTTTCTTAAAGAGCAAAAAGCACAAGGGAAATGAGGATGCCTTGAGACACGTCTTCCTGCTTCCTCAACAGAACAGCTAACAGGAATTCAGAGGAACGAGGGACTGAGGGTGAATAGTGGGTGTGCACCAGGAGTCATGCCTTAGCAGGAGTCAGACTCCCTGCATTCTCTCACGATGGTTCCATCCTGCTGCATCTGAGGAGTGGGAATCTGAAGCCACAGCCAGAGTTTCCCGAAAACCTCTTACATGCATTTTATTTTTTATCAAGACCGAATGTTTAGAATTTACTCGACTTTATTATTTTTTTTTAAATATATTTTTTATTGATTTTTTTACAGAGAGGAAGGGAGAGGGATAGAGAGCTAGAAACATCGATGAGAGAGAAACATCGATCAGCTGCCTCCTGCACACCCGCCACCAGGGATGTGCCCGCAACCAAGGTACATGCCCTCGACCGGAATCGAACCTGGGACCCTTCAGTCCGCAGGCTGACACTCTATCCACTGAGCCAAACCGGTCAGGGCTAGAATTTACTCGACTTTATAAAGAAAGTAAAAAAATTCTTCATAAAGAAAGTAAAGAACCATGGCTGGATATTGTATTTTACATTTATTTACATTTCTAGAACTGTTTAAAATATAGAAAAACACAAAGAATAAAGCAACAAACACTTATATGCCTGTTAGCCAGAATTCAAACTTTTAACATTTTGTCATTTTACTTTCTATCTTTTCTAGTAGTTGTTTTTAAGAAATAAAATATTACAACACCACCCTGCCTCCCCCTACTACAGTTTGAGTTTGGTATCCTTCTAGCCTATTTTTATATTTTGACTTAGTATGTTAAAAGAAAATCTAGCTAAATCGTATGCTAGACATCCTATATAATAAAACCCTAATATGGAAATCGACCCAATGGCAGAATGACAAGTCGCTATGATGCACACTGACTACCGGGGGGCAGGTGCTCAACACAGGAGCTGCCTCCTGGTGGTCAGTGCACTTCCACAGGGGGAGCGTGGCTCAGCCAGAAACCGGGCTCAGGGCTGGCGAGTGCAGCGGTGGTGGCAGGAGCCTCTCCTACCTCCGCGGCAGTGCTAAGGATGTCCAACTGATGGCTTGGGCCCGGTCGGACATCCCCTGAGGGCTCCTGGGCTGCGAGAGGGTGCAGGCCAGGCTGAGGGACCCCCCTGAGTGCATGAACCTCATGCACCGGGCTTCTAGTATATTGTATAATATGCTTTTAATACTTAACATGTTTTGTCACTCCATGTTTATACACAGATGAATCTAATTAATTTCCTTTAACTTTAGTCTATGATAGATCTATCTATCATCTCTACTTGCTCTATCTGTTATATGGTATTCCATATTTTACATACTTATTCCCTTATTGATGAAGATTTTGATTGTTTCTAAGTAAGGGGACAGTAAGTTTTTTTTATATTTTATTTATTTTATACAGAGAGGAAGGGAGAGGGGTAGAGAGTTAGAAACATCAATGAGAGAGAAACATTGATCAGCTGCCTCCTGCACACTCCCTACTGAGTATGTGCCCGCAACCTAGGTACATGCCCTTGACCAGAATCGAACCTGGTACCCTTGAGTCTGCAGGCCGACGCTCTATGCACTGAGCCAAACCAGTTAGGGCTGTTTCTAGTTTTTTACTGTTATAAACAATATTGCATGTCCCCCTTTTGTACATGTGTGAAGGTGTCTGCAGGCAACTTACCTAAAAGTAAAAATTTTTTGTGTGTGAATATTTATTTGTATTATTTTATTCAATTTCTGGAATATGTAACATATACATATGATAAAAGTGTTCAAAAGGAATAAGAGAGTTCAACCACTCTATTCCTTACCCACTCTACTCACCAGCTTCACCTAGCCTTCAGAGATATTATTTTTATTTTAAACATATATATATATATTTTATTGATTTCAGAGAAGAAGGGAGAGAGACAGAGAGAGATAGAAACATCAATGATGGGAGAGAATCATTGATAGGTTACCTCCTGTATGCCCCACACTGGGAATTGAGCCTGCAACCCCGGCATATGCCCTAACTGGGAATCTAATTATGACTACCTGGTTCATAGGTTGATGCTCAGCCACTGAGCCATGCCAGCTGGGCAGAGATATTCTTTACACATACAAATCTATACTAATAAAAGGGTAATATGCAAATTGGTCATGATGCCCTCACAATAACAACCGAACAGCAGGCTGCGTGGGGTGACTAGGCCAGCAGGGGGGGCAGTGAGGGGCGACCAGGCTGGCAAGGGGGGCAGTTTGGGGTGACCACGCCTGTGGGGGGCAGTTGTGGGTGACCAGGCTGGCAGGGGGGGCAGTTGGGGGCAACCAGGCCAGTGGTGGGGGGCAGTTGGGGATGACCAGGCCAGCAGTGGGGGCAGTTGGGGGCAACCAGGCCAGCAGGGGGGGCACTAAGGGGCGACCATGATGGCAAGGGGGGCAGTTAGGGGTGATCAGGCAGGCAGGTGAGCAGTTAGGAGCCAGCGGTCCCAGATTGTGAGAGGGATGTCCAACTGCCAGTTTCGGCCCTATCCCAGGGATCGGGCCAAAACCGGCAGTAGGACATCCCCCGAGGGGTCCTTGATTGGAGAGGGTCCAGGCTGGGCTGAGAGGACCCTCCCCCCTGTGCATGAATTTCGTGCACTGGGCCTCTAGTCTATACTAATAATAGTCTAGGGCAGTGGTCAGCAAACCGCGGCTCGCTAGCCACATGTGGCTCTTTGGCCCCTTGAGTGTGGCTCTTCCACAAAATACCACGTGCGGGTGCGCACATACAGTGCGATTGAAACTTCGTGGCCCATGTGCAGAAGTCAGTTTTCGGCTCTCAAAAGAAATTTCAGTCGTTGTACTGTTGATATTTGACTCTGTTGACTAATGAGTTTGCCGACCACTGGCCTAGGGCCATCATGACCTAAATGACCAGATGGATGACTGGTCACCAGGAAGTGCATGGAGTACCTCTCGGTCCCTTCCCCGTGGCCCATAGGCTCCTATCACAGCAAGGCTGGCAGCAGGCGGGTGGGGGGGGTGAGGTGGGGAGATGGATGGGGCAAGGCAGGCGTGGCAACTGTGGATCAGGCCCAGAGAGAGGCCCGGGGAGAGAGGCAGGGCCTGACCAGCAGCCGCTGCTGGTGAGGCCCTGAGAAAGAGAGAGGCAGGGCCTGATCATCAGCTGCAGCAGCTACTGGCAAGGCCCAGAGAAAGGGAGAGGTGGGGCCTGATCCGCTGCTGCGGAGGCTGCAGATCAGGCCCAGAGATAGGCCTGGAGAGAGAGACAGCTGTCAGCAGGGCCTTCTGGATTTCCCAGAAGAGCCAATGGCTGCCTAGGAGGTGGAGCTTTTGACACTGACGGGCATAGAAACTGACCAATCAGAACCAAATCTGGGTGAACTGCGAGGAGCCAATGGCTGCCTAGGAGGCGGAGCTTTTGATGCTGACTGGCATAGAAACCGACCAATCAGAACCTAATCTGGGTGAACTGCGAAGGCAGAACCTAAGGTGGGGGCTGAGGAGGGGCTTTAAGGGCAACAGCTGTTTGGTGTAAGGTGTAAGAAAGCAGTTCAATTTTTTAATAACTGGTTTGGCAGTATATTTGGCATATGGCTGGCTATCAGTCTAGATATAGGGATTATGTATTTTTGTCTGCAAAGAGCATCTCCTCCTGCTGAAAAAGACTCCCCCCCCCCACCATTTAAGCAAACCTATCCTATATAATCTATCTATACTAATAAAAGGGTAATATGCTAATTAGACTGGGTCGACTGGCCATCTTCCGGACGTCTGACTTCCTTCTGGACAAAGCCATGGTGGTGGGGGCCAAGGCAGAGGCAGTTAGGGGCGATCAGGCAGGCAGGCAGGCAGAGAGGTTAGGGGTGATCAGGCAGGCAGGCAGAGGGGTTGGGGCAATCAAGCAGGCAGGCAGAATGGTTAGGGGTGATCAGGCAGGCAGGCAGTCAAGCAGTTAGGAGCCAGAAGTCCCAGATTGCGAGAGGGATGTCCAACTGCCAATCCCTATGGGATTGGGCCTAAACTGGCAGTCAGACATCCCCCAAGGGGTCCCCGATTAGAGAGGGTGCAGGCTGGACTGAGGGAACCCCCCCATGCATGAATTTCATGCACCAGGCCTCTAGTATGTAAATAATTAATGACACCAACATATATACACATGCGTATATACTTTTCTTTTATAAATGGTACCCTACTACATAAACTATTATATACTTTGCTTTACCCCTAACTGTATATTTTGGATATTGTTCTACATTACTACATAGAAAGGTGCTTCATTCATTGTAATGTTTGACAGGTGCTTGACAATTCTTGGAGATAGGTAGGTATCTTGCTGGATAATCTAAAGGGTGCTGTGCAGATGGCTGTCCATGGAATGTCCCCATCCGTGTATTGAGAACAGCAAATGTGGATGACATGGTGCTCACTCAAGAGGTCACAAGTTGTCTTAAGACTTTGGCTCAGCTCTGGTTACAGAAAATCCCTGACTTCTTCCTGTGAACTTCCCAAGTCAGGTCCTTTTATACATAGGCCTCCACCTTTTTTTTCAAGGACACAGCCCATTTCTCTGTTCACCAGCTATAGTCCAGGTGATCCTTACTTAATCTCCTCAGTGGTCACATGGCTAACTTCAATGAGGCTTATGCAGATGTGGTGAGAATGAAGGTGGGATTAAAGTAGCTAAAGCCGCCCTAACCGGTTTGGCTCAGTGGATAGAGCGTCAGCTTGTGGACTCAAGGGTCCCAGGTTCGATTCCAGTCAAGGGCATGTACCTGGGTTGCGGAGGAGGCAGCTGATCGATGTTTCTAAATCTCTGTCCCTCTCCCTTCCTCTCTGTAAAAAATCAATAAAATATATTTAAAATAAAAAAAAAATAAAGTAGCTAAAGCCAAAAAGTCTGGGTGTTGCGCCTGCCCCAGGACACCCTCTGGGTGCTAAGACACTAAGGATGAGGGTGTGAGAATAGTTTGGAGAATTATAGAAACAACGATGTTGTCAAAGATCCTTCAAGAATCTTTCAGCATTCTGCAGGTTCTTCCACTTCAAAAGTGAGCTTAGGGGCCCTCATCTCCTCCTCTTTCTCCACAGGACAAAGGAACAGCTGATCTCAACAGTCACAGTGGCTTTTGGGGACTCTCAGAACAATGCAGAAACTTTCGTATGGCCTCAGGAATCAGTCAAATACTGGCTTAGTGGCCTGGTCCGAAGCCGGAGTTGTGCTTTTGCCCTTTGAGGGGACAGAGAAGATAATTGTAGGAGTTTACCTACCCTGGATACTGATCAAGTGACCTGGCCACATTGGAGTTGGCTGTCAATTTTTATGACTAACCATAAATGCCAGGGTGGAGTAATGTTATGCAATCAAAGTTACCGTGCCTCTCCCTGGGGTGAAGATTCTGTCCTTGTAGAAACATGCACTGGGGTCATAGGCGTCTCCTAGCATGATTTTGTCATGCTCATGCCCTGGGATAAATGGGTTCACACAGAAACATCGGGCCATGCTCTCAAAGGTATCTTGATAAATGTTAATGTATGAGTTTGACTTTGACCTGGTTTAATTGTGTTGCTGGGTCCAGTGTAGCAGTTCTTCCCAGCATAGGATCTGGGGACCACCTACACCAGAATCCCTTGGGATGCTTGTTCAATGCAGATTCCTCAGCCCCATCCACATTCATTAAATTGCAATCTCTAGGATGAGCCCTGGAATCTGCATTTTAAAAAAGCTCCCTAGGTGATTCTTGTGTGCATTAAATTTAGTGGCCCAGCAACTTACAATGTTTGTGTGCTAAGCTTATAGATGCAGTAGGAGGTGAAAAGGTAGAAATCTGGACAAGCAGTCCATTGCTACATGAAAGCCATTTTTACAAAGAGAAAACGAATGAAAAAAGGCCAAGAAAAGAGCTAATGCAGATATTGGTAACACATACTATTCATATTGAGTTAGATGTAAGTCAATTCTAGGTTCATGTTGTAGAACATCCACTGGGGATGTAATGTGCCAGTCCCTAAAAGCAGTCTGTCCTAGCTCAATGGCCATGCCACCAATTCCAGCTGAGAATTCTGTGCCTGGGCAGGTGAAGCTCTGTAATCATCAGGGGACAGATGATGGTCACAGCACTATCCCATCGTCAATCAAAAGCCAAACTGATCAATATTTATCTATAATAAGTGGAGTCTCTGCCTTCTGTGTTATTTTCTTTTAACTTTTCTACTTGGATTCAACCACCCTGAATCAATGCAGAGTTAGACATTAAATATTCTATTTTACATCCACTGATATTTAGAGATACTCTATTCTTATAGTGGGCATTCTAAAGACTTAAATAGAGCATTAGCCACCACAAACTTACATTAAACTGAATAATGATGTCTTGGCATAATACTTCTGGGTGTTGGAAATCTCCAACTTAAAACAGAAACCCAGAGGCAATATTACTAGGAATTACTCAAATATACTGGCAGTTATGATTTCACAAGTTCTCTCAAATTCACACTTCCCTGCTGTTTTTTCAGTACTGCTCCATCAAATCTTTCATCACCTCCTTATTGGATTATTGCTGTCATTTCCTGGCTGGGTCTACCCTTCTAGTACCTCTTGAATACCAAACTCTTTCTCATAAACCTTAAAAAAAATTGTTGCTCCATAACTTGGGAACTTCCTATCATCTATCAAATCCATTCTAAATCGTTTTTTTTTTCCTTTTTTTTTTAAACCCTCACCCGAGGATATTTTTCCATTGATTTTTAGAGGAAGTGGAAGAGATAGGGAAAGACAGAGAGAAATATCGATGTGAGAGAAACACATCCATTGTTTGCCTTCAGCACGAGCCCTGACCAGGGCCCCGGGCCAGGGAGGAACCTGCAACTGAGGTATGTGCCCTTGATTGGAATCGAACCCGGAACCCTTTGGTCCACAGGCCGACGCTCTATCCACTGAGCCAAACCGGCTTGGGCCATTCTAAATTCTTAAGACTCTCACCCAAGTACTCAAGGTTCTTCTTGAGCCAGCCTTCTCTCAGAACTCCCCTCCAGCCGAGTCTCTCGCACCAGGTCCTCATTCTCATTATGTCCCATGCTCCTGTTCATGTGATGGCCCTTGAGAGGGATATTATGTTTCCTCTTCTCCATAAACTTACATTCAGTACTGCTTTCAAAACTATACCCCTCAGAGCCTCTGTGGTTCCTCTTAGCACTTGGTTTGCACTATGTATTCTTATCTCAGTAATTAACACTCCCGTTTGTCTTCTCTATGATCTGATTCTAATCTCTTCCATGGCAGACATACCTCTCAGGCGTCCTCAAACTACGGCCCGCGGGCCACATGCGGCCCGCTGAGGACATTTATCCGGCCCGCCGGGTGCCGTTGCCTGTCCTGCTTAGCAGCCGACTCGTCCCGGGCCCGCAGTGCGCATAGGAATTTGTTCATAGTTTTTTTTTTTTGTTTTTCTTTTAAATATATTTTATTGATTTTTTTTACAGAGAGGAAAGGAGAGGAAGGGAGAGGGATAGAGAGCCAGAAACATCGATGAGAGAGAAACATCGATCAGCTGCCTCCTGCACACCTCCCACTGGGGATGTGCCCGCAACCAAGGTACATGCCCCTGACCGGAATCGAACCCGGGACCCTTCAGTCCGCAGGCCGACGCTCTATCCACTGAGCCAAACCGGTTTCGGCACATAGTTTGTTTTTTTTTAAACTATAGTCCGGCCCTCCAACGGTCTGAGGGACAGTGAACTGGCCCCCTGTTTAAAAAGTTTGAGGACCCCTGTAATATCAAGCACAGAATCTGCCCAGAAAATTCACAGGTCTCACCATTTTCTTATTGGGAGAAGGGGCAACTTCCAACGTAGTTTTATGGAGTCCTTGAAGGTCATTGGCTGAACATGTCTTGGTCAAGTTCTCCATTTTGCAGTTGAGGAAACTGAGGATCAGTTTGGGTTCACAGTGCTTGCTAATTATAAGACTTGGATTAGACTTAACCACCAGTTTAAATGGTATTAAGTAACCAAAATAAAGAAAAATCTAGTCTATCACTTTGCCTAGTTGTGTCTCACTAATGATAAAATATAATTACACATATGCAAGAATATCTTTCTTCTTTTCTTCATACAGATTTAGCTGGGCCTATATTTTCTGTATTTTTTTACACCAAAATGACTGCGTTCTAGAGAGACAAACAGCTTACAAAGGCAGGGCACTCCCATCACTTGTGAGAAGCCAGAGCCTTGCCAATCTCTGTCATGGGTAGTGACTAGGAATGAGTCAGGAAGCAAGTCAGAATTGATAAACCTGTGGAACAACTAAAGCAGGTTTTGAAATTGCAAACAGAATCTTTATTTGGCTTTGGTTATCATTCCTTACCTATCTGGGTTTAAATATAATTCACGCAACGCTAATCATGACCTTCAATTTTCCATCTTGAATTGATTGTTTCCATCCTGAGATATTCTAAAAAGGATTTAAATCAGCATGCCTATGTGCTCAAAACACAGTCACAAGATACACTTGTACCATATGTAATTGAGGAAACTGGTACTGGAGGAGGGGAAGAAATAAGAGTAAAAAAGAAAAAAAAATTAGAGCCACAGTGAGGTGATTAGACTAAATGCTGACTTCTCTAAGGTAGGGTTAGCTGCCAGAGGCAAGCCTGCAGATTTGGCTTTTAAGGTCCTTGGAGCCAAAGCAAAGACAGAAACAAGGTCAGTCACACAATTCGTGGAGAAGAGAAAATAAGAACAAATACGCCTTATGATAAGCACAGCTACTTCCTGATAGCAAGGCATGATGGATATGTCTCCCCTGGTCTTAGAGGACACATACAGGAGACAACCAATTGATGTGTCTCTCTCACATCAATGTTTCTCTCCCGCTCCTTTCCCCTCGCTCTAAAAATTAAAAATCAAAGGAAAAATTTCCTCGGGTGAGAATTAACAACAACAACGAAGTAAATCTGATTACATTGTATTATTATTTTTTTTAAAGTATATTTTTTAATTGAATTCAGAGAGGGAGGGAGAGGGAGAGAGAGATAAAAACATCAATGAAGAGAGAGAATCATGGATTGGCTGCCTCATGCACATCCCCCACTGGGGATGGAGCCTGAAACCAGGCATGTGCCCTGACCAGGAATTGAACTGTGACCTCCTGGTTCAAGGGAGAATGCTCAACCACTGTGCCACACTGGCTGGGCTGATCACATTGTATTCTTAATTAAAACCCTTTAATAGGGTTCCATTGTCCATAGGATACAGTTCTCCCTCTTTAACATGGCTCACAAGCTCTTTCTGATTTGGTTCCTGCTAACTTTTCCTAGGTTGCCTTTCTCTCTGCCTTTGCTCATGCAGGAAACCCTTCCCTGTGCTTCCATTTTCCTGGCTGATTCTTCGTTATCTTTCAGGCTTGTTATGGGCTGAAGTGTCTCCCCTCTCAAAATTTATGTGGTGAAGTCCTAGCCCCTGGCACTTCAGAATGTGACTGAACAGGTGGTCTTTAGAGAGGCAATTAAGTTACAATGAGGTCACTGGGGGTGGGCCTTAATCCAATATGACTGGTGTCCTTATAAAAAGAGGAAATTAGAACACAAACATACAGAGCGAAGAAAGACCACATGAAGACAGGGAGAAGATGGCCTCTACAAGCCAAAGAGGGAAGCCTCAGAAGAAACCAACCCTGCCAACACGTTGAGCCTCCAAAATTGTTAGAAAACAAATTTCTATTGTTTAAGCCACCCAGTCTGTAGTATTTTGTCCTGGCAACTCTAGCAAATTAGTACAAGATTTAAGCCCTTGGGACACACACAACGCTGTCTCCCCACCCCACAACCGCCATCTGTATGTCCCTGCTGCCTACTCCTACCGCACTTCATAATTGCAATTTTTCTATCAGAGCTCTTACCACAGTGTATTGTAATGGCCTGTTTTGCCTTTTTTTGATTGCTTATTTTGCTTTCGTTTTTTTTTTTTGGTCTGTATGCCTATCTACACCATATGCTTCATAGGCAGACTGTGTCTGTTGACCATTTCATCCTCAGAGCCTAGCATAATGTCTTACACATTCCAGCCATTCAAAAATAGTTGAATGAATGAATGAACAAATTGAAGATGGCTTAAATCCGAGATCTAGAGATGCAGGATGTAATTTTGAGGCTTTCCCTGAAGACTCAATGTCAGAGATAGTTTAAAAGAATATTAACCAGTTGGGGGAGGTAGAAGAGGGCACGGGGGGATAAATGGTGATAGAAGGAGACTTGATTTGGGGTGGTGAACATACAATACAATATACAGATGATGTATTATAAAATTGTACACCCGAAACTTATATAATTTTATTAACCAATGTTATTCCAATAAATTCAGTTTAAAAAAAGAATGTTAACCAGATTATGGTTCTCAGCACAAATCACAGGACTCATCCCCCTTCTACTACTCTGGTTACACAGCAATCATAAAGCCAAATGGAAGACAACAGAGGATGGCAAACCCCTTTATAACTCCCTTCCCGCATGAAACTAAAGCTAACTGGTTCAGACATAAGAAGAAAAAAGTGGTTATAGTGAAATTCGACCCAGATTCAGTAATGACAATGACAGAAGCGTTCTTATCTTTCATAATTCTGCACTAGACATGCCTCAGTCAAGTGCCATTCCTCCTTCTGAGCACCATTAGTTACTCTGCCTCATCTGCTCTGCAAGCCCAAGTGAGAAGGTGGGGCTGTCACATAGCCAGCCCAGAGCCCAGAGACAGAGGGTGGAGTCAGGAGCTATGAAGTCCAGGACAGGTAGTCAGACCAGATTTTCACCCAACTGGCTCTTAATGACTCAGCTAACCTGTGAACCAAGACTCTCATAACCTGTATGACATATTCGGGTTACTTCCTGTTTCTGCAGTCAACTGTGGAGAGACAGTACAATTGTAGCAAATCTCCCCTTTGATTTGCCAAATACTTTTATTAAGCACATTAATATCTGAGAATTAAAAGAAAAGATAAGAAGCACATTTTCTCTGGGACAGCCAGGAAATTTAATTAGTAAAAAACATTATTGAGTAAGGAAGCCGATCAGGGCTGAGATGATCTCAGATGTTTCTTTTCTTTCTCATTCTCATTGTTGAAGATCCCTGCTCTTGTTCATTTTTTTAAAACTCTTTTTATTGAGGTATAGTATGTACGTGGTGCACAAATCATAAGCTCAATAAGTGGTTTTAGTTTTTAAAATAACATTATTTCTCGGATTATGGAAATACATATGAGCATTGTAGAAAAAAATAGAAAATATGGAAAGAAAATAATGATTATTGACAATCCCAATCATAATTCTACCTCACAGAGATCCCTTGGAACACTCTGGTGAGGAACTTTCCAGCTCTTTGTTATAGCCTCTATTCAATGTGTGCTTTTTAAAATGTTGACTGCACAGGTCATACTTCCTTTATTATGGGGCATAAAATCATTTTTTATTATATTTGCCTATATTACCACATATTCTTTTACAACTTGACATTTAACAGTGCATAGAATTTTATCATGTGATCTTACTCTTTTTAAACAATTCTCTGAGCATTTAGGTTGTTTCCAATTTTTGCCAATATAAATAATGCTGTATAAATATTATTTTATATAAAGACCTGCCCTCATGTATTTATTGATTAGAGAATGCTATTATTTCTTAATGAAGATGATCAGATGCCCTGATTTTGTGAGTTAGGTTTAGTTTATACTTTCAAATCCCAGGATCCTTGGTATTTGTGGAAACTTAGGGCCAGAGTTGAGAGAAATAACTTAGTTGAGAAAAGTGGGGTTAGAAGTAGAAAGTAAATTTGCCAACTTATTTCAGTTGATGGGATGATAATGATAGATGAAAAATTGTATAAGCAAGGCATCTGAAAACCTATGTAAATTCTGAAAAGTACAAGTGTGGCCAGATGATATTTCAGATATTTACCTATATTTTTACTCTTTCAAAAATGTTTTTATTGATTTCAGAGAGAGGGATACAGAGATAGAAACATCAATGATGAGAGAGAATCATCAGTTGGCTGCCTCCTGCTCATCCCCCACAGATCAAGCTTGCAACCCAGGCATGTGCTCTGACTGGGAATCGAACTGTGACCTCCTGGTTCATGGATGGACGAGCAAGCAGTGAGCCACACCAGCTGGCTACTCTTCTTATATACCTCCCCTGTCCATTCTAGCTAGTAGTCACTCTGTTCTTGTTGTCACTTCTTTTTTTCTATTTATGATGGCTTTATTGGGACACGACCCCATCTTAAGTCAAGGAGTATCTATAACTTTTTTTTTTTTTTAAAGATTTTAAAATTGATTTTAGAGAGAGTGGAAGGGAAAGGGAGAGAGAAAAAGAGGGGGAGGGTGTGGGAGAGAAATGTTGATGAGAGAGAAACATCAATCAGCTGCCTCCTGCATACCCCCTACTGGGGATCCAGCCTGTGACCTTTTGGTGCAGGCAACATTGCTCAGCCAACAGAGCCACACCAGTGAGGGCTCCACTCTAATTTTTATATTTTCTGTAGAAATTAATAAAAATTTATATAATCTTAACAAGAGTACTACTAATGGAAACAGTGTCATTTTCAGCTACATTGTTTCAAATTCAGAGACATATTTTTATGAGGCATAAAATCATTTTTTATTTTCAATTACAGTTGACATACATTATTATATTAGTTTCAGGTGTACATCCCAATGATTAGACATTACATAACTTAATAATTGATTATCCCAATAAATCTCAAACCCATCTGACACCATACATAATTATTAAGCTACTAGCAGCACGGTACACAAAATTCGTGCAAGGGGGTGTCCCTCAACCCAGCCTGCACCCTCTCCAATCTGGGACATCCCTCTCACAATCCAGGACTGCTGGTTCCCAACCGCTCGCCTGCATGCCTGCCAGCCTGCCCCTAACCGCTTCTGGCTACTGGCCTGATCACCCCCTAACCACTCCCCTGTCAGCCTGGTCACCCCTAACTGCCCTTCCTTGCCAGCCTGGTTCCCCCCAACTGCCCTCCCCTGCCGGCCTGGTAGCCCCTAACTAGTCTCCCCTGCCAGCCTGGTCCCCCCAAACTGCCTTCCCCTGTCAGCCTGGTCCCCCCAACTGCCCTCCCCTGCAGGCCTGGGTCCCCCCCAACTGCCTCCCCTGCAGGCCTGGTTGCCCCAGCTGCCCTCCTCTGCCGGCCCGGTCACCCCTAACTGCCCTCCCCTGCAGACCTGATTGTCCCCAACTGCCCTCCCTTGCAGGCCTGGGCCCTCCCAACTGCCCTCCCCTGCAGGCCTAGTCCCCTTCCAACTGCTCTCCCCTGCAGGCCTGGTTCCCCCCCAACTGTCCTCCCCTGCTAGCCTGATCGCCCACAACTGCCCTCCCCTGCTGGCCATCTTGTGTGTTGGAGTGACAGTCAATTTTCATATTACTCTTTTATTAGATAGGATTATTGACTGTAACCCTATGCTGTATTTTTACATCCCCATTACTATTCTGTAACAACATTGTGTACTTCTTTTTACCCCCTCCATTTTGTAGTTCTTAATCCCTTCACTTTTCTCACCCATCCCTCCCTTCCCCCTTCTCATCTGTCAGCTGTCAAAATGTTCTCTGTATTGCCTGGCTGGTGTGTCTCAATGGTTGAGCATTGACCTGTGGACCAGGAGGCTGTGGTTCAATTCCCTGTCAGGGCACATGCTGAGGTTGTGGGCTCAATCCCCAGTAGGAGGTGTGTAGGAGGCAGCCAATCAATGATTCTCTCTCATCATTGATGTTTCTATCTCTCTTTCCTTTTCCTTTCTCTGAAATCAATAAAAATATATTTTAAAACAAACAACAATAAAATGTTCTCTGTATCTATGATTCTGTTTCTGTTCTGCTTGTCCATTTATTTTGTTTTTTTAGATTCAATTGTTGATAGATATGTATTTATTGCCATTTTGTTGTTCATATATATTTTTTATATATATTTTATTGATTTTTTACAGAGAGGAAGGGAGAGGGATAGAGAGCCAGAAACATCGATGAGAGAGAAACATCGATCAGCTGCCTCCTGCACAACCCCTACCAGGGATGTGCCCGCAACCAAGGTACATGCCCTTGACCAGAATCGAACCTGGGACCCTTGAGTCCGCAGGCCGACGCTCTATCCACTGAGCCAAACCGGTTAGGGCTGTTGTTCATATTTTTTAATCTTCTTTTTCTTCTTAAAGACGACCCTTTAACATTTCATATAATACTGGTTTGGTGGTAATATTGGTTTGATGACCTCCTTTAGCTTTTTCTTGTCTGGAAAACTCTTTATCTGTCCTTTAATTCTAAATGATAGTTTTTCTGGGTAGAGTAATCTTGGTTGTAGGTCCTTGCTTTTTTATCACTTGGACTATTTCTTGCCAATCCCTTCTGGCCTGCAAAGTCTGTTGAGAAATCAGTTGACAGTCTTATGGGAGCTCCCTTCTAGGTAATTGCTGTTCTCTTGCTTTTATTTTATTTTATTTTATTTTATTTTATTTTAATTTAATTTAATTTTTTAAATAAATCTTTATTGTTCATATTATTACAGATGTTCCTCTTTTTTCCCTCCACCCAATTCCCCTCCCCCCACCCATGCTTTTACCCTCCGCCACTGTCCTCATCCATAGGTGTAAGATTTTTGTCCAATCTCTTCCCTCACCCCTCATGCCCCTTCCCCCGAGAATTGTCAGTCCACTCCCTTTCTATGCCCCTGACTCTATTATATTCACCAGTTTATTCTGTTCCTCAGATATTTTATTGACTTGATTTTTAGATTCACTTGTTGATAGATATGTATTTGTTGTCACTTTGTTGTTCATAATTTTTATCTTTACCTTTTTCTTCTTCTTCCTCTTAAAGAATACCCTTCAGCATTTCATATAATCCTGGTTTGGTGGTGATGAACTCCTTTAGCTTTTTCTTGTCTGTGAAGCTCTTTATCTGACCTTCAATTCTAAATGATAGCTTTGCTGGGTAGAGTAGGTTCTTGCTATTCATCACTTTGAATATTTCTTGCCACTCCTGTCTGGCCTGCATAGTTTCTGTTGAGAAATCAGCTGACAGTCGTATGGGTACTCCCTTGTAGGTAACTAACTGTTTTTCTCTTGCTGCTTTTAATATTCTCTCTTTGTCTTTTGCTCTTGGCATTTTAATTATGATGTGTCTTCTTATGGTCCTCTTTGGATTCCTTTTGTTTGGGGTTCTGTGCGCTTCCTGAACTTGTAAGTCTATTTCTTTCACCAGGTAGGGAAAGTTTTCTATCATTATTTCTTCTGATAGGTTTTCAATATCTTGCTCTCTCTCTTCTTCTGGCACCCTGATAGTTCGGATGTTGGTACGCTTGAAGTTGTCTCAGAGGATTCTTACACTATCTTCATATTTTTGGATTCTTTTTTCTTTTTGCTTTTCTGGTTGGGTTTTTTTTTGCTTCCTTATATTTCAAATATTTGATTTGATTCTTGGGATCCTCTAGTCTACTGTTGAATTTCTGTATATTATTCTTTATTTCAGACAGTGTATGCTTAATTTCTGACTGGTCCTTTTCCATTTTTTTGGCATTCTCATTAAGATCCTTGAAGGTCTCACTAAGTTTCTTGGAGGTTTCTAGAAGATTCTTGAGTAATCTTATAACTGTGGTTTTGAACTTTATATCCAGTAGTTTGCTTTCCTCCATTTCTTTCATTTGTGAAATGTTTCTTTGTCTCCGCATTTTGGCTGCTTCCCTGTGTTGACATAGTGGCTTTGTGTGGTAGGTGTCCTATAGGGCCCAGTGGCTCAGCCTCCCCAGTTAGCTGAGGTGGACACTCTTGGTGCACCCTTTGTGGTCTGAGTGCACAGTCTTGTCGTAGTTAAGCCTTGATTGCCATTGGTATCACTGGGAGGAATTGACCTCCAGGCCAATTGGCTGTGAGAACCTGCTGTGTCTATAATGGAAGAACTGCTGTGCTGGAGACACCCTTATGGGGCAGGACTTGCTTCAGTGGGGCTTTGGTGCTCACTGAGTCTGCCTCTTGAGTTTGTCACTTATGGATGTGAGGAGTTGAGATCTGGTATCCTCTCACACTGACCACTAGGTACACTGGCTCCTGGATCTCCAAGGAGGTGCAAAGTCAGCTACTGCCTGAGGCCACCCAGCAGGAGCTACAGATCTGCAGATTTCTCCTCTTTGTTTGGGGTTTGGAAGTTTTGGAGCTCTCTGACCCAGCTGCAGTTTGTTAGGTTAGGCTGCGAAAGGACAGGCCATTCAAATGCAAAAGCCACTGCACACAGCTTGGGTGGGGTTGTAAATTGGGTGGGGCGGGGTCTCAGGGAATCACCAGGGCATAGCAAACAGCTATGCCACAGTAACAATGATTCCTGCAAGCATCTCTGCGAGAAAGCCACTCTTGCTTTCCTACCCGATGCCAGACAGTCCAGTTTCTCCCCATAGGAGTCTGGGTCCCCAGAGTCTCGCCAGAAACTGGAGTTCAGAGCAGTTTGGAGCTTGTGTCTCCCTTCCAATTGAAAAAAAAAAAAAACAGCGCACCCAGTTGGCAGCCCGATTCACGCGTCTCCGTACCTCTGCTCTTCCGCGCCTCTGCACCTCCTACCCAGTCTCAGTGCGCTTTTTTCTTTCCTTCTAGTTGTAGAACTTCTACTCAGCCAGCTTTCCCGTGATTCTGGATGATAGCCATTTTGTCTTTTAGTTGTAGTTTTGGTGTGGTTGTGAGAGGCAGCACATACAGGTGTTTACCTTATGCCACCATCTTGGTTTCTCCCTGTTCTCTTGCTTTTAAAATTCTCGTTGCCTTTAACCTTGCCAATATAAATAATGCTGTATAAATATTGTTTTACATAAAGACCTGACCATGTGTATTTATTGATTAGAGAATGTTACTATTACACTTTAATTGCATTTTAATTCTGATGTGTCTTGGTGTAAGCCTCTTTGGTTTCATGTTGTTTGAGATTCTGCACTTCCTGGACTTATATGTCTACTTTCTTTACCAAGTTAGAGAAGTTTTCTGTCATTATTTTCTCAAATACGTTTTCAATTTCTTGTTCTCTCTCTTCTCCTTTGGTAAACCCACGATATGAATGTTGGCACATGTGAAGTTGTCCCAGAGGCTCCTTACACTATTCTCATTTTTTTAAAATTCTTTTTTCTTTTTGTTGTTCTCTTTGGGTGTTTTCTCTTGCTTCCTTATATTCCAAATCACTGATTTGCTTCAAAGCTTCCTCTACTCTACTGTTGATTCCCTGTAAATTATTCTCCATTTCAGTTAGTGTATCCTTCATTTCTGACTGGTTCTTTTTTATGTTGTTGAGGTTCTCACGAAGTTCACTGAGCATCCTTATAAGTACTTTGAACTGTGGGGTGGGGCAAACAGGTTGTGTGCCAGGTTGTTAGAGTCTCAAATATGGTGCCTGCCTGCTGGCTCTGTGGGGGAAGGGCTCATCAAAGGAACAGTGTCCTCTGCCAGCACTTCTGTCTGGGAGAGAGCTGCCCTCCCCCAGCTCTCGCCCTGATGACAAACAATTCATTTTCTCCCCATATGTCTCTGGTGCCTTTCAAGTTGCTGCCCCCATTCTGGAGCTCAGAGGGAGTGAGTCCAAATAAGTTGGTGTGTGCTGGCCCCTTAAGAGGAACTACCTGGGACTCCAGCAGCCTCTGCCTCCCTCAGCCTCAACCCCTGCTGATTTTTACAGCCAGAAGTTATGGGGACTTCTCTTCCTGGCACTGGAACTCTGGGCTGGGGAACCTCATGTGGGGCTTGGACCTCTTGCTCCTCATGGGAGCCCTCCACAGCTCAGATATCCCTCCAGATTTTTATCTACCACACATGGGTGTGGGGCCAGCCCATTTTGTGTCTTCGTCCCTCCTATCAGTCTCAATGTGGCGTCTTCTTTAATTCTGTAGTTATAGAACTTCCATTTAGATCAATTTCAGGTGATTCCAAATGATGGTCGTTCTGTAGGTTAGTTGTAATTTTGATATGGCTGTGGGAGGAGGTGAGTAGTGTGTTTACCTACACCATCATCTTGACTGGAAGTCTGGGGCAAAAAGGTTTTTTTGTTGTTGTTGTTGTTATTAATCCTCACCCAAGGAAAATTTTTTTCCCCAAGAATATTTTTTCCCATTGATTTTTAGAGAAGAAGGGGGGGGGGGGGGAAGAGAGAGAGAGAGAGAGAGAGAGAGAGAGAGAGAGACATTGATGTGAGAGAGATACATAGATTGGTTACCTCCTGCATGCACCCTGACCAGGGCCAGGGATTGAACGTGCAACCAGGTATGTGCCATTGACTGGAAACCAAACCCAAAGACCCTTTGGTCTGAAGGCTGATGTTCCAACCACTGAACCACACCAGCCAGGGCTGGGGCATAATTTTATGAGGCAGTATTGTAGGACATAAGTAATGCAAATTCTGATAATATCATGGAGTTAAAAAATACATATGATATTCTTTCATATTATTTCAAAGGAATGAAGTAGTGATTTGGACATTTTAAGAATTAACTTGTATTTAGAAAATTTAGACTTTGCTTTAGAACTTTAAAAGCATATTTTAGTTCTTGTTTTGTTATTTATATTAGCTCTCAGTACAGGTTAACCATGTCACATATTTTACAATTCAGTAAAGTCAAACAGTGGCTTCTAGAGTCTCTAATCTTCTGGCTTGATTTAAGAGTCAAACTTGGAGTACTTAGAGCATGAGCTTCCCCCCACCCCATCCCCGCTATCCTGCAAAAATAACATTCTCATAGCTGGATTTGTGATAAGGGTTGGACAGAGAACCTGGTAGGTTATATTATTTGGTCGGTTTCCAGTGGGCAACTTCTCTTTGGAGTTTTTTTTAAAACTTGGTTTGACTGGTCAACTCACTCCCAGAGAACTTTTAATTATTCAAACATAAGTGACTTAATGCTTTGCAGGGAGTAGATGTGTAGATGAGACAGACAGATAGACAAATATAATGAATGGATAATTGCTTTTCTACGGAGGTCTGAATTAGAGTCCTAGCTCCTCCTTGGAACTTATGGGCCCTGGGGTAAGTGAAGGCCCCAATTCCTCATGTGCCACTAGGGTGCTAATAGTGTCTACTGACTTCACACTGTGCACAGGCTCACATGAGAGATGATGTGACCAAATGCTGCAAGGATGCTGCATTCCCTGTTCATGGGCATTCCCTGTTCATGGCCCCAGGATTCTGCTCTTTTCTGATGAGGCTCCTTAACAGAGAAAGACTTATTTATGGAAACGGGCCATTTTATAATCCCTATGTCCTTCCAGGAGAAGTTTTAAGGCTGCTCATTGCCAGGTATGAATCTAAAAGTAGCTAATTTCTTTCTCCCCTTATCTATAATTTAAAAACATTTACACGGACTGCCTGTAACTGTAGATTCCCTACATTTTGTTCTTGTAGCTATTATAGCCATCAAACTGACCAGGGAAGAAGAACAAATGCAAGGATCCTTGTTCCCTTGCATGCTTTGGAGTCTGGCCGTGGGGAAGAAAGAAAGCCCTGACAGGAAGTCCAGCCCAGTCTTACCTGGAAGACACTGTTCCACGAAGTACTTTAAGTTGCCTCCTCACTCACAGCAGAGTTCGTGGAAAACATGCTCTTTTCCAGCAGAAAGGAGAAGTAAGGCTCTAGGGGGACTTTCTAACTGGAAATTTTCAAGTAAAAGCTGTAAGGCAGTGATTCTCAAACACAAGAGGACAAGGCTTGGCATCTCTTTGTGTTAAGGAGAGAAGAAAGACATGTAAAGTTTGAAAACTCGTATTTGTAAATCTGTTTGGAAGACCAAAAATAACTACTTCTAAAATAATCTGAGCTACCTATGATGTGACCTTTTGGTGCTTGGGACAACCCCAACCAACTGAGCCACACTGACCAGGGCTGTCCTAAGGTTTCATTGGACTAGCCATGCTATTTGTTTATGTATTATTTATTGCTGCAACAACAGGGTTGAGTAATTATGACAATGGTCCACATAGCTTAAAACATTTTATTATCTGACACTTTACAGGAAATTTGAAGACTCCTGATCTAGCTCAGAGATCAGGCAAAGAAACTGAGGCCTTGATAGGGTAACTGGCTCCCTCAAGTCAGAGGTTAAACAGTAGGAGGTTCTTAGTATTATTAATGATATCTCTTTTAGTTTGTCTCTTCTTAGTTATCATTACCAGTCAGCGATTCTCTTCTCCCTTTGAAACGTTTCTAGCTCCAAAGATCTATCCTAATGGAATGTTCTAAAGTGTATCCTAGCCCGGCATGGCTCAGTGGTTGAGTGTTGACCTATGAACCTGGAGGTCATGGTTTGATTCCCTATGAGGACACATGACTGGGTTGCAGGCTCAATCCCCAGTTGGGGATGTGAAGAGGCAGCTGATCAATTATTCTCTCTCATCATTGATGTTTCTAGCTCTCTTCCCTTCTCCCTTCTTCTCTGCAATCAATAAAAATATATTTAAAAAAGAAAGTGTATCCAAAACTAATTTTTAAATCGTTTTTTAATTTAATTTAATTTATTTATTTTTATTGATTTCAGAGAGGAAAGGAGAGGGAGAGATAGATACAAACATCAACGATGAGAGAGAATCATTGATTGGTTGCCTCCTGCATGCCCCCTTACTGGGGCCCAGGATCAAATCTGCAACCCAGGTACATGCCCTTGACAGGGAATTGGACTCGAGACCCTTTGGTGGATGGGCCAACACTCTAACCACTGAGAAACACTGGCCAGTGCTATTTTCCATGTTCTTGAATGCTTTTTTATTTTTAACACTGGGAATAGGTGTTAAGTTTTGTCAAATATTTTTTTTCAGTCTTTCTGGAGATTATCATATGCTTTTTTTTCATTTAGATCTCTTAATATGGTAAATTATAGTAATTTATTTTCTAATAATGAACCACTCTTGTATTCCTGAAAAAATATCCATTGGATATGGTGTGTTATTTTCTTAACACGGCATTGGATCCTATTCACTAATATTTTATTTTAGAATTTTTGCATCAATGTACATAAGAAATATTGTTTTGTTATTTTCTTTGTGCCATTTTTTGTCAGGTTTAGCAATCAATGTTATGCTTTAACTCATGAAAAGAATTTGGATAGTTTCTCTTCTATAGAATAATTTATGTTGCATTGGGACTATCTGATCTTGGGAGATGTGATATAATTTCCCTTTGAAACTAGTCTGGTGCCTTTTTGTGGGTAATTTGATAACTTTCTCCTATTTTTTTGGTTTGTTTAAGTTTTTTATCTCTACTGGAGTCCATTTTTGTAGACTGTATTTTAGTAGTAAATTATCCATTTTATCTAACTTTTCAAATGTATTTTCAAAGTGATGTACAAAGTAGTTGCTTACATCTTAAAAATATTTTCTGTCTCAATGATTATTTCTCTTTTGTCATGTATTATTTTGTTTGATTTTTGTTAGCTTTTCAGAGAATCAGAATTTTGATTTTTTAAATTCTCTTTCCTGGTCACCTTAGACGTTTTTTCCTGTAATTCAGTTATGCTCCACTAGGTGGTACCAGACATCTTGGCTATGCTGTCTACGAGATCAAATAGTTTTCTGCTTAAATTCCATTGTGAATTTTAACTGAATATTTTTCAAATAGAAATGAACAACATTGAGTATTTTAATAAAAACTTTGAATTATGAAGTGTTGCTTTAATGCAAATAGAAATCAGCATTGACCATTCACATATACGTATTTAAAAAGTCTAAAAGGCAAATTATACAAAAAAATAAAAGAAACCAAGATGGCGGCATAGGTAAACACCTGAACTTGCTGCCTCGCACAACCACTTCAAAACTACAACTAAAAGACAAAACAGACATCATCCAGAACCACAGGAAGGCTGGCTGAGTGGAAATTTTACAACTAGAAGGAAAGAGAAAAGCACACTGAGACTCAGAGGAGCTGAAGAAGTAAAGTGCAGAGGTACAGAGGCGCGTGCGCTGATAGGGCTGGCAACTGAGTACGGGGCTGTCTTTTCCAATCTGCAGGGAGACACAAGCTCCCGACTGCACTGAACTCCAGTTCCGGGTGAGACTCTGGGGACCCAGACTCATACGGGGAGAAACTGGATTGTCTGGCATCGGGCAGAACTCGAGGGTGGCTTTCTCTCAGAGATGCTTGCAGCGATTACCAAGGGACACTGAGACCCAGGGGCCTCTTAGGGCAGGGCTGACGGGAAGCCATTGCTGTTTGCTCCGCCCTGAGACCCTGCCCCACCCAAGCTGTGCACAGAGGCTTTTGCATATGAATGGCCTGGTCCTTTGAAATCTAAAATTACCTAACAAACTGTAGCTGAGTCAGAGAGACCCAGAACATCCAAAAGAAGGCCCAAGGCCCCACAGCAGCTTGCATTGCTTCACACCCATCAGGAGCTATGGAGAGATCTGCAGATTCCTCTTCTTTGTTTGGGTTTTGGAGGTGCCTCATAAGGGTATCTCCAGCACAGAAGTTCTCCCATTGTAGACACAGCTGATCCTCATAGCCAATTGGCCTGGAGGTCAATTCCTCCCAGTGATAACAACAATCAAGGCTTAACTACAAGACTGTGCACACAGCCCACAAAGGGGTGCACCAAAAGTGTTCACCTCAGGTAACTGGGAAGGCTGAGCCACTGGGCCCTATAGGACACCTAGCACACAAAGCCACTCTATCAACACAGGGAAGCAACCAAAATGTGGAGACAAAGAAACAGGTCACAAATGAAAGAAATGGAGGATATAGAGTTCAAAACCATGGTTATAAGGTTTTTCAAGAATTTTCTAGAAACCGCCAATAAATTTAGTGAGACCCTTGAGGATATGAAAAAGGACTAACTAGAAATTAAGCATACACTGACTGAAATAAAGAATAATATACAGAGATCCAACAGCAGACTAGAGGATCGCAAGAATCAAGTCAAAGATTTGAAATACGAAGAAGCAAAAAACACCCAACCAGAAAAGCAAAAAGAAAAAAGAATCCAAAAATATGAAGATAGTGTAAGAATCCTCTGGGACAACTTCAAGCGTACCAACATCCGAACTATCGGGGTGCCAGAAGAAGAGAGAGAGAGAGATATTGAAAACCTATTAGAAGAAATAATGATAGAAAACGTCCCCCACCTGGTGAAAGAAATAGACTTATAAGTCCAGGAGCGCACAGAACCCCAAACAAAAGGAATCCAAAGAGGACCACAATAAGACACATCATAATTAAAATGCCAAAAGCAAAAGACAAAGAGAGAATATTAAAAGCAGCAAGAGAAAAACAGTTAGTTACCTACAAGGGAGCACCCATACAACTATCAGCTGATTTCTCAACAGAAACTATGCAGGCCAGACGGGAGTGGCAAGAAATATTCAAAGTGATGAATAGCAAGAACCTACAACCAAGGTTACTCTACCCAGCAAAGTTATCATTCAGAATGGAAGGTCAGATAAAGAGCTTCACAGACAAGAAAAAACTAAAGGAGTTCATCACCACCAAACCAGGATTATATGAAATGCTGAAGGGTATTCTTTAAGAGGAAGAAGAAGAAAAAGGTAAAGATAAAAATTATGAACAACAAAGTGACAACAAATACATATCTATCAACAAGTGAATCTAAAAATCAAATGAATAAAAAATCTGATGAACAGAATAAACTGGTGAATATAACAGAATCAGGGACATAGAAAGGGAGTGGACTGACAATCCTCTGGGGGAAAGGGGTGTGGGGGTGCGGGAAGAGACTGGACAAAATCATACACCTATGGATGAGAAGAGTGGGGGGTGGTAAGGGCATGGGGTGGGGTGGGAACCGGGTGGAGGGGAGCTATGGAGGGAGAAAAGAGGAACAACTGTAATAATCTGAATAAAGATTTATTAAAAAAATTATACAAAAATATATATTTTTTTATCAGCAAGCTAATCTTGTTCTTATCTCTGGACTGACTAGAATTCTATTTATTTATTTTTCTTCTTTTTGTTTTGTTTTGTTAATCCTCACCCAAGGATATTTTTCCATTGATTTTTAGAGAGAGTGGAAGGAATGGGAAAAGACACAGAGAGAGAAATATTGATGTCAGAGAGACACAGCAATTGGTTGCCTCCCACACTCGGCCCTAAACAGGCAGGGACTGAGCCTGCAACCCAGGAGCCCAGGACCCTTCAGTCCTAGGGCAGACACTGTATGCTGAGCCAAACTGGCTAGGGCTAGAATGCTATTTCTTAATATCCTCTTATGTTCGCTTATAGTGATATATCAATAGGAAACGGGGTAACTTAATTTTTCTTGCAGTTTCCTTCTGCTACTAGCTCTAGGATGTTGGGGTTTAGGGAATAATTTTGTGCCTGTCTTTTACTTGACCGTAAGTTTCCATTTTTTTTTATTTTCAAAGTTTCATTTTTATCCCTTCACTTGGCAAAATCAAGAAATGAAAATATGTGATCTGCTGAGACCAAAAATCCCCATCCCACCGGTTACTTTATTCAATTATAGGGCAGCAACTTTCCACTGATTCATAGACTGACATCACTTTTTCCCCCATCAGCTTTCTAACTGGAAACTCATTTAAACTATTTTACATATGATGGTTACTTATCTTGTCACATCCTAGCCACAAATCTAAGTCATTACAAGTAATATTAGAAAGTTCTATTCACAGAGAATATTTAAAAGCAAATGTAAAGTTTCTGAGCAATAAATATCTCTATACCACCACTCAGATTAAACAATTATTAATATTTTGCCTTATATTTTAATAAATTTCTATATATTTTGGTGAAACATTTAAAAGTAAGTTGCAGGAATTCTGACATTTACCCCTAAACTGTTCAGTCAGCATCCCCTAAAAATAAAAGGACATTATCACCCTAAAAAAATTAATAATTCGTTTTTAATTTCATCTAATAACTAGTCCATATTCACATTTTCCAAATTTCCCTCAAATTCAAGTTTCACACATTACTTTTGGTTGCTATTTAGAATTCTTTTTTAAATCTAGAAAGGCCTTGAAAACAATGATACTGACTTTCTGAAGACGCTAGGACAGTTGTCTGACTTGTAGTTTCATTTAGTTCTAAGAGCATATTTTTGTCAAATTAACTTTAGGACAACTAATTCCTTTTACCATGTGAAAGTTTTCAGGAGTTGCAGTGGTTTGAAGCCACAAAATCTTTTGGTCTGACTGATTCTCTCATGGTTTGGGAAGACATGCAACCATAGAATGCCCGAGCAGGAAAGCCCACCCCACACGGACACCTAAAAGGGAAAGTGTAATCGTTTCCTAGTGCTGCTGTAACAAATTACTTCAAAAATAGTGGCTTAGGGGAGAGTGGGGGTAAGAGGAGAGATCAACCAAAGGACTTGTATGCATGCATATAAGCCTAACCAGTGGTCACGACAACACAGGGGTGGGGGCATGCGTGGGGAGGGGTTTGGGATGGGAATGGGGGGATGAGGACAAATATGTGATACCTTAATCAATAAAGAAATTTAAAAAAATAGTGGCTTAAAACAACACAGAGGTCAGCAGTCTGAAATGTGTCTCACTGGGCTAAAATCAAAGCTGTGTTCCTTTCTGGAGGCGCTAAGGGAAACTCATTCCTTGCTTTTCCCAGCTTGAGGCCACCTGTATTCCTTGGTTTATGGTCCCCTTCTCCAACCTCAAAGACAGCAGTATAGAATCTTCAAATTTCTCTTTGACTCTGACCTTGACTTTCCCGCTTCCCTCTTCCACTTAAAAGGACTCTTGTGATTACAAAGGGCCAACCTGAATAATCCAGGATACTCTTTCTATCTCAAGGTCAGCCAATTAGCCATCTTAATTGCATACACAGCTGAATTTTCCCTTGCCATGTGATGTAACATATACACAGGTTTTGGGCATCAGGATGCAGGCATCACTGGGGCCATTATTCTGCCTCGGACAGGAAGTGATCTGAAAAAGATTAGTACGTTATTCACAAGAGTCCTTTTAATACATTGCAACCTTACATGCGTGTTTGTTTTGCCTGGGAATTCAGTAAAATATGATCCTAAGATTAATCCTGTTTATGAGACTTTAATAAAAGAGGCATTAGAAGGATTTTATTACATAATCAAATTCTCATAACCATGTGGTTCTGGAGGATAGTGCTGATTTGTATATCGGATATATCTGAAGTCAGATTGTTTCACTTGTTAGTTTCATTTGATTTTGATAAGGAAGTTAAGAATTTCCTGTGACTATAATTACAGAATCCAAATGACTTAAATCTTCCAATTCAGTTCGACCCAACATTCTAAGTTGTCTTCTTCCATCTCTTCAAGGTATAGTAAGAGTCCAAAAATGCAGTTGGGCTCACACATCTCCTCCCTGGGTTATCTGTTCAAATCAGATTTGAGGTGGATCTTGCTGTTGACACCTAGTCTAGTATAGTGTCAGGACTTAACACTTTATTGAAAGGTGAGGTTCTTGAGTGGTTTTGGGCCCACTCAACATCCACAGGGCTTTCTGGGTGCTGGCCTCTTGTTATAATTTTTATAACTGCTAATGCAATAGAATTTTTGTTACTGGTTAAATAAATATTCTTTTCTCAGGTTTAAGAAAAATCAGACTCGTTGATGTCTCGTTAAATGCAATAAAATCTGTCCCACTAATGTTGGTGGGGTTTTTCTGAAGTGGCAAATGAAAATTGTTAAGTATTACTAATCAGGTAGGGAAATCTAGTTTATTGGGAAAGGAAAATTATGAGGTTTTAGTTAGTAGAAGTGAAATGTCTTAAGTGAGTGAATTTAGGGAGTTCATTGGGTGAGTCAGAAAAAATAAGAAGAAAGAAACAATAGAATCTTGAGTATACAACAGACAGATGAGCTAAAAAAAAATAGCTAGAGTTGAACTAGGTGTACCGGGGGATTCTTGAGTGCCCTGTTTATGAGACCTACTCTTTAAATGAATGGTATCACACTGGGAAAACCACAACCTCCACGCTGGGAGAAAGGAGTTTGGGAGGGGCTTGTGCAGTGGACCGAGAAGTGATCCTGAGGGCATGGTTTTGGATTACAAATCACAGAAAGATCAAGAATATCTTGGGAGCTTTAATTGTGCTGAATGTCCCACCATTGTGGTTGTGTCAAGGGAAGTAAATCAGAATGTTTTTGTGTATCTGCATTACATCATTTATTCTACCCAGTGGAAAAGAACCCCAGGGCAATGAGAATGTAGAGCTTACTTCTTCTGTGTGTTCTTAGATCCTGACCAAGAGGGCCACCTGTAGGGGCAAACAGAGAAACTGGAGATACTGCAGGATGCTTGCGAGTTAAGTGAGGAGAGCATATCACCTCCATTAAGGAACCTGCAGGAGAGGGGTCTCTAGCAATGGAGGTGGTCTCCAAAGAATGTATAAAAGCCCCATGAACAAAAGGGTCAGCTTTAAACACCCACTGCGTACCAGTCAGAATGAGGGTTTTTCTGCCCAATTTAACTTTTCTCTTAAAAAAATATATTTTTTTATTTCAGAAAGGGAGGGAGATAGAAACATCAGCGATGAGAGAGAATCATTGATCGGCTGCCTCCTGCATACCCGCCACTGGGGACCGAGCCTGCAACCCAGACATGTGCCCTGACAGGGAATGGAATCCTGACCTCCTGATTCATAGGTCTACGCTCAACCACTTTGCCACGCCCACCAGGCACCAATTTAACTTTTCTTTCTCTCTGTGACCCAACCTTAGAGGGGTTAATCATACATGTAGGGAGGAAAGGTCATATCTCACATGGGGGAAATTGGGAAATAGCTGACCACACCCCCTTTCTGAAATAAAAAAAAAAATATTCTTTTTCTGACTGCTGGCTTCTCTTTCTGCAGGAGGCTTGAGCTGAGGAAAGGGAGGAGGCCTAAATGAAACCACGTTATTCAGACTATAACATGAATAACTGGACATTTTAAAAAGTATATTTTATTGATTTTTTACAGAGAGGAAAGGAGAGGGATAGAGAGTCAGAAACATCGATGAGAGAGAAACTGGACATTTTAAAAAGTATATTTTATTGATTTTTTACAGAGAGGAAAGGAGAGGGATAGAGAGTCAGAAACATCGATGAGAGAGAAACATCGATCAGCTGCCTCCTGCACACCTCCCACTGGAGATGTGCCCGCAACCAAGGTACATGCCCTTGACCAGAATTGAACCTGGGACCCTTCAGTCCGCAGGCCGACGCTCTATCCACTGAGCCAAACCGGACATTTTAATTACTGATTACGACCATGTGTCTTCTAAGAGTTACCAGAGAAGTCATACCCAAGCTTTTTATTTAGAGGCAGAACTAGCCTCATGGAACAAATTTTAGATGGATGATGGGAAATAAACATTACTTTAGGATTATATCTCATGAGTCTTGCTTGTTCAGTATGATTGTTACAATTGTGAAAGTCTAGGACAGAGATGTCTGGTGCCTTAATTAGCATGCTGGGGTAGGAGGGTCAAGAGACTGAGAAAAGAGGTGAGGGAGGAATGCTAATACCATTGTGTTTGTTTTATATTTGGCTTATTGTTTACGTAACCACATTGTCTAACAAAAAAAGTGATTTTAAAATGTATTCCTTGAATGTTTTACCTTCCACCTTATCTAAAGTCACTTAAGATTGAGGAAACTCCATACTGTTTTCCACAGTGGCTGCATCAGTCTGCATTCCCACCAGCAGTGTACTAGGGTTCCCTTTTCTCCGCATCCTCACTAGCACTTGTCATTTGTTGATGATAGCCATTCTGACAGGTATGGGGTGATACTTCATTGTTGTTTTAATTTGTATCTCTCTGATGATTAGTGACTGAGCATTTTTTCATTTGTCTCTTGGCCTTCTGTATGTCCACTTTGGAGAGTGTCTATTTAGGTCCTTTGCCCATTTTTTTTTGGTTTTAATTAATTAATTAACTAATTATTTTTCTCTGTCCTTTGCCCATTTTTTAAATTGGATTGTTTGTCTTCCTTTTGTTCAGTTGTATGAGTTCCTTATATATTTTGGAAATTAACCCCTTATCAGATGTATCATTGGCAAATATGTTCTCCCATGCAGTAGGTTCCATTTTCATTTTGTTGATGGTTTCTTTAGTTGTGCAGAAGCTTTTTACTTCATGTAGTCCCATTTGTTTATTTTCTCCTTAGTTTCCCTTGCCTTAGGAGATGTATTGGTAAACATATTGCTATGAGAGATGTCTGAGATGGAGTTTTCTCATAAAATTAAATATGGAACTGCCATTTGACTAGTGATCCCACTTCTAGGAATATATTCTAAGAAATCTGAAACACCAACCAGAAAGAATGTATGCACCTCTATGTTCATAGCAGCACAATTTATGATAGCTAAGATCTGGAAACAGCCCAAATGCCCATCAGTATATGAGTAGATAAAAAAGCTGTGGTACATTTACACTATGCAGCTGTAAAAAAGAAGGATTTCTTACCATTTGAGACAGCATGGAGGGACCTGGAGAGTACTGGAACTTATATGCATATATATGCATAGCCCATGGACACAGTGTGGTGAAGGCCTGGAAGGGGTGGGGGCAGGGTGGAAGGGGTCAATGGGGGGAAAAGGGGGAAATCTGTAATACTTTCAACAATCAAGATAAATTAAAAAAAAAATAAAGTCACTTAAGATTGGCTAGGGTGTAGGGAAATGAATTAATACTGTCTATAGCTTATCCAATCAAGAACCCACAAGTGATTTCTTCTAATCTACTGTCTTGGCATTATTGGTCCTTAAATTGTAGCTAAAATACCTCAGGCAAGGCTGTGTTTCTTCCTCTTTTCCCCCTTCCCTTCTTTCCTCATTTCAATGAAGTTACATAACTTTACAAAAGAAAGAAGCAAGCAAATAATAAACTACTTTCCTCCCCTGCATTCATTCCCTCTTCTTCCTTTCCAATGAAATTTTATTCATGTTATTCTGTGGGAAATACTATTCTGTGTCCTGCTCTCCCCCTTAACCTTCTAAACTTGGTTACCCTTTTTGACATAGTGCACACACTTGTCATAGCTGATGTTTGTGGCTCTCCCACAATGGGATTATAGCATAATTTCATTTCCTGAGCCATCCCCTGGGTATTGGGCATCTGGATTCTCTCTGTTTGCATCACAGGACTCGGCAGTGTGTCAGTGCTCCCCTGGGTGTAGGCCTCCTGGCATGCGGCCCAGGCAGTCTTTCATTTAGCCAGAACACATTGGTGCTAATTAATTTTGTTGCCTGTTGCATTATTTCCTTGGGAGTGTGTACATAAACGAGAAATGACTGGTGCAAAGGCTGAGAAGGATTTGTTAAAGACTTTTAAACCTTTTGCCAGAGGACAAACTAGAAAACTTGAAGCCAGCCCTCAGTTGGTTCATCTCAGGATAAGATAGATCATAATAGATCATGTCAGAAAATCCAGGGAGACTTGTCTCTCAAGAAGGCCTTTCTGAAAAAAGTAATTCAAATAATTACTTTTTTTTTTAAACTTAAACAACAGAAATTCATTTTCTAACAGTTCTGGAGGCTGGAAGCCTAAGATCAAAGTGCTGACAGGATTGGTTTCTGGTGAAACCTCTCTCCTCAGCTTGCAGTTGGAGCCTCAAAAAAATTACTTTTTGTATCTTGTTGTAAAGATCTTAATTTTATTTAAAAATTTTTGCTTTTCAACTAAAATGTCAGCTGCTTGGCAGACTTTTAGGTTCTTTTTGTTTGAGTGTTTGATGCACTGACTTCTTTTGTGACAAATGGAACCAGTCAAATTTTGAAATTCTTTTGTGTGATTTTTTTTAACTGATGAATTTTGGTTATCCTTTGGCTGGTTTTTTAGAATTAAATTTTTATTATAGAAATTAAAAGTAACACAAAAAAGAAGAAATAGAAAAATGAAGCCCCATGTACCAACCACCCAGCTTCAGTAACATGAACTTTCTGCTATTCTTCCTTATCTTTCCCCCTAGATGCTTATTCTCTCCCCTCACCTCATGGTATCCTATCTAATAAAGAGGGAATATGCTAATTGACCATCACTCTGTCACAAAGATGGATGCACCCACAGCTGAGGCCAAGTTCCCATAAGGAGCCTTAAGGAGCAATCAGCAGGGACCTGAGGCTACACCCTCCCCTGCCCCCGTGGGGCTTGACAGGGGACCTCAGGCCATGCCCCCCACCCGGCAGAGCTTGACAGGGGACTTCAGGCCACGCCCCCTCCCCCTGGCAGGGCTTGACGGGGGACCTCAAGGTGCGCTTCCCGTCCTGGTGCTGGGCTAGGGGACCTCAGGCTTCTCCCCTTGCCCCAGCACCAGGCCGGGGAACTTCAGGCTGCGCCCCCCACCTGGCAGGGCTTGACAGGGGACCTCAAGGTGCACTTCCCATCCTGGTGCTGGGCTAGGGGACCTCAGGCTGCTCTCCCCGCCTCAGCACCAGGCTGGGGGACCTCAGACTGCACTCCCCGCCCAGCAGGGCTTGACAGGGGACCTCAGGCTGCACCCCCCCACACCCCAGCACCGCGCCAGGGGACCTGAGGCTGTGCCCCACTGCCTGGCTGGGCTTGAAAGGGGACCTCAGGCTGTGCACCCCACTCAGCGGGGTTTGATGGGGGACCTCAAGGTGCACCCCCAGTGCTGGGTCGGGGGACCTCAGGCTGAGCCTCCACCCAGCGGGGCTTGACGGGGGACCTGAGGCTATGACCCCTGCCTGTGGGGCTTGACAGGGGACCTGAGGCTGCGCCCCCCCGTCCTGGCGCTGGGCCAGGTGACCTGAGGCTACACCCCCTGCCTGGCAGGGCTTGACAAGGGTGGGACTGGCTGGGTCTTGATCTAGCCCAATGGTGGGGGGGTGGCTGGGTCTGGGTCTCATGTGATTTTGAGGTGCATGTGGGTGGGTGGGGACTTGACTCTGGGTCCTGTGGTGAGCCCCAGACTCTGACAGGAGACTCTGAAGGTTTTCATATACATTTTACTAATTTTCTTTCATCTCTGACACTTCTATTATAGAGAAAGGGCAAATAGCAATATTAAATTATTTCCTCTTATTAATCCCCTTTTAATGTGCACGAATTTCGTGCACCAGGCCACTAGTATTAAAGCAAATCCTGAGTATTATATAGTTTCACCCATAAATACTTCCTCCCCTCCCTCACACTTAGCACCCATGACACTGGAAACCAAACACTGGAGCCTAGATTGTAGCCAGAGGAACCATGTGGTCATGTATTTTTTTTTTTTTTTTTTTTAATGACCACAGTGGAGATGAGAAAGTAAATGGGGTAAAATGTTACCAATAAATAAATCTGGGTAGAATGAGTACAAGTGTTTTTTGTACTACTTATTTTTGCAAATTTTCTATAAGTTTAAAATTATTTCTAAATAAAAAGTAAAAGCAAGCAAACAAACAAGCAAAATGACCATAATATCATTACATCTAATAATCCAGGAACAGATTTTTCTTATTTTCTGTAAGTCATGCTCATGGAAAGAAATTAAGGGAAAACCCCAAAAACATTTAAAAAGAAAATAAAAATTACTCATATTTCTAACACCCAGATTTAATCACTATTAAATGATTATGTATTTTTCTAGGCTATTTAAACAGACACAAACACACACAGATAGACACACAAACAAACATATGCACATTATATACAAAGTCAAATAGTAGTAACGGGCTTATAATCAAACATACTGATTCCCATCTTCCCATTCCCTCCAGACCCATCCCCGAAGTGCTTGCCTTTGCTTGCTCTCTTGTATCTGACAGCAGGCTCTCTCAGGGAAAAATGCCAGCTGCAGCTCTGTTTTAAGCACAATATCTTTCTGATTTACCACAGCTGTTAAGATGAAAGGGAATCATATTTTGCTCTTCTTTCCCCCCTCAGGAGTGTTTTTCATTTTGTGTTTGATCTTAAAAATACTTTGTAGGCAGTGAATATTCCAGATTGACTTATTCATTACTCACTTTAACGTCCTTTGAACAGGTCTTCCTAGACCAGTGGTCGGCAAACTCATTAGTCAACAGAGATGAATGTCAACAGTACAACGATTGAAATTTCTTTTGAGAGCCAAATTTTTTAAACTTAAACTTCTTCTAACTCCACTTCTTCAAAATAGACTCGCCCAGGCCGTGGTATTTTGTGGAAGAGCCACAGTCAAGGGACCAAAGAGCCGCATGTAGCTCGCGAGCCACAGTTTGCCGACCACAGTCCTAGATGATAGAGGCTGGGCAGCAGAAGCTACATTTCCAGACTCCCTTGCAGCTACGGTTCTGCACATGGTCAGTGGGACACTTGGAAAGTTGATGTAAATAGGACCAAGCACAGTGGCAGAGAAGTTTGGTTCCTCTGTCTACAATGTAGGCTCCAGTGTTTGGTTTCCAGTGTCATGGGTGCTAAGTGTGAGGCAGGTGAGGTAGTGAAGTTTCTGTCAGAGCAAACCCATGGAGGGATTAAGTAGTGCATTGTTCCTGATTATGTAGCATGCAAGCTTGTTCATCAGAAGTTTAGAAGAATCTTAATGCCCTATAACCATGGTTGGCAAACTGCGGCTTGCGAGCCACATGTGGCTCTTTGGCCCCTTGAGTGTGGCTCTTCCACAAAATACCATGGCCTGGATGAGTCTATTTTGAAGAAGTGGCATTAGAAGAAGTTTAAGTTTAAGTTTAAAAATTTGTCTCTCAAAAGAAATTTCAATCGTTGTACTGTTGATATTCGGCTCTGTTTACTAATGAGTTTGCCGACCACTGCCCTATAACAAATCCCTTTCTGCTTAAACTAGTTAGAGTGGATTCTATTGTCTCCAACTAAGAAAGTCTATAGAAGAAATCATTGAACTCTATGCTACTTCTTGAGTATCTATAAAAAAAATCCCTCTAAACTTCAATCATCTGTGGTTTTAATGATTTTCTATATTTTTCCTATGCTTCTGAAGGTGACACTTTTACATCAATTATTTATTTGGCAAATACCAATAGTTGGTAATTATGGCAGGTAATATATTATATCCTCTTTATATAAGAAACTGAGACAAAGGAAGATTAAGTACCTTATCCAAAGATGTTAGTGTATCTGTTATATTGCTTAGAATCCCACTTTTGGTTTTCCACTGTTTCATATACTCAGCCTGTTAATGAGTAAATAAAACCGATAAAAGATAGTTCCTGAGACCAAATATAGTACTAGCAAAACTTTATAGGAGTGGAAACTGACCTAACAGGGTTATTCTTACCCAAGTTTGTATGGTTATCTGTTTAAAACCTTATTACATGGTTATTATTTAAAATTATTTATTTTCTAATATAATTTAGTGCTTAATGTATAAAATTTTGAAAATATAGATAATTCTAAAGAAGCCAAAGTCTCTGTTTATAATTTGAATGTTTTTAGAGGTCAGGTAGGTAGAAACAAAACATTTAAAGAAAATTGGGAGATTTTAAGCAATAACCACATCTTTGGGTTAATGTTAAGAAGAATAGCCACAACCGAAAAAAAAACAACAAACAAACAATACAAAAGATCAACAAAACCAAGAGCTGGTTCTTTGAAAGGATAAACAAGATTGATGAACCTCTAGCCAGGCTCACCAAGAAGCAAAGAGAGAGGACCCAAATAAACAAAATTAGAAATGAAAGAGGGGAAGTGACAACCAATCCCACCGAAATACAAATGATTATGAAAAAAAACTAGAGGCCCGGTGCACGAAATTCGTGCACGGGGGTGGGGGGTGTGTGTGTCCCTCAGCCCAGCTTGCACCCTCTCCAATCTGGGACCCCTCAAGGGATGTCCAATTGCCCACTTGGGCCTGATCCCACAACAGGCAGTCGAACATCCCTCTCACAATCCAGGACTGCTGGCTCCTAACTGCTTGCGTGCCTGCCTGCCTGATTGCCCCTAACTGCTTCTGCCTGCCAGCCTGATCACACCCTAACCACTCCCCTGCCAGCCTGGTCACCCCTAACTGCCCTCCCCTGCAGGCCTGGGTCCCCCCAACTACCCACCCTTGCAGGCCTGGTCCCTCCCAACTGCCCTCCCCTGCAGGCCTGGTCACCCCCAAATGCCCTCCTCTGCTGGCCATCTTGTGGTGGCCATCTTGTGGCAGCCATCTTGTGTCTACATGGGGGAAGCCATCTTTGACCACATGGGGGCAGCCATCTTGTGTGTTGGAGTGATGGTCAATTTGCATATTACTCTTTTATTAGATAGGATACTATGAACAACTCTATTTCAACAAAATGGACAACCTAGATGAAATGGACAGATTCTTAGAAAAATACAAGCTCCCAAAACTCAATCAAGAAGAATAAAAAACCTGAATAGGACAATAACTACTGAAGAAATTGAAGCATCAATCAAAAATCTTCCAACAAACAAAAGCCCTGGTCCGGACGGCTTTACAGGGGAGTTCTACCAGCATTCAAAGAAGAACTAAAACCTATCCTCCTCAGATATTCCAAAAAATTCAAGAGGAAAGCACACTTCCAAGCTCTTTCTATGAAGCCAGCATTACCCTAATCCCAAAACCAGATAAAGACACCACAAAAAAAAAAAAAAAAAAAAAGAACTACAGGTCAATATCCTTGATGAACATAGATGCTAAAATCCTCAACAAAATTCTAGCAAATCAGATTCAGCATTACATTAGGAAGATCATACACCATGACCAAGTGGAATTTATTCTGGGGATGCAAGGATGGTACAATATTCTCAAATCAATAAATGTGATACATCACATAAACAAACTGAGAGACAAAAATTACATAATCATATCAATCGATGCAGAAAAAGCATTTGACAAAATCCAACACCCTTTCTTGATAAAAACTCTCAGCAAAGTGGGATTAGAGGGAACACACCTCAACATAATAAAAGCCTTATATGACAAACCTACAGCCAACATCATACTCAATGGGCAAAAACTAAACTCATTTTCCCTAAGAACAGGAACATGACAGGGATGCCCACTATCACCACTCCTGTTAGCTATATTACTGGAAGTGCTAGCTATAGTGATCAGACAAGAAAAAGAAATAAAAGGCATCCAAATTGGAAAAGAAGAAGTAAAACTCTCCTTGTTCGCAGATGACATACTATACATAGAAAACCCCAAAGACTCCATCAAAAAACTACTAGACCTAATAAATGAATTTGGCAATGTAGCAGGATACAAAATTAACACCCAGAAATCTATGGCCTTTCTATACACTAATAATGAACTCACAGAAAGAGAAACCAAAAAAAAAAAAAAAAAAATCCCATTTACCATTGCACAAAAAAAATTAAGATACCTAAGAATAAACTTAACTATGGACGTAAAAGACCTGTACTTGGAAAACTTCAGGACATTGAAAAAAGCGATAGAGGAAGACATAAACAAATGGAAGAACATACCATGTTCATGGATTGGTAGAATCAACATCATTAAAATGTCCATACTACCCAAAGCAATATACAGATTCAATGCAATCCCCATTAAAATACCAATGGCATATTTCAAAGATCTAGAACAAACTCTCCAAAAATTCACCTGGAATAAAAAAAGACCCTAAATAGCCACAGCAATCCTGAGAAAGAAGAACAAAGTTGGAGGGATCACAATACCAGATATCAAGCTATATTTCAAAGCCACAGTTCTCAAAACTGCCTGGTACTGGCACAAGAACAGACATATAGACCAATGGATCAGAACAGAGAACCCAGAAATCAATGAGATACCATCTCACACCTGTCAGAATGTCTATCATCAACAAATCAACAAATGACAAGTGCTGGTGAGGATGTGGAGAAAAAGGAACCCTCCTGCACTGCTGGTAGGAATGCACACTGGTGCAGCCACTGTGGAAGACAGTATGAAGTTTCCTCAAAAAGTTAAAAATGGAACTCCCATTTGCCCCAGTAACCCCACTCCTAGGACTATATCCCAAGAAACCAGAAATAACAGTCAGAAAGGATATATGCACCCCTATATTCATAGCAGCACAATTTACAATAGCTAAGATTTGGAAACAGCCTAAGTGCCCATCAGCAGATGTGTGGATTAAAAAACTGTGGTATATCTACACAATGGAATACGATGCCACTATAAGAAAGAAGGAACTTTTAACATTTGCAACAACATGGATGGAACTGGAGAACATTATGCTAAGCGAAATAAGCCACTTGGAGAAAGATAAATATCACATGATCTCACTCATATGTGGGATATAATGATCAACATAATTTGATGAACAAGAATAGATCGATCTAGAGACAAATGGTAGGGGAGAGAACAACCAAAGGACTTGTATGCATGCATATTAGCATAACCAATGGACACAGACACTGGGCAGTGGGGGTTTGCCCGGGGTGGGAATGGCTGGGGTGGGGGGAGGGGGAGGTCAATTGGGGAAAAAGGAGACATATGTAAAACTTTACACAATAAAAGAGAAGAAAATGTAAAAAAAAAAAAAAAAAAAAAGAATAGCCACTTTCTTCCAAAATCATTTCCTGATGCTTTAGTCAGGGATCAAGTCTTGTACTGACCCTGAAGGTTATTCTTGGGCTTTGATCTCTTACCTGTTTCCACTATACTCATAAGCATTTGCCCATCATGTGCTGGGAACTGAGGCCTAGTTAATTGTTTTCATTAATTCTAGCCTCCTACTCTAGCTAGTTATCCAGGTAGCTAGTGTCTAAATTTCAGAGGAAGGCAGCTGGTGACATATCTCCATAGCTCACGGCTCCCTCCAATCCAGCTCTTGATAAAATTAGGTATCCTACCTCCACTCCAAACTCCATTCTTGTGCAGGATTCATGGGAGGGAGGTGATGTGCTGGTCATTTCAGCAGAGGAGGTCTCTTTAACTCTATTTGATGCCTTGGTTGTTCCTCCAAACCCTTAATACACTTTCATGCTGGTTCTGCCTCCTCTCCCACCACTCCCCCAGTTTGGCCTTCATAACACTGGCTGAGCAGTTTCCCTTAAGGCTAAAACACTTCTCCCTATCCTTGAAATGAAATGCAACTTGGTTCTCCTGACTGGTTCTAGCTTGTACCTGTAGTATCCCTGACCCTTACCTCACTCCTTGTACAATAGCAAAGTTCTCATTCAACCCCGAGTATTCTTTTATGACCCGGGACAGGAAATCCGGGGTTTCCTGAAGATTTCACTGCAATAACTTTCTTCCACCTACCCAAATTCCACCCACCTTTGGGAGATGCTTTTGTCCCCAACAGACTCCTAAAATGACCAGCTGGGTTTAGACCAATGCAGGCTACCTCCTCCAGTGATTAACCAGCACTCCTTACTGATGTTCTCTTATTCTTCTATCACTGGTAAGTTTGAATGCAGATGAGCAGAGGGAAAATTTGGTTCAATGCAGAGCTAGCTCACAGCTTATATTACTTTAGCCAGGCCAAAAGGAGAAATAACATTGACCTTAAATGCAACTGTTGTAGACAGAGGTAGGGCAGCCCTGATTTCCCCAAAATTGAAACTAATGCAATTATACAACTCCTATTGATGGTAGGGATTTTCAGAGGGACAGTGTTATATGCTAATCATTACCTCTGAACTACCAAATAAATTTTTAAAGTCTTCTAGGAAATGTTTTCATTTGAATGAAAGTCCTTTATAACTGTGTAATTCATTTTTCTTTTCCAAAGAAAAATAGTTTCCCATTGCCAGAGGACTATAAAGAATCTTGCCAGAGAATCTAAAGGAAAATCTCCTGACCTATTTCATTATTATTTTTAATTAAAATACATTTTTATTGATTTCAGAGAGGAAAGGAGAGGGAGAGAGAGATAGAAACATCAATGATGAGAGAGAATCTTTAATTGGCTGCCTCCTGCACTCCCCACACTGGGGATCGAGCCTGACCTGGGCATGTGCCTGACCAGGAATCGAACCATGACCTCCTGGTTCATAGGTCAGCACTCAACCACTGATTCACACCAGCCAAGCAACCTGACCTATTTTAGACAAGAGAAAAACAAACCCTGGTTTGTTGAAGCCACTGTTTTTCGGATTTCTACGACTAACCGAAAATAGATTGAGAGAAAAATGGCTATTATCTAAAACCAAAATCCAGAAAGACTCAGAAAACAAGGTGTATACTTCTCCCCAAAAAGATCTGGAGAAATAGAATATTATCAGAACTTTCTTCTGAGGGGAGAGAGAGGAAAGGAGTCGGTGGGGAGAATGCTACAGAGAGCAGGTGTGGATCTCTGAGAAAGGCCTAGGCTTGTTCCCTGAGCGGCCACCACTCAGGGAAGGAGATGACAGTAAGACTGTTGTGCTAATTTCCTGTTGCTGCTGGAACAGATTACCACAGAACTAGTGGCTTAAGGCAACATAAAGATATTAGCTTACAGTTCTGGAGTCCAAAAAGGGTCTCACTGGGCTAAAATTAAGGTGTTCACAGGGCTGATTCCTTCTGGAAACTCAGGAGAATTGGTCTTCTTGCCTGTTCCAGCTGCCTGCTTTCCTTGGCTCGTGGCCCCCTTCCCTACTCAAAGGCGGCAATGGCCAGTGGAGTTGTTGTCACATTGCATCACTCTGACACCGATTCTTCTGCTTCTGTCTCCCACTTTTAAGGAGCCTTGTGATTACATTGGGCCCACCTGTATAATTCAAACTCATTTTCCTATCCCAAGGTCAGCTGACTAGCAACTTTAATTCCACCTGCAGCCTTAATTTACCCTCGCAGTGTAACATATCATCACAGGCTCTGGAGATTGGAATGTGGGCATCTTTGGGGAACCTTATTCGGCCTTCCACAAGTGCCTATGCAGGTTTAGAGGCATGTGAGCCATTTTTCTTCTGGTGCCTTGGAAGCTTGTTAGCCTTCTTGAATTCTTCATACCTGCATGGGAGGCAGCAGTCAAGTAGACGTGGCAGTGTAGGGTGCCCGGAGGGAGGGCCTGGGAGCTGCCCGGTAGTTCTCGGGCCCCAGTGCCCTCTCTCATGAGAGAGCTGGCAGGCCTGGGAGGGGTGATGCAGCTGAGGAAATCACTGTGGATCCCATGTGTGGGGACCCTATGGGGATGCAATGCCTCAGAGAACGCTAGCATGGAGGCATGTTAATTATTGGGGGACAAGATAAGAATGTTCTCAGAGATGTCAACAGCAGCTGCCCATATATAAGGAACCCCACCCCTTTTACACGACAAAAAACCCTCCTGGAGGAGAAAGGAACAAACCTCTGAAGTCAGACACCCAGAAATTTAAATTGACAGAAAACTGTGCACTCCCATTCAGTGCTTACAGCCCACGGGTAAGGAGGCGGGGGAATGATTCGGGGCTGCACTTTATTCTGGCACGGGTACACTATGAGAGGCCTACAGAGAAGGGCCCACCATAAACCCATTGCCATGCTCTGATTCAGAAATCTTTGAAGTTACTGGGAAAAATCCCAAGTTGACTAAGATGAAGTTTCTGTCACAAGGCCGAATGGGAATTTGAGATAGAAACTTGTTTATTACAGAAAAATAATGGAAGTTCATATTTCATACCTTTGGTTTTGTGCTGAGAGCTATCCCAGCTACATGTAAATGAGGACAGTGATACTGAGTCTCCCTTTCTGACAAGAATAACGGGAGAGAATGCTTTATTTGCAAGCACTTGGTGAAATGAAGCTCCGTGTAACTGGTGTGTGTTGTCTGTGATGAGCCCCCTTGCTCCCCTCCAGATCACTACATGATGGGTGAGCTGCACAGTGAAATCAATCTCGGGAATGATAAGTATGTGACATTTTGCATAGCTAATAGCTATTTCCACATAACTATTCTGACATATAAAAACCAAGCCGTCAATCTTTCAGCTTTAAGAAAAGCAGACCGAGTGAAATGTTAAATATGAACCTTCACTCAGCTCTGTGCCTTGCTCATAGGTGTGACCAGGGTGGGAACAGCAGGCTGGCCTGGTTAGGGGAGCAGATGCCTCACCGGGGCTTTCCTGTGTGAAACCTTCCCTTAATCTCAGTCATGCTCCCATGTGGCGCCCTCTGTTGTCTTTTCATCCAAATGAACAGCTGTCATATCAATAGGTTACTTTAAAAATCACGGAAAGGCAGCCCTTTGGAGGAAGGCGGTCAGAGGAAGGAGTTACCAGCAGCTATAAAGTTTGAGGCCTCACCTGGGCATAATTGCTATGTTTGGCCTTGGCTTAAGAGCAGCAATTGAGCCCTAGCTGGTCTGGCTCAGTGGATAGAACATCAGTCTGTGGACTGAAGGGTCCCAGGTTCGATTCCAGCCAAGGGCACATGCCTGGGTTGCGGGCTTTATCCCCAGTGGGGGATGTGTAGGAGGCAGCCAATCAATGATTCTCTCTAATCATTGATGTTTCTATCTCTCTTTCCCTCTCCCTTCCTTTCTGAAATCAATAAAGATATATTTTTAAAAAAAGCTTAAAAAAAAAGAGCAGCAATTGAGAAGAGAACAAAAGAAGAGACATGAACAGCAAATCTGACTGTGGTGATCCTAGTGCTCTGACGAATCCAACCACAGAAGCACATGGCTCTTCTTTTTTTTTAATGTTAAAGGGAACATTAGTCAATTCACTGTCATATAAACTACCTGAGAGACTACGGCCAGACTGGGATGGTCCTCCATTGGTGCTGGAGATCTGGGTGCTGACACCACAGAGGCAGAGTGTGGAGCCTCTGGGCAAGTGCCTGACCTGTCTTCAGCACAAGCAATATCACCAGGGCTCACACCTTGACCTGGGACCCGAGTTCTTGGGTTTATTATGGAGAACATTATTGTCATCAGTGGGCTTGTCATTAAAATCTGAATGATAAACAAACAAGCTTGTTTTGTATTTTAAACAAGTGAAAAAATAATTACAATATTAGTAATAATAGTAACTAATATTTATTGTGTGCTTACTATGTGCTAGGCACCATGCTAAAGTACTTTACATACATTATCTCATTTTTTTTTTTTTTTAATAAGAGAAAGTTTATTTAGAAAGTCACAGAGGTAGAAGAAGTGAGCCTAGAAATGGGCTCAGGAAACAAGTGACAGAGGCAAAAGAAAGGCCCTTGGAGCTTAGGAGAAAGAGAGAGGCAAGGAAAACACGCCTGGGGAAGGGGGTCAGGAAAGGCATGGGTGTGCTAGAAAGAGAGGGCGAGAGAGTGAGAGAGAGACCCATACATTCTCATTTAATCCACATAAGAGCTCTGAGGGAAAAGAATGATTATTATCCCTATTTTGGAGACAAAGAAGCTGGGGCATAGCAAGGCCAACGTTCCTGGTCTATGGTCACCCAACTTATAAGTGATCAACCCAGGGCTTGAACCTAGGTTTCTATGCTTAGAGCCTGACATCTCAGCTGTATGCCATTCAACCCCTTTAACTACCTATGGGCAGGCTTCCACGGCTGGAGGGAACATGGTATGGCATTGGGGGGTGGAGTGCCAGGCTAATGCCCTGGGAGAGCTCTCTTGAAACCACACTGTCTCATCCCAGCAACTTGTAGGGGACCAATGACTGAGAGCTTATTCTCCACAGGCACAATGATACATCTGGCTTCAGGAAGCCTTTGGGGCAAGGACGGGTGCAGATTCTGAACTCCTGGGGCCCTGAAAGGGCTCGCATAGGGCTTAGCTTATGGGGTGGGGGTGGTGGGGTGGGCAAGGAATACGGAGCTCAGTAATACTGCCTTATATAAGCCAAACTGTGACTTTTTTCAGTTTATATTGTCCATGGACTGTTATAACAGAAGCATTTTCCTAAGGAGAAAGGTACCTAGAGCAATATTAATTTCAGATACAGCTCATTGGAGTGATGCAGTCCCCTCCCAACAATTTGAGGTGGTTCTTTATCCTCCTGGAATCTAGGCGTGGCATCACGCTCACATTCTGCCCGAAACCAGGTGCACTGGTGCAGGAGGAGGGCTAACCTTCTAGGTGCCACATGACAGCAGCAGCAAGTAGAAGACCACATATCTCATGGTTTCCATACGTAGGAGCGGACACATTCACCTATGGGTTTGAACGTGTAACGTTCTTCCCCTTGTCAAGGTGTTGGGCAACACTGGTGACCAGCTGCCTTTGAGACTCTTAACTCTAGTGGTGGCCAAGATGATGTCCTGCCACTCTGCACACTGTCCCTGGGCCAGGCTGTCTGCAATGCTCAGGGGGGCCATGTCAGTGGGGGAGGGGGATGGGAGAGAGGAAAGGGTGGAGGGAAAGTGAATCGTTTAAAGCCTGTTCCATCTCTGGGCTGCTGGGTCAGATAGAACAGAAGAAGAGAACAAAGGAAGAGACAAGAACAGCAAATCTGACCATGGCGACCCCAGCGCTCTGACGAATCCAACCACAGAAGGACACGGCTCTTCTTTTTTTAATTTTAAAGGGAACATTAGTCAACTCACTGTCATATAAAACAGTGCAGCTAAGTTCGAGGCGTTTGGCATGTCTATTATTCCTCCTTCCTCAGAGGAAAAGAGTTGGGAGCAGTCCCTCATCCCTGTCGGAGGATGTATGGATCCCAGGAAATCTCTGGATCCCTCCTGGACGGGCCTTCTCCTTCCATTTTAGGAGTGCAGTATGTTCTCTGTGACAGTGCTGCCTCCACCGCTGATGATGAAGCCCCGGGAGTTGGACACTACCAGAGCTGGGGGCATCTCTTCGGGGTCCTCTGTCCCTGGCTGGCGGTCTCCACCCACAGGCGCTTGCAGGCCTGTCTCCTGGGCGGTCGGTTCTGAGTCTGGCTCCCCGCACTGCAGCGGGAGTAACGCCTGGTGCCTGGTGAGGGTGTCGTTGCTTTTCTGGGACTCCAGGGAGTTCTGGTGCGTGGAATTCCTGTGAGCCGCGGCACTCTTCTGAGGCTCGTCAAAGCTCAGCGAGAAGGTGACGGTGCCGCTGCCGAAGATGACCTGCTTGCATCTGGGCTGCTGCTGCCGCTCCAGGGCCGAGGGCAGCTGCGGCTGTGGCTGCGGCTCTTGCTGGGGCAGGGCCAGCGGCTGCTGTGGCTTCTGCCTCTCGGGCTGCGGGAAGGGGTCTTCGCTGTTGCTCTTGCTGCTGATGGAGGAGGAAGGGGTGGATCCGGTGGAGCCCCCGAGGCTGCCGGACCGTTTGCGGGAGACGTTGCTGCGGCGCAGCGTGGCCCGGGCCGCCACCTTGAAGGCGTGCGCAGCGGTGCTGCAGCGCACCTCCTCGATGGTGTTGCGGGAGGGCTTGAAGAGGATGATGTAGACCTTGTTGAAGAAGATGCAGGCCAGCAAGCCGAAGCTGGCCGCCAGGATGGCGATCACCTCCACGGCAGAGACGAACTTGCCGTAGGTGCTGGCATAGGCTGGGATGAAGGAGATCCAGACGATGAAGAAGATGAGCATGCTGAAGGTGATGAACTTGGCTTCGTTAAAGTTCTCCGGCAGCTTCCGGGACTTGAAGGCGAAGAAGAAGCAGATCGCGGCCAGCAGGCAGGTGTAGCCGATCAGGAAGCCCAGCGCCATGAGCGAGCCCTCGTGGCAGGTGATGAAGATGATCTCATCCTCCAGCTCGTGGTTGCGGTAGCTGGAGGGTGGCGCGGTGTAGAGCCAGATCACACAGATGACGATCTGCATGAAGGTGCAGAGGAAGACCAGCAGGAACTGTAGGTTGAGCCCCCACCACTTGCGGTGGAAGCTGGTGGGGATCTTGGCCTCAAACACCAGGAGGACGCGGTTAGTTTTCACCAGGATGCAGGAGATGCAGAGCACGAAGCTAATGCCGAAGGCCGGCTGGCGCAGGCGGCAGGTCCAGTCCTGGGGCTCCCCGATGAAGAACAAGGAGCTGGAGAAGCAGCAGAGCAGGGAGAAGAGGAGGAGGTAGGAGAGCTCCCGGTTGGTGGCCTTGACGATGGGCGTGTTGCGGAACTTGATGAAGACCCCCAGCACGAAGGCCGTCAGGAAAATGCCCAGCACGGCGAAGAGGGTGAGCGCGATCCCAAAGGGCTCCGTCCAGGACAGAAACTCAATCTCCTTGGCGATGCAGGAAGTGTGGTTCTCATTGGACCAGAAGTCATCGGGGCACTTGTCGCAGGCACTTGCATCTGTAAAATGTCCCAGTGAAGAGGGAGTGACTGAGTAGCAGAGACTAAAATTTATGAGTGTGAATGTGGTGGTGAGAGTACACAGGTTATTGGGAGTGGTCACTTTATATGGTACTTACCGATGAAAATTGTAATTTTTACATGATCAAATAATATATTGAACCCTGACATGTTTAATTCTATACTTAATTTCATGTACCTTTGATGATTCTATAATTTTTGCCCCTTTGTACATGAGGGGCGGGGGTGTACATGTTTCCTTTAAGACTGTCTGCTGATGGTTTGCAGCAGAGAATGATCAATCTTGCTGGACAGGTGGCTGCCCAGAGGTATGACATTGTCCACCAACTTTTCACAGAACAATTCAAGCTCAGCCTGACTCATTCTGGATATGTGGATGGGCTTTGTAGACATGCCAGAGAAGACATCCTCAGATCAAGGCAGAGTATCGCACACCTATGACCTGTGCCTTCCTCCAAGACTTTCCAGTGAATGAGGATAGACTCATTTAATCAAGGAATGTTTAATAAGTCTCTGGCATGTCCCTCGCAGCATGAAGTTTGGGGAAGTGAAAGGAACATGGGCTTTGCAGTCAGAGCTGGATGGGAATCTTGGCCCTGCTATTTACTAGCTGTATGACCTTTGGGCCTCCGTTTTCTCATGTATGAACTGGAAGCAATAATAACCCCATTATTATGGGGAGGATGAAATGAGATAATAGCAATTATAGTTAATATTTATAGAGTGCTTCCAATATGCCCATCAAGGATTTTATTGAACAGACATTTACCTTGAACTTACCATGTGCTTTACCAATATTAACTCATTTAATTCTCACTTTAGAGGTGAGGAAACTGAGGCACAGGAAAAACATGAGTAAGACAGCAAGTACAGTGCCAGGCACCCAGAGGCCATCTGTCATGGCCTATTAACCCTGGAGTCTGGAACAGAAAGAAGTTTGTTTATTCAGGGCTTCTGAGCTATAAGAAAAGAAAAACAATATTGGAAAGTAGTATCAAAGTAAAAGAAAGATGTGTAGCAGGTGTGTTTGTAAGCTCTCATGGTGTTGTAAGACATCTAATATTTCTTTTCTATCTCCCTGGGCCCAGCCCAGCATGATGCTCAGATACACCTTGTTAAATGAGAAACTGTGCTAAGCATCATCTCAGCCAGCCCTTCCAGGGACTTCACTGACCCCAGGTCCCCAAAGCTCTACACGATGCCCACAAAGGGCTGTTCCTTTACCTGTCTCATCGCTGTACTCCCCATCAGGACACTCCACGCACTCAAAGCAGCAGGTGGGCTCCCCCTCAATGATTCCCTTCCTGGTCCCTGCCAGGCAGATCCGGCTGCAATTGGAGAAAGGCACCTGGAATATGGAGAGCACAAAGGTGAGGGGCTGCAGCTGTGGGATCAGTCTTACAGCTCCTTTGACACATATAAGGGGGAGGAGTTGGGCTCAAGGACCAGTGTGGCAGTCTCTAGGCCAGGCGTCCTCAAACTACGGCCACATGCGGCCCGCTGAGGACATTTATCTGGCCCGTTGGGTGCTGTTGCCTGTCCTGCTTAGCAGCCGACTCGTCCCGGGCCTGCAGTGCGCATAGGAATTTGTTCATAGTTTTTTTTTTTAAACTATAGTCCGGCCCTCCAACGGTCTGAGGGACAGTGAACTGGCCCCCTGTTTAAAAAGTTTGAGGACCCCTGCCTAGGCCCTTTCCAGGCAGAGGAAGGTCCAGAGACTCTACCTCATGGAGTCTATGAAGGGGAGAGATGCCTATGGACCAGTGAACATGCAAGTGCACACACACACACACACACACACACACACACACACACACACACACACATCTGTGGGATTCTAGGAAAATTAATTGTTGGGAAGACACCATGACCAAAATCCTTCTTAAATACCCCCCCCTTCCATTCCCTCCAGGTCCCAGAACAAGCCATCTGTTTACTCTCCATGGAAGTAGAAGTTTGAGACAAACTAAAAGATACAAGGACATGGACCTACACACAGAGGGACAATCACAAGGGAAATGCGGAGATGAGGGGAAATTTGTTTGAAAATGAGACTGTAAAGTTTGTAGTGCATTGCAATTCTTGCAGTTTTATTTTAGGCTTTGCAGGGAGATTTCTGAGATCCTCAGGGAGGCAGGCGGTACAGGCATGAAGGGGTTGAAGGTAAATGATCAGAAAGATATATCAGGCAACTCTTAACCAAAAGAAAGCTGCAGTAGCTACATTAATTTCAGATAACATAGATTTTAGTTGACATATTTATTTCCTTAATGGACTTTAAGTGCACAGAATTTAATTAATCATAAGCCTTGTTTCTTTCCATCATTACTTGTTCATGTTTGACTCAATTTTAGTTAGTCATTTTGAATGACAACCACCCAAAACAAAAGCTAAGATTGAAACAATAATACTACATCTAACTATCTCCTTCCTCTGCCCCTGACTTCCACCCCCACCACATATTCATATCCTGGGTCCATCCCTGGCAAATAACACTAAATTTTCAAAGGACAGACCAACCTAATCTTATACAAACTCTCCTGGAAATTAGGAAAAATAAAAATAAAAAAAAGGAGCACCCTCCACCTCATTCTTATAAAGTCACTATAACCCTGAGTCCAAAACCAGACAAGAACAGTATGAAAAAGAAAAAAATAAATACAGGCCCATTTCACACATTAAGTTGTTTTCAGAAACAGACTTAAGTCAGGAATTTATGCTTGAGTAATTTATAAAGAAAATTCTTCCAATAGAAACAGGAAGAGAATGGAAGGAGTAGAACACAAAGGGAGGGGAGAAGCAAGGGTGTGATCTCGAGCAAAGTCCCTCAGAGGGTAGCTCCTGACTGGTCCCCAGGGGAACGCAGAACAGTCCTGATCTGAGGAGAAGGGGCTAGGGCTTTCAGACTTTCACCCCACTCACTGGTTAAGAAGTCATTTCAGGGAAATGTAAACTCCTAGGCTCTTCTGCCTCTCTGAGCCTGTGGGCAAAGTGGGTTCTATTAGCCTGCAGGCAAGGCAGTCTTCTGAGAAAGAGCAGCAAGTTCTGGTTATTGGAAACAAAAATATACAGAAGTCTTGGAGGTGCATGCAAAGTGAAAGGAATGTGAAAGGATCTGAGAAGAGTACAACTATTTTCCACTTCTTGAAAATAGATGAAAAATAAGAAAACAATGAACAAACAAACTCAAAGGACATAAAAAAGAAAACACACCTTGATCATGTTAGGTTTATGCCAGGAATGCAAACAAGTTTAATGTTAGAAAAATCTGTGTCATTCACAGCAATAGTAAATTAACACAGAAAAATATGATCATCAACAGATTTAAAAAAAAAAAGCATTTGATTAGCCCTGGCTGCGCGGCTCAGTTAATGGGAGCATCGTCCTGTACACCAAAAGGTTGCAGGTTCGGTTTCCCGGCAGTTCACATAGTTTGTGGGTTCAGTCCCTGGTCAGGCATATATGGAGACAACTGATCGATGTTTCTCTCTTTCTGTCTCTCTCCCTAAATTCAATGGAAACATTTCCTCCAGTAAGGATTAAAAAAATAAAGAAGCATTTAATGAAATTCAACAAAGACTAATGATAAAAACTTAATGAAAAGGAGCGGAAGAAATATCTTTAACTTGTAAAAGGGTAACAAAATAATCATCCAAATAAGACAATATTTATAGCATTTTCTTTAAAACAAGGGTGCCCACTATCACAACTATTATTAAACACTACACTGGAGTTCCTAACTAGTAAGTAGAATAAGACAAAAAAAAAAGAGGCTTACATATTGGAAAGGACTAAATAAAACTGTTATATTTGCAGATGATAAGATTGTCCAAAAGAGTCAACAATCAAATTATTAAAAATAATTGGAGAGCAGCTCCAGGCTAAAATATCACAGCCTAACAGTGTTTTTGAAAATGAAGCCCAAGTTTAATTGATTTTATAAAAATTTTTATTGAATACAGTATACTGGGGTGACATTGGTTAATAAAATTATATAGGTTTCAAGTGTACAATTCTGTAACACATTACCTGTATATTATATTGTGTGTTCACCATCCAAAGTTGTCTCTTTCCATTACTATTTATCCCCTCTTTACCCTCTTCTACCTCCTTCCACCCCATTTTCCTCTTACAGTCACCATACTCTCTGCGGTTTTTTTCTTAATACCTTCACCTTTTTTCACTCAGCCCCCCACTTCCCCTCCCCTCTGACAGCTGTCATTCTGTTCTCTGTATCTATGAGTCCATTTCTAATTTGTTTGTTTATTTTGCTATGGCCTTATAGCATAGTTTGATATTAGGTAGTGTGATTCCTCCAACTTTGTTCTTTCTCAAGATTGCTGTTGCTATCGGGATCTTTTGTGGTTCCATATTAATTTTTGGGATATTTGTTCTAGTTCTGTGAAATATGCTATTGGTATCTTGATAGAAATTGCATTAATTTATAGATTGCTTTGGGTAGTATGGACATTTTAATGAAGTTAATTCTTCCTATCCATGAACATGGAATATGCTTCCACTTATTTGTACCTCCTTTAGTTTCTTTCTTCAGTGTCTTATAATTTTCTGAGCACAACTTTACATCCTGGGTTAAATTCACTCCTCGGTATTTTATTTATTTATTTATTTATTTATTCATTTATTCATTTATTTATTTATTTTTGATGCAATTATAAATGGGATTTTTCTTAGTTTCCCTTTCTGAAAGTTAATTATTGGTGTATACTGGTAAAAATGCAACCAATTTCTGGATATTTATTTTATATCCTGATACTTTATTGAATTCATTTATCAGTTCTGATAGTTTTTTTAAAATATAATCTTTAGGGTTCTCTATATACAGTGTCATGTCAACTGCAAATAGTGACAGTTTTATTTCTTCCTTTCCAATTTAAATGGCTTTTATTTCTTCTTTTTGTCTGATTGCCATGGCTGGAACTTCTAGTTCTATGTTGAATCCTAGTAAGAATGGTGAAAGCAGATATCCCTGTCTTGTTCCTGCTCTTAAGGGAAACACTTTTAGTTTTTGTGCATTGGGTATGATGTTGGCTGTGTGTTTTTTGTTTTGCTTTTTAAAATATATATGGCCTTTATTATATTGAGGTATGTTCCCTCTATTCCCACTTTACTGAGAGTTTTTAATCATAAACTAGAGGCCCGGTGCATGAAATTCGGGCACTGGAGGTGTGTCCCTCTGCCCAGCCTGCACCCTCTTCAATCTGGGACATCCCTTTCAGACTGCTGGCTCCTAACCACTCGCCTGCCGGCTTGCCTCTAACCACTTCTGCCTGCCAGCCTGATTGACGCCTAACTGCTCCCCTGCCAACCTGATCGCCCCCAACTGCCCTCCCCTGCAGGCCTGATGGCCCCCAACTGCCCTCCTCTGCCAGTCTCTCTGGTCACTCCCAACTGCCCTCCCCTGACAGCCTGGTCACCCCCAACTGCCCTCCCCTGACAGCCTGGTCACCCCACCAGCCCTCCCCTGCTGGCCTGGTTGCACCCAACTGCCCTCCCCTGCTGGCCTGGTGGCTCTCAACTGCCCTCCCATGCTGGTCTGGTCACCCCCAACTGCCCTCCCCTGCTGGCCTGGTTGCCCCTTACTGCCCTCTCCTGCTGGCCTGGTCACCCCTAACTGCCCTCCCCTGCTGGCCATCTTGTGGCAACCATCTTGTGGTGGCCATCTTGTAATGACGTGAGGGCGCGAGGGCCACCTAGGCTTTTATTAGTATAGATGGGTGCTCGATTTTATAAAATGCTTTTTCTGCATCTATGTGATTTTAATCTTTCATTTTGTTAATGTGGTGTATTACATCTATTGATTTATGGATATTGTACCAATCTTTCATCCCCAGAAAAAAATCCCACCTGATCATGTTGTATGATCTTTTTAATGTATTGCTGGATCTGATTTGATGGTATTTTGTTGAGAAATTTAGCATCTATGTTCATTAGGGGTATTGGCCTATAATTTTTTTCTTTGTAGTGTCTTTTTCTGGTTTTGGAATTAGGATAATGCTGGCCTTGTCTTCCCTCCTCTTGATTTAAAAAAAAATATTTTTATTTATTTCAGAGAGGAAGGGAGAGGAGAGAGAGATAGAAACATCAATGATGAGAGAGAATCATTGATTGGCTGCCTCCTGTATGCCCCACACTGGGGATCAAGCCTGCAATCCGGGCATGTGCCCTGACCAGGAATCAAACCATGACCTCCTGGTTCATAGGTCAGTGTTCAACCACTGAGCCACGCTGGCTGGGCTCTTCTTGAATTTTTTTGGAATTATTTAAGAAGGACAAGTGTTAGTTCTTTTAATGTTTGGTAAAATTTACCTGTGAAGTCATCTGATCCAGGGCTTTTGTTTGGTGGGAAATTTTTGATTACTGCTTCAATTTCATTAGTTGTAATTAGTCTTCAGGTTTTCTGTTTCTTCTTGATTCAGTTTTGGAAGATTGTATGTTTCTAGGAATTTGTACATTTTGTTCAGATTGTCCAATTTGTTGGCATATAGTGTTTACAGTATTTTATTACAATCCTTTGTATTTCTGTAGTGTCAGTTGTTACTTCTCTTCTTTCATTTATGATTTTATTTATTTGGTTTTTTTTTCTCTTTTTTTCTTCATGAGTCTGAATAAAAGTTTGTCAATCTTATTTGTCTTTTCAAAGAACCACTCTTGGTTTATTGATCTTTTGTGTTGTTCCTTTTTAGATTCTATTTCATTTATTTCTACTCTGATCTTTATTATTTCTTTTCTTGTACTCACTTGGGTTTTATTTGTTGTTCTTTGTTGTTGTTCCTTTAAGTGTAAAGTTAGATTGTTGATTTGAGATTTTTCTTGTTTCTTGAGGTAGGCCTGTAATGCTGTGAATTTTCCTCTTAAGCCTGCTTTTATGGTGTCCCATAAGTTCTGGCTTATTGTGTTCTCATTTTCACTTGTTTTAAGGTATCTTTTGATTTTTTCCTTGATATCATTATTAACCCATTTATTGTTTTGTAACATACAGCCTCCATGTCTTTGTGTTTTTTTTTCAGTTTTTCCTTGTGATTGATTTCAAGTTTCATACCATAATGGTCAGAAAAGATGCTTGATATGATTTCAATCTTCTTAAATTTATTGAAACTTGTTTTGTGTTCCAACATGTGGTCTATCCTAGAAAATGTTCCATGTGCACTTGAAAAGAATATAAATCCTATTGCTTTGGGGTAGAATGCTCTGAAGATATAAATTAAATCCATTTGATATAGTGTGTCATTTAAGGCTGCTGTTTCCTGATTGATTTTCTGTCTGGAAGATCTATCTATTGATGTCAAAGGGGTGTTAAAATCCACTACAATGACTGTATTACTATTGATCTCTCCCTTTATGTCAATCAAGATTTGATTTACATATTTAGGTAGGTGCTCCTATGTTGGGTGCATAAATGTTTAGAAGGGTTATAATGTCTTGTTGGATTAATTCCTTTATCATTATGTAGTGTCCTTTTTAAATTTTTTATTATAGCCTTTATTTTAAAATATATTTTGTCAGATATAAGTATTGCTATTCCAGCTTTTTGTTTGTTTGTCTTTTGAATTTTTATAAGGGTTTATTTGAGCCAAATTGACAACATAATGGGGAGAAGGACCTCAAATGCTCTCCCCAGCTTTTGTTTTCATTTCTATTTGCATGAACTATCTTTTTCCATCCCTTTGCTTTTAGTCTTTGTGTATTTTTCATTCTGAGGTGGGTCTCTTGTATAAGTCTTGCTTTCTTATCCATTCAGCTACCTTATTCTTTTGATTAGAGCATTTAAGCCACTTATATTTAAAGTGATTATTGAAGTTACACATTATTGCCATTTTATTCTTTGTAACTATGTTCCTCTGTTGTTGTTTTTTTTATTATTTTTTTCTTTTCTTCTTCTTAAAGAAGATCCTTTAACATTTCTTGTAACACTGGTTTGGTGGTAATGAACTCCTTGAGCTTTTTCTTGTCTGGAAAGCTCTTTATTTCTCCTTCAATTTTAAATGATAGCCTTGTTAGATATAGTAGTCTTGGCTGTAGGTCTTTGCTTCTTCACTTTGAATATTTTATACTAATTCCTTCAGGCCTGAAATGTTTCTGTTGAGAAATCAGCTGAAAGTCCTATGGAATTTCCTTTGTAGGTAATTCACTGTTTTGTTTTGTTTTTTCTTGCTGCTTTTAAGATTCTCTCTTTGTCTTTAAACTTTGCCATTTTAATTATGATGTGTCTTGGTATGGGCCTCTTTGAGTTCATTTTGTTTAGGTCTCTCTGCACTTTCTGGACTTGTGTGTCTTTTCCCTTCACCAGTTTAGGGAATTTTCAGCTATTATGTCTTCAAGTAGGCTCTTGATCTGTTGTTTTTTTTCTTTTCCTTCTGGTACTCATATGATGCAGATATTGTTATATTTCATGTTGTCTCAAAGGTCCCTTAAATTATCCTCATATGTTTGTATTCTTTTTTCTTTTTGCTGCTCCAATTGGGTGTTTTCTGCTACCTTGTCTTCCAAATTGCTGATTTGATCCTCTGCTTCATCCAACCTACTATTTATTTCTTACAGTGATTTCTTCACTTCAGATACTGTATTCTTCATTTCTGACTTTTTTTTTAATGGTTTCTATGGCTGTTTTAATGCTATTGTAGTTCTCATAAGTTCCTTGTAGTTCTTACTCAGTTTCTTAAGCATACTTATAACCATGTTTTTGAACTGTATATCTGGTAAATTGCTTGCCTCCATTTCATTTAGCCCCCTTTTTTTCCTGGAGATTTCTCCTATTCTTTCATTTGGGGCATGTTTCTTTGTCTTCCCATTTTGGCTGCCTTTTTGTATTTGTTTCTATGTATTAAGTAGATATGCTATGTCTTCCAGTATTGGTAGGGTGTCCTTATATAATATGTGTCCTGTGGGATCTAGTGGTGCAGTCTCCTTGATAACCTGAGTTGAGTGCTCTAGGAATGTTCCTTATGTGGATTATGTAAGCCCCCCTGTTGTAATTGAGTCTTTATTGCTATTGGCCCATTTGTGGGTGGGTTCAGCCCTCAAGCTGGCTGGCTGTGAGGTTCAACCTTGAGCACAGTGTATGAGTTGCTGTGTAGGTACTGACCACACTAAGCAAAATTTGCTTCAGCAGGTTCTGGTGCCTGCTGAGATCTCCCTTTGGATATGCCACTTGTGAAACTAATTGGATCCTGCCTTGATATTGTCTGAAGTTGGCCACTGGGTGTGTTGGTTCTGGGGTCTCTTAGGAGGAACTCTGGTGCAGGTCAATATCAGACACTGCCTATGACTGGTCTTGAGCTACCTGTCACTTTGTGTCTGCCTCTGCTGGGCCTGAATGTGTGTGGGAAGGACCAAGCTGTGAACAAAGGCAGAATTCCACCAGCACCAACTCTGGGGACACGTCAGCAAAAAGGCCTAAGGGACTCCTAGGTCCATTTCTGCCCGCCTCCACCTGCTGGCTGCCTATTAGGCTCAGTTACTAAAAGAGTCTCCGGTGGTACTTGAGTTGCATGAGGTAAGTTCTCAGTGAGTCACCAGGTAGGGTGAATGGTGTTCACCAGATTTATATAGGTTCAATCTCCATGCCAGCGCAAGGTCTGAGGCTACTCAGCAAAAATCCCAGTGTACACCAAGTCTAGCTGCTACCTGCTGGGCATCTGGTTTCTAGGAAGCAGGATCAAGGAAAAGATGAAGAAGAGAGCAAAGGATTCTTGCAAGCACTTTCTTAAAAGAAGGTTCCCAGATTCCATCACGTAACACTGCCACTTGCATCCCATTCTGCAGGATTTAGTCATGTGCCCATACTTAGTTGAGACTGGGAAATTTTTAAATTCTGGAGGCTCCCACCACCGCTGCGCTAGCCAGCCATGAGCCCGGCTTCTGGTTGAGCAGCACTCCCCCTGTGGGAGCGCACTGACCACCAGGGGGTAGCTCCTGTGTTGAGTGTCTGCCCCTGGTGGTCAGTGCACATCATAGTGACCAGTCGTTCTGGTCATTCTGCCATCAAGGACACTGGGCTTTTATATACATAAATGCTATATTAATAACAGTTTGCATTATTAATTTTTATATCTTTGATTTCATTAACAACTTTGTGAGCTATGTAGGGAAATTATTAATACATTGTTTATAGGTAAATATAGAGGGCATTTTTGTGGTCATTTCTATTAAAAAATGCAGAAAAAAGTGGATTAGACCCTAATATTTGTTGAGTACCTATGTGTACTAAGTTTGAAGTAACATTTCTGTGGAAAAATTAGATTTAATTTATAACTCTGTCAACTACCTCAGGAAGTAGTTGCTACTCAGAAGTGACTGAGTTCATGAAGATTCCTTGTTATTCATTTTCCAGTGTTTAAACCCACAGTGTGCACAGGCTGTTATAGGTTATAGAGAACTATACAGGAAATAGCTTCCATGCAGGAAGGGAGATGAGACATACACCTATTAGAGACAATCAATTATGTACATTAATGGAGGTAAAAGATAACCTCGGTGATTTAACAGCAGGGAATCAGTGATAGTATAGCTGATCAATTTAGATTACAGTCAGTTGAAACTTGTGATAATTTAGACAAGGGTATAATTAGTGGACAGAATTGTATAATCTCTGAAAGCCCCAAATCTCTGTGACATGTTTAAAATTGAGAATCCATTCTCTGAGGTAGAGGCTAGCAATGACTCGCACACTGTGGATAAGCTTCACTATCTATAGTAGACCTTTGCATGGATAACTATCCTACGTATTGGGAACCAATAAAATTATAGCATCTGATCAGAAACCCACCAACCAACCTAAGGAGCATTTGGTAAAAGAAGAAGTTGAATCTTTGGTCACGTTTTATAAAGTAGTGACACTAGAAAGGCAAACACAAAGAGTAATGTAGTGGGTTTCATCCAGGCATCTTGGGAGAGTTAAAGAGGATTTAACTCTTGTCCAGGATTTGTTTCTACAGAGGACCTGGGTCCTCAGTAGCCTATTACATTCTGGGACTCAACCATCACAGAATGTTCATCATTTTAGCATATCATGTGTCTTTTCCTGGAGAGCATATTCACTGGGTGATGGGCTTCTGGTTATTAATCAGGCGTCTAGATGCAGTGATACTCAAGGGAGGAGGACCCTGATCATGGTCACAAACATCCTCCTATGTGTTGCAGATCTCCCAAGGAGAAAAATAAATGGCCATTTTGGTTGATAAGTCAGCGGCCCTGAGATGTTTGAATCATAGGGAACTACCTCTTAGTGAATTAATTATCCAGGCCCTGCCTTGAGTGATGTTTATGTTTGCTTAAATAGTTTGCTCTGGTTGGAGAAAGTTTTAGTTGAGGAAACTATTACCAGCCAGGGACTCAGCTTTGTAAAGAATAAAATTGTTTTAAAATAATAAGCATGGGGCTCAGGTTCCAAGGATTCTCTGCTGTACACTAAACACTCATGGATTTCACGGGGAGCCCTGGCGATGCAGAGTGAGTGAGCTGAGGGAAGTGGACTCATTCTGGAAGTCCAGTGGTGAACAGTACAAGGCCCTCCAAAGCCCAGCACATTTCCTGCCATGGTGGAGGCATCTGGTGTTCAGACGGGCAGCACATACCTCTCTGGAGAACCCACTCCACAGGATTTTCTTCTCATTGATGAAGAGCCGTTCTCCTTTCTTGGCATAGACGTTGTAATATCCAACTTCCTTAAACACAATGGAACCATCCTCTGGAGAGAGGTGCCAGTTGATGATGGAATAGTTCCCCACCAAGTCACCACATTCATCAAAAGTCACCTGTTCCCCCATATTGTTGGTAAAGTTTAGGTGACGTAGATGCTTCAGGACCTAAAGAGGAACAGAGATGAATATTCTGAGTACAAGCCACAGGGCTGCCACATATGGTTATGTAGGTTTTTGCACAGTGCAAGGACAGTAAACGATCTTGATCTAACAAAGTGGAAGGAACATGACTTGAGAAAGAGGCCCCTTTTTCTAATTTATACTGGGGTACTTCATGTGTTAGCAGCAGCCCTGGTAAGCTAGGGGCTTTACGTGGTGCTTAAATTGTACTTGGGGTAGGAAAGACTTTCTTGAAATTAGGGAAGGAAAGGAGATATATCTCACCAAAGACCAAGACAAGACTTCTACAGGTGCATTATCATGTGGTGGTGCCCCAGGAGGGATCGGTTTGTAAGCCAGAGCCATTCTTGGTGTTTTTTGAGATGGGCTGTGGGGAAGGAGTGAGGCACTAAGTGCCCTTATGGTCTGCACCATCTTTCTCTACGTTACTGCTTTTGTGGAAGTCTTGACACCAAACTCAAAGAGAGGGAAGTGAGAGGAAGAAATAAATGAGGCTGTGGGTGGAGACCTATTGTAATAATTATGGCCGATCCCTTATTTTTACAGGGTCTTATGGGTCACAAAGCCCTTGTACAAAAAAAGTAATGATAATAATCACTAAACCTTCCTAGTCATTTTATTCCCTTTGGGGAACAATGCTAAATAATTTATATTTATTACCTAATCAGATCTTCACAACAAATAGTACTATTACCCCATTTTATTTTTGGGGAAACTGAGACACAGAAAACAAAAGTATCTTTTCAGTGCCATACAGCTAGCAAGGGGTGCAAAGCCTGTGCTCTTACTGGGTATGCTCTACAGAAGCATCATTAGGCTCCTGGCTCTGCTTCCTGAGTGCCCCTGACATGGGTCAAGAGGAGGCAGTGGGCACTCAGCAGCTTGTCTTTCATGTGGGATCTACCCAGTGCTAAGGGTCACTGAGGCACCAAGAAAGAGTAAGGCATGATCCAGCCTCTGAGTGTAGGGGTATTAACTTCCACTGTATTTCAAATCAAATCTAGCTATCTACAAAAAGGAAAATACACTGTGACCAAATAGAGTTTATCCCAGGAATGCAAAGTTAGTTTAACATTTGACTACATTAACATGCTACAAAAGAGAAACCATGTGATCATCTCCATTGTTACAGAAAACATGTTTATAACCTCCAACCTCCATCCCAGATAAAAACTCACAGCAATCTAAGAATAAAAGGGAACTTCCTCAATGCTATAAAGGACATCTATGAAAAACCTACATTAGTAACATCATACTTAATTGTAAAAGACTGGCTGCTGCCCTAGCTTGTCAGTGGATAGAGCATTGGCCTGTGGATAGAGCATCGGCCTGCGGACTGAAGGGTCTTGGGTTTGATTTCGATCAAGGGCACATGCTCAGGTTGCGGGCTGAATCCCCAGTAGAGGGTGTGCAGGAGACAGCCAATCAATGATTCTCTCTCATCATTCTCATAATAAATTTATGTTTCATATCTCCATTTTACATCTCTCCTTCTCCCTTCCTCTCTGAAATCAATCAAACTTTATTAAAAAAAAAAAAAAAAAGACTGACTGCTGTCCCCCTAAGATCATGAACAAGACAAGAATGTCTGTTCCACTGTGGCTGTACTGGAAGTTTTAACCAGGGCAACTAAACTGGATCAGGCTGATTTTGGATAAAAACATAAAGATCTAAGTTCTACACTCAAACAAAAACAAACAAACAAAAGAACTTTCAGATAAAGTGAAAAGACATAGGATTCACTTTTTAGAAAATTGTGACCATAGAATTTATGGCTCTTACGTAATTGGTTGAACTTAAACCTATACTAGTATATTGAAAAGCAAATTACTGAAAACTATAGTATAGGATAAAGGGCAAGTGCAATTTCTCCCTCTGAGCTATAACTATAATCAATGTTCTTGTGTTCTGATTTAAAAAGAAAAATAACCTTCCAGATTAAGACAAAGAAACAAACAGGCAAACAGGGAAATATTAGTAGAATTTGTTTTAAAATGTGCAAAAAGATTTTACTTAATAGTGGTAGGGTAGACATATCATAAGAATTGTGGTTTTCACAGGACAAAATGTTAACTTTCTCTTTATAAAAGAAAAACAGAAGTCTTGGATTTTTTTGGGGGAAATATTTCCTTTGTGATCTTTTAAGAAAGCTACAGCTAAATATCACATTTTACATGTCAAATTTAAAAAAATATATAAATATTTTACTGATTTTTACAGAGAGGAAGGAAGAGGGATAGAGAGTTAGAAACATTGATGAGAGAAAAACATCAATCAGCTGCCTCCTGCATGCCCCCTATTGGGGATCAAATCAGCAACCAAGGTACGTGCTCCCTTGACTGGAATCGAACCTGGGACGCTTCCTCAGTCCACAGGCAGACGCTCTATCCACTGAGCAAAACTGTTAGGGCTACATGTTGAATTTTTTATTATAAGCACACATTTAATTTTCAGTAAACACTCAAAATGTGGAATAAACTTATAAAACTTCCACCACTCTGTTGAGGGAAAGGGGAGTTGGAATCACCATCCTATATAATAAAAGGCTAATATGCAAATAGACCAAACAGCAGAACAACCTGTCACTATGACGCACACTGACCACCAGGAGGCAGATGCTCAATGCAAGAGCCAGAATTGGGGCTCACGGCTGGTGAGTGCAGCGGGCCTAAGCCGGCAGTCAGACATCCTCCGGTGGCTCCCGGACTGTGAGAGGGTGCAGGCCAGGTTGAGGGACCACCGCCCCTGTGAGTGCACAAATTTTGTGCACTGGGCCTCTAGTAGTGCAATAATGTTTTAGTAACAGCTGAGCATTATCTGAAGAGAAGGGTAAGTCCAAAAAAACAACTGTTCCATGTAAGAATGATGACAGCAGTACACCAGAAGATTAACAGCTATGGATCAATGTCTTCAGCTGACTAGGCTCTCAGGAGCTAGAAAGCATGTGCCCAGAGGGACAACTGGGCACATGGTTCTTTTAACAGTTACCTTGGCCTCCTCAGAGAAAGAATGCCAATGGCAGATGTTGCCTTTCTCATTATTGGCTAAATCAGTGGTCGGCAAACTGCAGCTCTTGAGCCACATGCGGCTCTTTGGCCCCTTGAGTGTGGCTCTTCCACAAAATACCACGGCCTGGGCAAGTCTATTTTGAAGAAGAGGCGTTAGAATAAGTTTAAGTTTAAAAAATTTGGCTCTCAAAAGAAATTTCAGTCGTTGTACTGTTGATATTTGGCTCTGTTGACTAATGAGTTTGCCGACCACTGGGCTAAATATGACTTTGGGCAAGTCATTTTGGCTTTTCTGAGTCTTACTTTCCTCACCTACAAAAGAATAATACTCCAGACTAATATTTACTGAACACGTACTATATATACGCAGTATCCTAAGTACCTTATACATATCAACTAACTTACTATATATACACAGTATACTAAGTACCTTATACATATCAACTAATGTTATTCTCATAATAAATTTGTTTCATATCTCCATTTTTTTTCAGGTGAAGAAATTGAGACACATTAAATGACTTCCCAAGGTCATAAAGTTATTAGGTAGCAACTGGGATTTAAATCCAGTTAGTCTGGTTCTAGAGTCCAAACTCTTAACCATTTCACTATATACTACTACGTAGGTGTAGGAGTCAGAGTAGACAGTAGCTATTAAGTTGTCTATCCCTAGTTACAATAGGTTTACTAGTATAAAACTGAGGTTGAGAAAATGGACATATTTTAGAAGTAGGAGGTGGAGACATGTATAATGCTGTGGCAACACAAGAGGCCATAATAGAAAAAGGGTAGAAACGGAGTGACATCCAGATCTCCATGAAAGGCCTGTACTTTCCCGCCCATGGGACTTTCCATTGTTTTGTGTTTTTAATCAAGTTACATAGAATAAAATACACCCATTTTAAGAGTATAGTTCTGAGTTTTGGCAAATGTATTTGCCTGTGTAACTGCAACTACCATCACTCCCAAAGGCACCCTGATGTCCCTTCCAAATTAATCCCACCGCCGATCTCTTTTCTATCATTAGAGGTAGAATATCGTATAAATGGAATACACAGTATGTATTTGGTCTGAATATTTTCCATGTACCATAATGTTTTTGTGATTCATCTTCATTGTTGGGTGTGTTTGCCTTTGCAGTTTACATTTTCTCCAAGGAACAGATCCTTTCTACAAATCCTATCCAGCCTTCAAGGCCCAACTTGAATGATATCTTTTATTTTCTTCTTTACTTCAAACCCTAACCTGAATAGTGTTTCATCCTCACAGGAGGGGTATAAATAAAATCATATGAGTGTTGAATTTTTCGAGTTAAAAATTTCACCTTGTCCTCTAATAATCAATGATTTACCCACCCCCTCTACTCTTGGCATCACTTCCCAGCACAGAGGGACAGTGGCACAAGATGCACAAAGCACCCCATTCACATGGACTAAGAGGGAGAGTTCACACAGATAAGGATCCTATTGCTTCTTGCCCACTTCCTGTGCTAAGAGAGTAGGGAAAATCCTTGACCAATTCCCTTCTCTAACCTCAGCCTTATTTTCTGGCTTCATCTTTTGCATCTCCTTTGGCTCTCACCTCAATTCACTTCCCCTCTCCCAAACCCCAACAGCACCAATTCCTGGAAAGATCAGTTTTGTTTGGCTTGTTATTACTATGGTCCTGTCATCGTGCATGTCTGTTTTTTTGGTCTACTGAGTGGTTTGTGTATGGTGGAGGAAAGTAGGAAGCATGTCTTGTGCACAGTCATGCTGACTGAGGAAGAAGGCAATTCCATACTTACTTACATGATGTCCCATTCAAACTTGATTGTTGGGCATGTGCCCCAGGTTCTTCCAATCACAGCTTAGAATACCCTGGCCAGTGCTTGATTCAGGGTTGAACAATTCTCTGCAAAGGACTCTAGGTAGTGTTGTCAGGTCAAATCAACTAGACTGTTACTCATTCATTCCTTTATTCTACACATATTCAGGTGCCAGGTGTTCTGAAATATAGTGCTGAACAATACAAATGTGGTTCCTGCCCCCATGAAGCTTAGAGTAGTATAATGGGGGAATCACAGTGAAGAGAGAGCTGATGAGCAGCGTGAGGAAGGTGGGGGGTGGGGGAGGTCTCCGTGGAGGTCAGGAGGCAAATGTGTGTTGTATGCTCATAAATTATTACCTATTAGTATTACTTTTGAGGCATGTGAGTTAGTTGATTGATAAATTTTAGGGGTGGTGGTGGTGGAAATGGTCAACAAAAGAAAATTGTAATTGACCTAACTATTTCAGTCAACTGAAGAGCTGTGGAAGCTTAAGCTAAGTGTATAAATGGCAAAAATGAGGAAGAAAGAATGGTCAGAAAGTGTGTGTGTATTTGTGTATGTGTGGGTGGTGGTGGGGATATGACTTGAAAAAACTTTCAGGAGAAAGCATATTTTGAAAAAGAGTTAAAAGTTTGCTGTGGACAATCATAGACAACAACTATGGCTCTTTGGGTGTGGGATAGTATCTAAGCAAAAATTCTATGCCAAAAAGTAATTAGTGTTTTGTGGGAAGGTGCCAGAATGGTTGGCTTATAAGACAATTGAGAGAAGGTGGAATTCCAGGCTGAGATTCTTGGATTAGACTGTATAGATTGTATGGGTGACAGGTTTCCATGTAGGTCTTGTGTTTTTTTAATTTTAATTTTTATTTTTTATATTTCTTTATTGATTTCAGAGAGGAAGGGAGAAGGAGAGAGAGATAGAAACATCAATGATGAGAATCATTGATCAGCTGCCTCCTGCACGCCCCCACTGGGGATCGAGCCCGCAACCCAGGCATGTGCCCTTGGCCGGAATTAAACCCGGGACCCCCCAGTCCGCAGGCCGACGCTCTATCCACTGAGCCAAGCTGGCCAGGGCTCCATGTAGGTCTTAATAATGAGTGTGAATCATTGCTGGTCCATCTTCTGATAGACACATGGCCAAGATCTTAAATTCCAGAATGTCCACCCAACTGCCCGGAATCCTGAGGTTCAAAGGAGACTTACAGCACAGGACATTTTGGCCAGTGCCCACCTGTTATTCCTCTTTAGAGGTCTGGCCTTATTTTCCTGTTTCCTCTCCTGGATGAATTGCACCAGATTGTATGTGAGTCAGGAGGCCACATATTTACCTGTACTAGGGTCAGCTGAGGTGTCTGTGTAGAGAACACTTTATTTTGGCTGTTTTGCTTCTCTTTCCACCTTCTTTTCGTAATAGCATCCTGATTTAACCTGGAGGATCTATTCCCTGCCTTACTCTCAGTCTATGAAGTTCTAGCTTCAGGGATGAATATGTGGCCCTGGACTGGCCAATCAATGTGGATTTTGGGACTTCTACAGAAGATCCTGGGAAGTAAGGAGAGCTTAGCAGCAAGGATTTTATGAACCTGAAACTGTTGTTAATCCTGAGGATTAAGGAAGAGAGACATGGAGATGAAAGCATCTAGTTGTACTTCTGATTTTTTAAGTATTATGAGCTACTAATAATGTTCCTTCTTTTGTTTAAGCCTGTTGGTTTGTATTTTCTATAGCATGCCACTAAGAGTTCATATTTTGACTATAGCCTGATTCTTGGCTTTTTTCTCGTATATCCAAGCTTTGATCTTGACCATCTGGGTCTTCTATCCTTGTCTGGGAGAGGATTCACTGAAGAGCAGAATGTCAAAGTACCCACTGGAAGTGTCTTTCCCTTCAACCCCACCCTGGCTCTGCAGGCTTTCAAAAGCTGGGTTCCTCTTTCCAGGGGACATGCAAGGGAAGAGAGAAAAGACACTAGTATTTACTCAAAGATTGTCTATTTATTTCTTCTTCTTAAAACTCTACAACTTAGAGTCGTGGCTCTGAATTCTTTTTGGTCTTTGACCTTCATTAAAGCTCCTCTTTCTTTGACAGGATTGGGGACGGGGATGTGTGCAGTGCAAGGAAGGAAACTTTAAGGACCTCATAGAGATTAGAAACTTCAGCCAACAATGATGTCTGAGTGAGATATTTCCCACACAAGAACAACTAAAATCTTGCATGTCCTGACTCATTCTGCCAAGCTTCGACAGTCACTCCTTATCCCCTGAGAATCTCTTAAAATGAGTGACACAGGTTGTACATTCTTTGTGTCTCAGTATCTTTTCCAAAGGGTCTATGGTGATTTGGTTCTGTGTACAAAGCTACTTTACTGTTTTTTTCCTAATTGATTAATTAGCGACATATTGAAATCCTACTATAATAACCACCATCTAGCCCTAGTCGGTTTGGCTCAGTGGATAGAGCGTCGGCCTGCGAACTGAAAGGTCCCAGGTTCGATTCTGGTCAAGGGCACATGCCGGGTTGTGGGATCTATCTCCAGTGGGGGACTTGCAGGAGGCAGCCAATCCACCATTATTCTCTCTTATCATGGATGTTTCTATCTCTCTCTTCCTCTTCCTTCCTTTCTGAAATAAATAAAAATATATTAAAAAACACACACCAAATAACCACCATCTGTTTAGAATTTAGAATTTACAAATTGCTTTCACATACATCATCTCATTTCATCTTCAAAAGAACCTAGGGTGGTCCTGGCTGGTGTTGCTAAGTGGTTAGCATGTTGGCCCGAGCACCAAAGGGTCTCAGGTTGATTCATGGTCAAGAGCATGTATCTGGGTTGCAAGTTCAATCCCACCACCATCTAAAAATCAAGCTACATTTATCTATCAATGGACACCCAGGTTGCTTCCATATCTTGGCTATTATAAATAATGCTACAATGAGCATAGAAGTGCATATATCATTTTGAATTACTGTTTTTGTTTTCTTCAAATAAAGATGTCTTATATAATTATATATAATGGAATATTACTCAGCAATAAAAAGAATGAAATCTTGCCATTTGCAACAATATGGATGGACCTAGAGGACATTATGCAAAGTGAAATGAGTCAGGCAGCAAAGACAAATTAGTATGGTTTCACTTATATGTGGAATCTAAAAAACACATAAAACCAACCAATCAAAGACAATGCAATAGAAATGGACTCATAGAAACAGAGATCAAAATGATGGTTGTCAGAGGGGAGGCGAAGTGAGGGGATGGGTAAAAAAGTTAAGGGGAATATTGTCAATAATATTGTGGCAAGGTTACACAGGGACAGATTATTACTAGACTTAGTGTGGTGATCACATTGTAAGGTAGGTACATGTTGAATCACTATATTGTACACTTGAAACTAATATAATATTGTATACCAACTATACTTCAAAAAATACAAATCAAGATACATATGCAAGACATGAATAGCTATGCAAGATGTAAATCAGGTCAGACTTATCTTCATAAGTTCTATGAAATTAAAAGATTATGATGTCTCTCCTACATGTAATTTAAAAATGCAAAACTAGACTAAACCAGAATGAGTATTGGAATTCCACTTAAGTTCTGATTATTTTCTATTGTAACTATTTCAGTGCTTCTTTTTTGAAATATCCAATATCAAATCCTTTTAAGGCAAGCTTTATCTGTACCGTTGACTTGCTTGTGTCCTAAGCTTAAATGGTCTATTGGGTGGTTTAGTACATTATATTTTGAGTAATATAATGGCAAAGTGGTGACTATGCACAGTAACACTAGTTTTATGTCTGTTAGCATATGGAATGTAATAGATACTCAAAAAATACTTGTTACTCACAGCAGTATCTCTAAATTAAAGCATTAGAAAAATATCCTCCCCTCAGTACTAAATCTGTCCCAGGATATTAAAAACCTTTTAGGGGCCATACTGTAGATATTCTGAACCACTAGGCTAAAGGACAATTGAGCCAAGGCTTTAAACAGATAATCAAATTAAATTACTATCAATTTTTCAGAGTCAGTTACTCAGACATTTGTAAAGGCAATTTGAATCCAAAGTTACATTTAGTGACCTTATTAGGATCTTGTCGTTTTGCGGTAACAATTTTATCTGTCTTGCCCAGATCAGCTGAACTCTCCTTTATCACAGAGAACTGCTATCTAAGTGAAGGATGTACCTGCCAAGCCTCAACCTTCTTGATGTCAGCACAGGAACCGTTGGTGAAGAGCCCTTTCCCAGGTAAGCACGTGTATATATCTTGCAGGGCATGAGCAATGGAGTAGACGGCTAAGTAGACGTTGTAGGATATCCGTAAGTGTGTATAATCCATGTAAGGGGTCTCAACACTGCTAATGTTCTCATCCCCTGTACAGAGAGGTCGGAAGATAGTGGAGCTGTTGCTTATCCTGCCACCACTTTCTTCTTGACCTTTCAGGAAGGTGTCCATGGGTAATGGTCCTTTAGCACCTTCTTGGAGGTGGCAGTTAAATGTTTCTTCCCAAAACTCCTTGGCAAAACCATTGTGGGCAGATTTCCTGGGATGGACTTTCTGCAAGAATTCCCGGAAGCCTGGGATCTGCCCGGCCTTCAGACCAAATCCAATAGTGCCTCCGACCACATGGAAGTACTCCGGCATGGCGATCAGAGAAGAGCTGGCCCAGGCCTCGCTGGCCAGCCAGATCCTGCCCGTGATATTGCGCCGAACGATCTCCTTGATGAGGGGTTCAAGGTCTGGGCCACTAGAGAAGACGACAATGACTTTGGCTGTGGAATTCTGGATTACCTCTACTACCTGCTGGATCTCTTCCTCATCAGAGTACTGGGAGATGAGTTCACTGAAGTCAATGCAGATGTCCCTCTCCTCAGCTTCTTCTCGGAATTTCTCAATCCCTGGCCGGCCATAGTCATCATCAGCTGCAATGGTGCCCACCCAGTTCCAGCGGAAATACTCAATAATGTCTGCCATGGCGGTGGCCTGGTGCTCATCATTCGGGATGGTACGGAGGAAGGACTTGAACTGATTCTTATTGCTGAGGAGTCTGCTGGAGGAGGCATAACTGACCTGGAAAGAATACAGAACACAGAATGAATGAATGAATGAATGAATGAATGAATGGGGGAGATGCTAGGTGAGCCTCAAGGCTATGTGGAGGTGGCTTGTTGAGCATTTATTAATATAATTTATCAAATATGTTCTTCACTGTAGACACAATGAAAGGATGAGGACAAACAGAATCTCCAGTGTGAGCATCCAAGCACCTGTCAGTCAGTCTATTAGGGAGCATTCTAATTCGCAGGGGATGGGTCTTCACAATGCTACCCTCAAAAATGGGTCTGGCCATAAAGTCAGCTCAACAGTAGTAGGATCCATTTATTCTTTCACGGAGAGTGTTTATGCACTGTTCCATTGTTTCTCCTCACCTCCTCGGTACTGCCTCATTGGTTACACTATACCCATGTACACATCTTCTGCTTGTTGGGTCCAGGTTCTGATCTGAACATTTTAGCTCCCCCTTTACTGTGATGAACACTTTTTCCATGACTCACTTCTGAAAGGTATAGGTTCCCTTTGGGTTATGAATCTAAGTCTCTTCAGAGGAGCCCCAAGGGGTTCCCCTTTCCTAGTCTGCCTGGTTTCTCTCTTCCTGTCCATCTCTAGTCTCTAGCTATTCACTCTCTTTCCTCCCTCTTCTCCCCCTCTCCCTCCCCACAGTACTTTAGATAAAAGTACCCTTAATTGTAGTCATTTCCAAGAACTGTTTATCTTTTAAGCTCAATTAGCCATTAGGTCTATTAGGCTCAATTCCCCTGCACCACGATAACAATGATACACATTATTAAATATAGTCAGAAATTCATCCTTTCCCCTCCTGGCTTCTCAGTGAGTTCAGTCACCATCCAAAGCCCCTTCCTCTGTTCATTTCAGGTGATGGCCTAGGCCTATTGACAGGCTTTTAGGTGGGTCCCTGAAACCTAGAGAGGCTGAAAAGGAACCCTGGAAAGCTGCCTTGCTGTGTTTCCACTTTCTTAGACATAGCCCATTCTACATTTGAGCATGGGCAAGGGAGGGAGGAGGGCAACAAGGGAAGAAAGCCTTTTCTTCGATGGTAAAAGATCATTGCCTGCAGAAGTATCTGAATATCATGTAAAGCATTTGTTAGTACAGAGCTTCCCAACCCCCCCCCCACCCCCAACATTGTGACCAACACAGATAATGAGGTTAATGGAAGAGGCTGAGCAGCCCTGGTGGAGGGTGCTCTGACTTAGCCATCCAAAACTTTGAGGGGATCAATATCTTGGCGGGCTTTGGCCCACATGTAGCACTCCTGTGTGTCCTGGCTCACCAGTTAGGAAGTTCCAAGTTATTGGACCATTTCTTCTGAAGAACAAAGCATTTTTATACTTCATGGAATTTCTTCTAGGCAATGAGGGATGTTAATATCACTAGTTCTCCAGTTTTCTAGAGAGATTTTTAAATTTCTTAAAAATATGAAGTTAAAGAAATTTTGGAGAATGCCTTTTAAAATATTTGTCACCAACTAAAACAATTAATTTCCTATGTTCAGTGTTTTTAAAATGAATTTTTCTAAAATGTTCCTTCTTATCATTGAATCATTTCTATACCAAAATATAAAAGGCATTGGTCTATGAAAAACTGGACCAATTTTGCTAAAGGGCCGGCATATTTTTTAAATAAGAACTTTAAATTTGGAAGTTATAATATGAAATTGACAAAAAAATTGTTTTTGATCAGAATAAGCCCCTGCTTGCTGTACTATGGAAGTTAATGAGACAGATAGTGAGATTAAATAATTTGTTGAGATGCTCTATTTGCAGACCCAACCAATAGGCTTCTAAATCAGGATTTTGCAAATGAAAAACCTACTTGTGCATTTTTAAAATCCATTCATTAGTGCTTACTTCTTGATTTTTGAAATTTGGCCAAAAGGGTTTTAAAGGAATACAATTGAAAAACAAACATATCCCTCATGTATATGTTTCTCTTAAAGGATGCATTCATAACATTTGTCCAGTGTGGGGATAAACACCACTCTGTACTCCCTCCCCCTGCAAAACCCCTTAAAAACACACAGAATTTTTTTTTTTATTATTATAAGAGGGGAGAATTTTGTGGATGATTCACTAAACTGTTCTGACCACAACTTATTATGGTTAGAACAGGCTAGCTGGTCTGCTAGTTTCATCCACTTGGTGGCGTGAGTGGCACAGAAATACCACTGACCCCACCCTGCAGAGCTGTGGTTCCCAACTCTGCTGCACATAAAATTGCCTGGGGAACTTTCCAAACTCCCAGCACCCAAGCTGCATCTCATATCATCTCATGATTTCTGGGAAATAAGACCCAGGAATCAGTATTTTTAAAACTCTCCAGTGATTCCAACATGCATCCAGGGCAGAGAACCACTACTGTAGATACACTTACATTGGTTTGTCTGATAATCACTGTAGTCTTCTCAGCACTTCTAATATTCAAATTCAAGTTAACGTTATCTTTCATCCAAATCACAAAAAATTAAAATCTTTCCCTTCATGTTCTTTATTAATGACAATTACATCTTATACCAGCTGGACATGAGATAACAGCAATCTACTTTAACTGTGTATTGAAAATAATACCGCACCATATGTAAAATTTACAAGATACACATTTGCATTTTGTCCAACACATTCACTTTGTTAGATCATTTTAGCACAAAAGTTACAGAGCCAGGGTTTCCCCATGGGAAATACCTTTAATTCCCTGAAAGTAAGGATTCGGGAAATGATGATTAGACTTTCTCAGCTGTCACGTATATGTAAAGGGATAATGGCTATCACTCAGCAAAACAAGGACCTCACAACATAGAAATGTGAATTTATCAAAGGAATTTATAAATTTCAAATATTAGACATAAAAAAATTAAATTTGATTTAAAAAATGTGATTTATAATTTAATTAAAAATTGATATAAGGAATGTATCACAATTGAGCTGATTCTCCCACCCATGGACATTTAGGTTGTTTCCAATATTTCACTATTATAAAATGATGTCATAGATCTATAAATATTAGCATGAGAAAAGGTTTGCTGTATAGTATTAAGGGAGAAAAATTAGGTTATAAAATGACATTTAAAGTTTGCTGTCTTTTTTTTTTTGGTGAAAAAATATGCAACTTTGAACAAACATTTACCAAAGCACATGTTTCAGTCAATGTGCAATTCACTGAAAATACAGACATCTCCCCACCTAGGCTGACTTTCTACAGGGTGGAGATGCTTCTTCATATACACTCTATAAATAGATGTTGAATGGAATAGAATATTTTCCATTTCTAGAATGTGCAACCAAGTTCTTGTTTTGTGAGAAAATATGCTTTGCTTCTCTCTGAGCTAAATTTCCAACCAGATAGTTGAGAGGAAGAGATGTTTAAGGTAGAGTAGGATTAGGGACATATTTGGGGTTTGAACGGCTTGATTAACGCATATGGTCTCATTCCTTTTAGTAAAGGCAGAAGAAAGGACATTTACTAAAGGAATGGAGTGGAAAATAAAGAACTGAACATGTTGGGGTGGAGTTCTATGCAAGGTATACAAATAAATAAATAGAAGTTATATACAAAGTGTTACATAAGGTATATTTAAATACATTTTGGAAGACTTGTGAAGGTCTAGTTGATGTTGACATTGAGGGTCTCAAAAATCCCCAATGGTCATGATCCAATGTCCCAAGTAATTAAAAGAACTTTTGTGTCCATGTAAAGCCAGAGAGAGGAAAAGAGCAAACTATTTGGACAGCTAGTATGGCAGTCCCCCAAGCAGGTTCTCCTGAGCCCAGCCCACATTGCCCCATCTAAGAAGGCCCGGATACCTGGGGAATGTAGAAGAGCCCCAGCAGGTTTGCCACGGCTGTGGAGATGCCGGAGCCGGTCGCCCCCACCACAGCAATGGTAGAGGGGATGTGCTGTGAGCAGTTGCAGAACTCATCAAGGTTCAAAGAATCAATTTTGTTCTGTGCCACAAAACTCAGGGTGGCCTCCAAGGCTTTAGAAACGGTGTTGCAAGTGTCGAATATCCGGTATCCCAGTGTCATGTTGGGAAGAAGGGCCGGGCTGCTGTTTATTTCCTCTATGGCAAATATCATAGCTTGTAACCAGCGAAACCCCCGAAAATTATACCTGAAAGAAAGAAGAAATGGAATAAAATGGAAGGCTTTCTGGTCAACTACTTTAGAGTAAGGACTGGGCAAAGCGGGGTTGGCTCTGTTAATTTTTGGTTTCATGATGTTGGGTTCTTTGAGACTCAAGGTCCTCTCTGTAAATGGGGATAACATAGACCTCATAGGGTGGCTGGGAACAGGTGACAATTATGCACAGTTCTCAGCATGGTGCCTCACAGAGTTAGGGAATAATAAGAATGAAGACTGTTATTAGTAACAGAATTAATAATTTGTATCTGACTCACCCAGCAAAGAATTTGAGGTTCCTTGGTAATATAAAGATTTAAAAGGAAAAAGGACTTGGGAAAATAAAAATAGATTAGGATTTTAATATGTAGGAGCCCAAGAATAACCTCAGATTTGCAAACTCACAAATTTAGACCATGACAGTCCTGGAGGTCAAAGGGGAAAGGGAAATGAGTGGCCTCACTTTTGTAAATAAACAAATAAGCAAATATTATGCATAGGAAGGCTGTTCACAAACATTGGTTATTTCTGGGTGGTGGAATATGAGTTTTAAAATTGTGTGCTTTTGATTTATACTTCCTCTTTTTTAAAAAATGAGCATGGATTGCTTTTCAAAGGACATTGTTTTAAATAAAAATCAAGCAAATTAACACAGAGAAATAGGGTCAGTGACATAGTTTTATCCTCCAAAGGCTTGGTTCAAAGTCAAGGCTCCAAAAATGTGTTGAGTCAGTGTATCTGTGCCCAAAACAACTCTGCAGGTTCTCCCTTTACATTGTGGGCTGTACTACTTCAACTCTATGACAGGAGGTGAGAAATACAATCTCCACTATATTGTTTGGGGTACTAAAGGTCCTGATCTAACTTTTAATGTTTTCTCTTATCCATTTTCTTTATGTTTCTGTTATTTAATTATTTGTTTAAAATCTGCAAAGTTCTGAAGAGATATTATGGAATTTTTGATTACATAAAACATCTGTACTGTTAAGCTAATTTTGCTATCTTTCTTAATATAATACATATTATTTAATATCAAGCTTCTTGCTTGAATTAGGTATACATGTGGCACATGCACAACTCTGTCCACCAGGGTGCAGCAAAGGGGTTCCTGTCCACAAGTGTTATGTGAAGGTATAATCAGGATCAGTAAAATTCTGCACTTAGTTTCTCTGAATTCATAAGAAAAATGTGAGAATGTTATCTAATTTGTGAGCGCTCATTAGCACATAAACAAAAATTCAGTTTTTTCTTAGAATAATCCCACTTTTCATTTTCATTTTTCAGCTACTAGGAAGACCAAGGAAAAGTGCTGGATCACTTTTGGAAGTTGCAAATCTCAAAATGAAGGTGCTGTTCTCTCGTAGAAGATGGGTCAAGACTTGGGGTGCAGTAATGGTTTCTGATGTCCAGGTTAAGCAAGGTGATATACTTTTGGAAAAATTTCTTTAAAAAGTCAGGGTGGGAGGATAATAAATTTCAGCATGATTACCAATCACCATTTTTGAAAAGAGAAAATGAAGTTTGAAGAATTGTTTTGGGTTTGGTACAGCTTTTTTCCAACCACCCAGAAGAGAAGAGATTTTTGACTTGGCTTCTTCCCTTACCTGATACATTCCACAGACTCTGGCCTTGATTTTAGATCTTGATCTTTGGCTGCTACTCCAAAATGAATAGGAAAGAGTCCCCCAAGGATAATGTCCCCTTTCTTCTGAGCTCGCTGGTCAGGCCCATAGGCAGAAGTGTGCCAGGTAAATGCCAAGAGGATCACATAGCAGCTATAAAGCGCCATAGTTCTGCTTCCTCTCCAGGGGGAGAGACAAGAAGTGCTGAAGTTTGGGGGCCCCAAGAACTTTCCCCCTTGGTGCAGTTCACTCCTTGCGGCGGGGGCACATGCCTACAGAGTGATTAATAACAGAATGGAAATCGTGGTGTTTGAATTTCCATTTCTGCCGTTTCCATTGCAGACCAGTAAGGTGGATGGTCCTTGAATCTTTAGAAGCCACATCATGTAGGGACTGCTGTGATCCTTTCTAAGAGAAAAGAGAGACACAATGAAGTCAACTAAGCCTAAATCTCCATCTTGTTATGACGACTGCAACAGAGGTGGCTCGGAATTTCTATTTAGAGAAGCCGAAGGGTATCAGGGAAAGGCATGGCTCAGAATCTCATTTTTATAGCACTTCATATAAGATACAGCAAAGTTTAATTGCTCATGTAGGAGAAGGACTGTGTTCAGTTGTGAGGGCCACATTAAAAATATATTTTATTGATTTCAGAGAGGGGGAAGGAGAGATAGAAACATCAGTGATAAGAGAGAATCATTGATTGGCTGCCTCTTGCACACCCCACACTGGGGATCAAGCCTAAAACCCTGGCATGTGCCTTGCCTGGGAATGAAACCATGACCTCCTGGTTCATAGGTCGACACTCAACCACTGAGCCACACCAGCTAGGTGAGGGCCACATTTTAAAGAGGCCATTGATAAGCTAAGGCCTCCATTGATGTTGCTGCTGAATTTTATTCCATTTATTCGTCTGTGTAATTAATGCATAGGCAATTGGCAATTCCTTGAATAACAATAATACTACCTTATTCAGCACATATGTTCTTATCAGTCATATTTAAGTTTACATCTGACTTTAAATCAAACAAAAATGTCAGGAAGGCCAGTTATTCTTTCTTTATTTTGGTAGCCTCCCTTTTTTGTGCTTCCTCATCACAGATCTCTGGTTACAATTTATAACATGACACTCCACAAACCTTTGAAGACTAGTTCTTGAAAAGGATGCAGATAAATCAAGAGTCCAGTTATGTTCTACAAAGCTCAACAGCTGGATCTGCTTTAGCATGGCTATTCTAGGAGGAACTCTCTGTTCTTCTCACTCTACATTCTCTATTATCCACTCTGTGGGTTAACAATTACATGTTGATATCAGCTAACTACATAGCCTCCCTTGAGTTTCAGGCCCAAGCATCCAACCATCAACTGGACATCTGCACTTGAATGTCCCACAGGTGCTTCCAACCTGTCCCTCCACCGTTTTCTATCTCAACAGATGACATGCCATCCACAAACACACAACATAAGGGTCATCCTTACCTCCTCCCTCTTCTCATCATTGCCCTTCATATTCAAACAAGCACCAAGTCTTGTAGATTGTACTTCCTAAATATCTCTGGAATCCTCCCACACCTTCCCATTTCCAAGGTCATGTTAAGTTTACCAACATTTCTTACTTGGATTTCTGCAATTATTTCCTCACTGGCCTTCCTTCCTCCAATTTTGTCCCTTTGCAATCCACTGTTGCAAATCATTTGAAGCTACAGAACAAGTGGTTTGGAGCACAGGCTCTGAAGTTAAACCTGGTTTTGAATCATAATTCCACTATTTCCTAACATATGACTGTGGGCAAGTCACTTAACCTCTGTGTCTCAATAAAATAATGCATGGAGATCCATTAGTGGAGTGTAGCTAGTAAATTCACAGAAAATGCTAGTTGTAATGAGTACATTTCTAGCCTCACTTTTGCTAAACTTCCCCTTGAACTCCCCACTCCAGCCATAGTGAACTTCCTTCAGATTCTCAAATGCACCAGGCTTCTTTTATTTTTAAAAAATATTTCAGAGGGGAAAGAAGAGAGATAGAAAAATCAATGATGAGAGAGAATCATCCTGCATGCCCCCCACTGGGAATTTAGCCTGAAACCTGGGCATGTGACCTGACCAGAATCGAACCATGACCTCCTGGCTCATAGGTCAATGCTCAACCACTGAGCCATGCCAGCCAGGCCAAGAGGCTTGTTTTATATCTCTCAGACCTCATACATGATGCTCCCCTTATTGTTCCACCTGGCCTAAACTTTGTCTGGAAAACATCTGCTTATCTTTCAGCTTTCAGATGTCCGTAACTTCGGAGGCATGACTGAGGGGTAGCAGTGAGGAAGACACAGAGAATTGTGAGGCCTTTGTGTAAACGGAGAAAAGAACTCCTCTGGGGGAAGACACAGTCCTGGGCCAATGTGAACCTACTGCCTGGGGAGTGAAACACAGGCTGGATTTCCACCTATGCTAACACCTCAGTTGTGCAGTAAGCAATTTATAGGACTTTTCAAGGAGGCCTTTCCTGAACCGTCACACCAGGTAGGTCCACCTGTTACAGTTTTTTATATCTTGGATCTTGGAGTTCCCTTCTTGAAAGATTCATCAAACTTTATTATAATTATATGCATAAATGTCAAGCTCTTATCCATTGTCAAATTCGTCCCTTGCCTCTTAAGAGCCCCACCTCCTCCAACAGCCATTCTAGAAGAGGGTACTGAGCCCCACATGTTATGAGCAGCCCAGCAGATAGATACTCAGCGTTCATGGAAGGGCCTCCAGTAATGTCTGAACATTACTGACCATTATGGTTCTCTAACTCCAGTCCTGTTTTTAGATTTTTTTGGATTTATTCTTTGAGTCTTAGTCATATATTCAATCATACATTTAATAAATACATATGCTAAGGCCTGGGAATACAAAGTAACAAACACCTGTCCATTCCCTGCCCTCAGAAACTCCCAGTTCAAGGGGCAGGCACTCTGGTGTAGAGGATTGCATTTTACCTCAACATCCAAAATGAGAAAAAATATTATAACTTCATTTTCAATGACTAAATTCAATTTTTCTCCCCAGCATTTAGCACAGTGTGAAATAGTAACCACTGAATAAATGTTTGTATGAATGCATTAGAAAACGCACTTGGAAGGAGACAGAAAGTAGCATTTACTGAACCAGTCATGAAGCGGGTCCTTTAAACATTCAATGTATTTTAAACTTTACAACTGTAAAGAGAGCAACAACACCAAATCTACTTTCCAGTTGGGGGGATAGATTCTCCAAATAGTCAGCTTAGTCAAGTGAGAAATTCTGACATTGAATTAACAATGCCCCAAGAACTCAATTTTAAGGAGTCCTGTGTAGTGTTCTGAATTAGGAGAGGGAACATTATAACTGGCTTGGGTAAGTCACTAAGACCTGTTAATTTTTTCCTGTGAAAGATTAACTACTTAGAAAAGTTTATTAACTTCATTAGTCCATTCAAAAGAAAATTCATGGCAAGAAATAATAGATAAAGGAGAGATTTCAGGTCAATTTGCGGTAGTTAATCCCACCAAGTCTAATGTAGTCTCTGAACCACCCTTTTTAGTCCAATTACCAGGGTCTAATTTGCTTTCAAAGCTGAGAATCATTCTAGGTCCCCCCGCTTCCTTTCCTCCAATATCCAATCACTTTGTCCTGTTGATTCTACCATCTCTTTCCACTCTGCTTTCCTCCTTTCATTCCTTTCCTTACTGCATCACCTCCACCCCAACTTCCTTATTGCAAAAGCTTTCTTTCTTTCTTTTTCACTCCTTTCTCCTCCTAGATATGGACAACCAGAGCAGTACCAAGCGTGACTGTGACACTGTGGATGAACAACTGGAGTTCATTATTGTCACCTCAGCCTATGATAGTGAGAATACAGAAGTTCTTGACTAATCACTAACACTTCAGTTTTAGTATTTGTGATAGACTTCTAATTGTATCCCTCGCATCTATACTCCTTTTGTGCCATAGTAAAATAGTTTTCAAGTGGTTGTTCAAAATAAAAAGACTACTTTCCCCTACTTCTTTTATAATTATGTGTGGTCATAGGACTACATTTTGGCCAATGGGATGTAAGTTGAAGTGCCCTGTGGCAGCTTCCAGGAACCTTTGCTTAAGAGAAAGTTGGTGCTTGTTGTTTGTCCCTTCATCCCCCTTTCCTCCACTCTGCAGTATGGAGGTGAAGTGATAGCTGGAGTCCATCTTGAACCATGAGCCAGGGAACTCAGTGCCATGAGGTGAGGCTTTCATGGAGCAGAACATTCCATATGGACTTTTACATGACAGAGAAAAAAGCTTCTAGCTTGTTTAAGTCACTGTTATTATATTTTTCCTTACTGCAGCTGTATTAACCATATCTATCCAAGAGTCACAAATAAACTCATTTGTTCTCCTTACTATAAATTTATTTCATTTAAATCATATGCAATCATATTTGCCTTCCTGTAAAAAAGAGTATTATAAACACAAGCTAAAGCTTTATCTGTTCTTTATCTCAATGACAGGTACATTTGGAAGAAGAAATGATCCGTGGACCAGCTGGTTTTATGTTTAGAAGATCCTTGAAATTGTGAGGAGTGTTCCAGTACTGACAGATGAGGGTCAATGAGTTCTTCATCCAAGAGATATGGTATGGCCCTGCCAAAATGGCTCAGAGGTTGAGCGTCAACCCAGGAACCAAGAGGCCACCAGTTTGATTCCTGATCAGGGTACATACCTAGGTGTGGGCTCGATCCCCAGTAGGGGGCATGCAGGAAGTAGCTAATCAATGATTCTCTCTCATCATTGATGTTTCTATCTCTCTCTCCCTCTCCCTTCCTATCTCTCTCTCATACTTAAGGAGAGAGAGAGAGAAAGAGAAAGAGAGAGAGGTGGGATGAAAGGTCAAGGCAGACTGATCTATGGTTCCATAGATTTGTGAATTTCTAAATTCATATGATTATTTATTCACTCGAAAAACATTTATTAAGCCCCTCCATGTGCTTACAAGGGAGTGTAAGGCACTTTGGGGAAAAAGTTGAGATTGTTACCTTCAATGTATTCATGGCTTAAAAGGAGACAAAAGGATGCATTATACTTTCAGTGATGCATATATTAGGAAGAGGCATGAACTAAATGTTGAGGGAGCACAGAGGGAAGAGTGATGTTCTCTCTGGTGGCTCCAGGAGAGAGAATTAATTCAAGTGAGGACTGGAACCTTCCTGAGGGTATGGTTTGTCTCTTTTCCTCATCATTGTAGCCTGGCACCAAGCACAGTGCTTGAAACTTAATAGATGCTCCACAGATATTTTCTGAATGAATGAGTGAAACATGATCAGGAAAAACTAGAAGCTGGTTGAGCAATTCTAGGATGGAATAGGGAAGGGGTCACCCCACAAGACTGAAGGTTCCTAAAGGAAGGGGCTTCATCATGATCCCAGTTGCATCCCCAGCATGGAACAAGGAACCTGGTACTGAATGGATGCTCAACAAATACATGTTGAACTTGCATTTGTCCAACAAGTTGGATGGCTCATCCAAGTTCCAGAGCTGAGGACAAATTAACAGAGGCTAGCAAGGCAAGGTTAGATCTAACACTGCACTATTTCAACTTTCATCAAAGTAAAAACCACCCTGACCTTTACAATTCCTGGAAATTGTGTAATTCTGGAGCAGAATGATTTTGCTCACATTTCAGCTAGAGGCAAGCGGGGCATAGACCTTCGAAACATAAAACCACTCAGTAAATTAGAGGCATGGCAAGCTCAAAATCTATGATTTCTTAATTCCTAGACTGCAGAAATAAAAATTCTAGGTTGCCTAGCAAAAAGGCGATTATGAAACCAAAATGTATTTCCAATAGAGATGGTTTATCTTCTTTGGGGAAGTATGCTGGTTTGTCTCTGGTTGACTGTGCTGTAATCAGTGCCCTCGAACTGAGAGGTGTGAAGCCACTATGACAGAAAGGTGAACCGTGTATGTTTTAACGTGAGTGGACAGGGGAAACCCTGAGCAAGTTCAATCAAAACTCTGTGGGTACCTGGCTCAGATTACAGCGTTGTTGTTTTTTACCTCTTACTGAGCACAAATCCACAATGTGGGTTCTCATGCACACCCGGTGCACATTTGCCAAAGCATTAGGGGTATTTTATCTGTCATCACCAATGTGACCATTCCCCAGTTCTGTGTCAGACTTCATTCCTTCTGTATTAAAGCAAGGGACATGTTGTTTAAAATGAGGGCACTCTTTATGAACCAATGTCACCCCAATAAATTCAATAAAAATAAAAAATAAAATAAAATGAGGGCCCGCTGGCAGCACTGGGGGGACAAAAACTTCTGGTCACACTCAACTGCTTTCCTCCAGCTCTGCTTGCCTCTGCCCGCCAGCTGCACAGGTTTACTCTCCATCTCCCTGACAACAGGTGTGACTTTTGGAGAGTCCATGCCTCATTTAGCCCCGGTAATGGCTTAATTGAGTCGGAAAAATGCAAGGACAGGAGCGTGATAAAAACCAGCTGAGCTGGGTTCCTGTTAGTCACTGGAAAAGCTATCAGGGAAGGGAGGAGAAAGGATGAACCAGGGTGGGTGGGAGCGGCATGGGCACCCAGCAAAGTGGGGAGAAATGGCCAAGACAAAGCAAATAAAGACGATAAATAGGAGAGGAAACAAACACTTATAAATGTACTATGAGCTTCTGAGGACAGAGCCTGGTCTGTCTCGTTTGTGGCTGGAACACAGAGGGGCCCCCTAAGTGACTAAGTGAATGAATGCATGTGTGGAGTATGAAGACATGATAAACCATCGTAGGAGTCTATAAGGCTAGCTCAAGGAGAAAGGGAAAGACAGAAAAGAATAAAAAAACAGAAAGGGATTTGAGGGGTCGGGGTAAAAACTCAAGGTTAAAAAATGACAAGAAAGGCACATTCTCTGCTTCAGAACCTCGTGAGCTGAAATGTACACTGGCTTTGGGGCTTTGATATGGCCAATGTCTTGTGTCCCACACAGGCCACGAGTTAAGAAATTTGTTGTCCTGAAATGTTTCCCTTAAGTCAGCTCTGCTGACGGATGTGTGGATACCCACAGGCTTAATGAAATTGTTCTGGTGAAAAGCAGACGTGCAAGTCATGTTGTCATAAAAAAAAAAAAAAATGCCAGCCCCAGCCGGTTTGGCCCAGTGGATAGATTGTCGGCCTGTGGGCTGAAGGGTCTTGGGTTCGATTCTGGTCAAGAGCACATGCCCGGGTTGTGGGCTTGATCCCCAGCAGGGGGTATGCAGGAGGCAGCCAATCAATGATTCTCTCTCATCATTGATGTTTCTGTCTCTCTCTCCCTCACCCTTCCTCTCTGAAATCAATAAAAATATATTAAAAAAAGAAAAATGCTAGAGCTTCAAGTCCTGCAGGAAAGAAATATTTCTGTGGAATAATGTCCCGGATTGTCTTGCAAAATCATCAAGGAGCCCTGACTACCAAGGGAGTGTATTTTCCGTCTGGTGTCCCAAACTGTGCCACCACAAAATGTTCTGGGGTAAAATAAATATGAGAATTGATGTGCACTCTGGGCCACAAGGGCACATTCACCTCCTAAAGATAACTGCTTAGAGAAAGACAAATACTATATGTGGAGTCTAATGAACAAAATAGAAACAGAGGGATGGATACATGGAGCAGACTGACATTTGTCGGGGAGGGGAGGTGGATGCAGAGGCTGGATGAAAGAAGGTGAAGGGATTAGCCAGAAGGAAAGGGGGGTGGGGGCTGGGTGGAGGTGGGCAAAGGGGTGGGAATGGGACATTTGTAATAGTGCCAACAATAAAAATAAAGTTAAAAAAAGGTAACTGCTTACTGTAACCTGCTCATTCCCAAATCTATGTTGGCATTGAACATTTTCACTGCTCCCCCTCTTCCCCCCAAGGACACTTGTTACATGCTTTGAAACATAGGCTTGGGGAATGCTGACCTAGAGGAAAACAGAAAATCCTTCACCGGAGCCTCTCCCAGTTTCTTTGGATGCAATTTTAAAATTGAATTTATTGGGGTGACATTGGTTAATAAAATCATATAGGTTTCAGGTGTACAGTTCTATAAAACATCATCTGTATAGTGTATCGTGTGTTCACCACCTCAAGTCAAGTCTCTTTCTATTCTGAATGGGGAGATATATCTGACCCTCACTGGGCATAGCATTTTTTGTAAGCCCATGTATGAAATTCCAAAGGGTAGTATTGGAAAGCCGGCAGGACTGAGGTAGGGTAGGTGAAAGCTGAGGCATACTCCACATTCTCTGGCCCTGGGCATGTATTCCCACTCTCTTCTCCCGAGAGATGTTTCTGCTACACTCAACAAGCTTGCACACCGAGCCCATCTCCCTCTTTCCTGCAGCAACTCTGGCCTCGTATGGTGTCTCCCTACAAGTGCCACTGGAACATGCAACGGTGTGCTCTCCGGAGGCGAAACAAACAAACAAAACCAAAGGGTCAAAGAGCCTTGATTTGTAGTGTTGGCTGAATAATCCCCCCCATGGCAGATTTCCAGCTATCATGGTTTCACAACCAACTTGCAAAAATCCTTGCTATTTAACCATAGCCTTTCACGCTGGTGGAAGCCTGCTCACTCCAGCATACCACAGGGACGTATCTCTAAACGAGCAGAAATACTGGTCTTCCTTGGAAAAACTGACCCAAATGACTTCATAGGCATATGCATCTTCTAGCTTCTGTGTCCCTCTCTGCACTGACTGTTAGGAAACTGCAAGCCGAAGTGTGGCCCAGCTCTAGCTAAGACAGAAACCAAAAGCGTGCATTTCTGTGTTTTAATATTACGCGCGGTGTTACTTCTTATTCCTGTTCTTATTTCACCCCAGTTTCCTCCACCTATTAAACCTTTCATTTTCATAAATAATGACAGGGAATAAACACACGAACAAATACATAAATCTGGAGTTTGGCCGAGGACAGTAAGACGTGTCCCCAGGGGAAACTTCCTGTGTAATTAGGAGGAAAGTGTCTGGAAAAGTCGTCCTTTGCCTCATTCACTGGGTGGATTTAAGCAGACTGTTTGGGGACACCAGGTCATCAATCTGAAATACAGAACTTTAGAGGCAGAAGGGAACGGGGAAGTTTGTCTGGTTCACACTGAAACCTTCTGACGCAGCAATGTTTACATCATGGTGGCCAAGTTTATCATGTGTAGGAGTTGGAATTCAGAAACTGAGTGAGGTTTAGGGATGAAAAGAAATTCATTTTCTTTCTTTCTTTCTTCTTTCTTTCTTTCTTTCTTTCTTTCTTTCTTTCTTTCTTTCTTCTTTCTTTCTTTCTTTCTTTCTTTCTTTCTTTCTTTCTTTCTTTCTTTCTTTCTTTCTTTCTTTCTTTCTTTCTTTCTTTCTTTCTTTTTCTTTTTCTGATGTGTCAGTGTACCCTAGTGTGTCTTAATATCATTCTAGGTCTCCAGAAGACCAAACTTACTTTCAATTACAGCATAAAATCTCTTCCGGACATTCTTGTCATTTTAATTGGACCTCAGGTGCACAAAACTGGATTAACCAGTTGGTGACATCCCCATCATTGATCTATGCCTGGTGCACTTTTATTTCTTTATTGTTATTTTTTCTTGTTCTTATATTTTTTCCATATTTCTTTTTTGTAAAAAATTATCTTTATTGTTTAAAGTATTACAGATGTTTCCTTTCCCTTTCCTCCACATTATTTCCCCCTCCCCAGCCCTGCCCCTTCCCTAGGCCTTCACCGCACTATCGTCTATTTTCATGGGTTATGCATGTACACATATAAGTTCTTTGGTTAATCTCTTCCCGCCCTCCCCCACTTCCCATTTTTCTATCAGAATTTGGTTCTTTTCTTCTCAACTTTTGATAGTTCTTTAGATATATTTTGGACATTAGCCTTTTATCTGTGATATATACTGAAAGGTTTTCTTCTATTTGGCAGGTCTTTGTCTTCATTTAACCATACAATTAAAATACTTTTTATGTAGTCAAATTAATGAATCATTTCTTTTATTGCCCTTGGATTTTGACAGTGTTAGAAAGCTTTTTCTTACACTGGGTTTATAGAGGAATTCATCTTACTTTTTCTAGCTTAATTTATTAAATTATTTTCTATTTAATTTGTTTTTGTACCTTTAGTTCCCTGATCAGTGCAGAGTTTATTTTTGGGTATGGTGTGAGATATGGATCTAATTTTATCTTTTTTCCAAGTGCCAGTCTAGTTGTGCCAGCAACATTTATTAAAAAGCCCATCTTCACTTCTGTGATTTATGATGCCACCTTTGTTATTTCCAAATTTATTTAGATCTAGCCCAGGGGTAGATTTACCCTAGATCTGCTCTACTGGTCTGTATGTCTATTCTAGTGGCAGTAGCACCCTGTTTTAATTATGGAGACTTACAGTATGGCTTAATACCTGGTAGGACTAGTTCACTTGTGTAGTTTTTGTTCCTGGCTATTCCTGTATGTTTGTTTTTCCTTATGAACTTTAGCATCAACTTGAATAGCTCCATAAAAAGAAGCTTGCAAATATTTTTATGGGGATTATGTTCCATTGACATTTTTATGATACTGAGTTGTCCTATTTGAAAACAACTATGACTTTCCTTTTGTTCAATATGAATGTTGTGTCTTTAAGCAGCATTTTCTCTTACAGGTTTTGCACATTTTAGTAGTGTATTCCTAATTATTTAATATTTTTTTGTTATTATAAATGGGGCTTTCTTTACCATTATATCCTCTAGCTGGTTATTGTTTGTGTCTAAGAAAGCTATTGATTTTATATGTTAATGATACGTCCTGATATGTCACTGAGCTCTCTTATTACTTAAATTATTTTTAAAAAAATCTTTATTGTTCAGATTATTACACATGTTCCTCTTTTCCCCCCTCCATAGCTGCCCTCCACCCAGTTCCCATCCCACTCCAGGCCTTCCCCTCCCCCCTCACTGACCTTGTCTATAAGTGTAAGCTCTTTGTCCAATCTCTTCCTGCACCCCCCACTACCCTTTCCCCCTGAGAACTGTCAGTCAGCTCCCTTTCCATGCCCCTGATTCTATTACATTCACCAGTTAGTTCTGTTCATCAGGTTTTTTATTCATTTGATTTTTAGATTCACTTGTTGATAGATATGTCTTTGCTGTCACTTTGTTGTTCATAATTTTTTATCTTTACCTTTTTCTTCTTCTTCCTCTTTTTAGAGAATACCCTTCAGCATTTCATATAATATTGGTTTGGTGGTAATGAACTTCTTTAGATTTTTCTTGTCTGTGAAGCTCTTTATCTGACTTTCAGTTCTAAATGATAGCTTTGCTGGGTAGAGTAATCTTGGTTGTAGGTTCTTGCTATTCATCACTTTGTATATTTCTTTTTTTTTAATTCTTCTTTTTTAAATTAAATAAATCTTTATTGTTCAGATTATTACAATTGTTTCTCCTTTTTCCCCCCATAGCTCCCCACCACCCGGTACCCACCCCACCCTTTGCCCTTACCTCACCCGCACTGTCCTCATCCATAGGTGTATGATTTTTGTCCTCTTCCTGCACCCCCCATACCCTTTTCCCCTGAGAATTGTCAGTCCACTCCCTTTCTATGCCCCTGATTCTATTATATTCACCAGTCATTTTGTTCCTCAGATTTTTAATTCACTTGGTTTTTAGGTTCACTTGTTGATAGATATGTATTTGTTGTTCATAATTTTTCTCTACTTTTTTCTTCTTCCTCTTCTTAAAGAATACCTTTCAGCATTTCATATAATACTGGTTTGGTGGTGATGAACTCCTTTAGCTTCTTCTTTTCTGTGAAACTCTTTATCTGACCTTCCATTCTGAATGATAACTTTGCTGGATAGAGTAATCTTGGTTGTAGGTTCTTGCTTTTCATCACTTTGAATATTTCTTGCCACTCCTGTCTGGCCTGCACAGTTTCTGTTGAGAAATCAGTTGACAATCGTATGGGTGCTCCCTTGTAGGTAATTAACTGTTTTTCTCTTGTTGCTTTTAATATTCTCTCTTTGTCTTTTGCCCTTGGCATTTTAATTATGATGTGTCTTGGTGTGGTCCTCTTTGGATTCCTCTTGTTTGGGGTTCTGTGTGCTTCCTGGACTTGTAAGTCTATTTCTTTCACCAGGTAGGGGAAGTTTTCAGTCATTATTTCTTCAAATACATTTTCAGTATCTTGTGCTCTGTCTTCTTCTGGCACCCCCATAATTCTGATGTTGGTATGCTTGAAGTTGTCCCAGAGGCTCCTTACACTATCTTCATATTTTTGGTTTCTTTTTTCTTTTTGCTTTTCCGGTTGAGTGCTTTTTGCTTCTTTGTTTTTTAAATCTTTGACTTGATTCTTGCGTTCCTCTAGCCTGCTGTTGGGTCTCTGTATAATATTTTTTATTTCAGTCAGTGTATGTTTAATTTCTAGTTGGTCCTTTTTCATATCCTCGAGGGTCTCGCTAAATTTATCGGCCTTTTCTAAGATATTCTTGAAAAGCCTTATAACCGTGGTTTTGAATTCTATATCCAGTAGTTTGTTTTCCTCCATTTCTTTCGTTTGTGATCTGTTTCTTTGCCTCTGCATTTTCGCTGCTTTCCTGAGTTGGTAGGGTAGCTTTGTGTGCTAGGTTTCCTATATGGCCCAGTGGGTCAGCCTCCCCAGTTAACCTGAGGTGGACACTCTTGGTGCACCCCTTTTTGGACTGTGTGTACAGCCTTGTTGTAGTTAAGTCTTGATTGTTGTTGGTATCACTGGGAGGAATAGACCTCCAGGCCAGTTGGCTGTGAGGATCAGCTGTGCCTACACTAGGAGAAGTTCGGTGCTGGAGACAGCCTTATAAGATTAGACTTGCCAAATTGCAAAAGCCTCTGTGCTCAGCTTTGATGGGGTGGAGTCTCAGGGTGGAGCAGACAGTCTTGGCTTCCCGCCAGCCTTGCCCTTGCGCGCACGCGCAGACCTCTGCCTTCCGCAACTCCCCTGAGTTTCCGCCTGACAGTCCAGATTCCCCCTGTAAGAGTGTGGGTCCCCAGGGGCTCACCCGGAACTGGGGTTCAGTGCAGTCGGAACTAGGGTTCAGTGCAGTCAGGAGCTTCCAACTCCCTTCCGCTAGGGAATGCGTGTGGCAACGTCTGCATTCAGCTTTCTCTGTGAGCACTCGTGTGCGTGCATGCGCACCTCCAGACCCGCCGTGGCTCCCCCGGGTCTCCGAGTCTCTGAGTCTCCATGTGCCTTTCTCTCTACCTGACAGTCCAGACTCCCCCTGTATGAGCCTGGGTCCACAGGGTTTCGCCCGGAACTGGCTTTCAGTGCAGTCGGGACTGGGGTTCAGTGCAGTCGGGGGCTTCCTTCCCCCTCCCGCCAGAGAAAGTCAGCCAGGCACTCAGTCGCCCTTCCTCTCTGCACATGTCTCGGTACCTCAGCCCTCCTTTGCCGCTCTTCTGATTCTCCATGAGATTTCCTCTTTCCTTCTAGTTGTAGAATTTCCACTCAGCCAGCTTTCCTGTGGTTCTGGATGATGTCCGTTCTGTCTTTTAGTTGTAGTTTTGAAATTGTTGTGCAAGGCAGCAGTTTAGGTGCTTACCTATGCCGCCATCTTGGTTTCTCTCCACTTTGTATATTTCTTGCCACTCCCTTCTGGCCGGCATAGTTTCTTCTGAGAAATCAGCTGACAGTCGTATGGGTGCTCCCTTGTAGGTAATTAACTGTTTTTCTCTTGCTGCTTTTAAGATTCTCTCTTTGTCTTTTGCCCTTGGCATTTTAATTATGATGTGTCTTGGTGTGGTCCTCCTTGGATTCCTCTTATTTATGGTTCTCTGAGCTTCCTGAACTTGTAAGTCTATTTCTTTTACCAGGTGCGGGAAATTTTCTGTCATTATTTCTTCAAATAGGTTTTCAATATCTTGCTCTCTCTCTTCTTCTGGCACCCCCATAATTTGGATGTTGTTACCCTTGAAGTTGTCCCAGAGGCTCCTTACACTATCTTCATATTTTTGGATTCTTTTTTCTTTTTGCTTTTCCAGTTGGGTGTTTTTTGCTTCTTCGTATTTCAAATCTTTGACTTGATTCTTGGGATCCTTCAGTCTGCTGTTGCATCTCTGTATATTATTCTTTATTTCAGACAGTGTATGCTTAATTTCTGATTGTTCCTTTTTCATATCCTTGAGGGACTCACTAAATTTCTCAGAGGTTTCTAGAAGATTTTTGAGTAACCTTATAACCATGGTTTTGAACTCTATATCCAGTAGTTTGCTTTTATCCATTTCTTTCATTTGTGACTTGTTTCTTTGTCTCCACATTTTTTAAAATATATTTTATTGATTTTTTACAGAGAGGAAGAGAGAGGGATAGAGAGTTAGAAACATCGATGAGAGAGAAACATCGATCAGCTGCCTCCTGCACACCTCCTACTGGGAATGTGCCTGCAACCAAGGTACATGCCCTTGACTGGAATCGAACCTGGGACCTTTCAGTCCGCAGGCCGACGCTCTATCCACTGAGCCAAACTGGTCAGGGCTGTCTCCACATTTTGGCTGCTTCCTTGTGTTTGTTTCTATGTACTGGATAGGTGCTAAGTCTCCTTGAATTGATAGAGTGTCCTTGTGTGGTAGGTGTCCTATAGGGCCCAGTGGCTCAGCCTTCCCAGTCACCTGACGTGGACGCTCTTGGCGCACCCCTTTGTGGGCTGTTTGCACAGTCTTGTTGTAGTTAACTCTTGATTACTGTTGGTATCACTGGGAGGAATTGACCTCCAGGTTAATTGGATGTGATGACCAGCTGTGTCTATACTGGAAGATCTGTTGCACAGGAGACACCCTTATGGGGCAGGACTTGCTTCAGTGGGGCTTTTTTGCTCTCTGAGTCTGCCCCTTGAGTGTTCCTCTATGGCTGTGAAGAGTTGTAATCTGGTATGGTCTCACTCTGACCACTGGGTACACTGGCTCTTGGATATCCATGGAGGTGTAAGGTCAGCCACAGTCTGGGGCCGCCCAGCAGGAGCTACAGAGACATCTGTAGATTCCTCCTCTTTGTGTGGGGTTTGGAGGTGCCCAGACAAGGCCCAGCTGTGAAGCAATGCAGGCTGCTTCTGCTGGGCCTTGGGCCTTCTTTTGGAAGCTCTGGAGCTCTCTGACCCAGCTGCAGTTTGACAGGTTTTAGGTGGAGAAAGGATAGGCCATTCATATGCAAAAGCCGATGCTCACAGCTTAGATGGGGTTGTAAATTGGGTGGGGCGGTGTAGACAGTGCCTGGGAAGGCACATTGGCATTCTTTAATTATTGTCAGCTGAACCCAAGGCGACAGGCAAAGCCACATCTTGGATACACATTTACCAAAAAGGCAGATGTGTTATCACACTGACTCTTACCTTTGCCCAGGTGTTGGGTAGTGGGTTTTTGATGTGTAAATCTAGTCAAGCACCAGGAATGCTTGGGCCTACTCAAGAATGCAAATAATCTCCTTTGTCTTGACTTTTGGTGAAACTTCCTGGTATTTGGGGGTATAAAATAAACGAGCTGTGTTGGCTCTGTGTCATTGTCTCTCCAGCAGAAGAGGGCAGTGGTCCTACCTGGTTCCCAGCTTTTTCCTTCTATTTTGTGTCTTGTCTCTTTCTTTCTCTTATTTCTCAATCCCCAGCCACCCCTACTCAGGAACTGGATCTGCTCTCTAGCCACGCTGGACTCAGAAAGAGAGAAATACCCACATTTGGTGCATTGGAACAGGGACTGAGTACAGGGGTACTCACAAAAGTAAAAGTCAGGCGAGGGGATCGCTCCAAGAAGTGTGTGCACCACAGATTAAAGAATAAGGTAAGGAGCCAATTGTTGCAAATTGTATTAACTGGGTGTAAAATATGGGTAATTCTCAAATGTTTAAAACTATGCTCAAAGCTCAAGGATGCTCTGTTAAGCATAGTCAGATTCTTGATTTCTTAAGGTTTGTTGATGAAACATGGGAAAAGGTCAGAAAGCAGTTGCGCGACCGATACACAGCAGAAGGTCCAGAGAAGATTCCTATTCCTACTTTAATTCGTGATGGCCTTGATCCAGCACAGGAGAGTTTAAGAATGTCTAAGCAGGATGTAGCCACGACTTTACAGCCTACAGTGGAGGGGTGTGAATCTCTAAGAATACCACCTCCCCTCTCTGTACCTCCTCTGCCTCCACGTGTCGCTCCTGTGACCGCAGTCAAAAGCCCACCTGATAAAGATTTATCTCATAATTATGAGCAGAAGCTAGAGTTTGAGGCAGAGCGGACAAGAATCACTGTGAGCAGGATAAGAAAGGTTTTGCTCACAGCTGCCCAGCCTTTATGGCTGGATGCTGGCACTTGGCTGAAAGTGACTTCATATTTCATTTTGTTGGAGGCTCAAACTACTCGTATTAGACTGAACAAAGTAGAAAGAATAAAGGAATTTCTCAGCAACTGCCAGTGATTCTTTATCTTAAAAAATCTTTTTCTTTTCTTAAAAAAATGAAAATAAAAAATAAATAAAATAAAAAACAGTAACGCCAGACCATCACTGAATTTTCCCCCAAAGCAAGAAGGAGGTGGAGGAAGGGAGACACGTGGTGATCCAATATGGATGCCCGCTCCCCAAGAAAGCCATTTTAAAAGGTCTCATCTTTGCTATGCCTTTTTCTGGCTAGTGACTTAAAACTTTTACAAAATTTATAAGTGCGTCAGGGATTTCTGTGCACGTGTAAAGGGAAAAGCCAGTTTAAAAACAAAGGCGCGCAACTGTCCAATATTTAGACATTTTAGATAGAGTTTTTGAGCTGAGCTTAACTCTTTGCTATGTACAGAATAAAAACCCAAGACTGTTGTTAGCCCAAGAAAAATGGCGGATAGGACTCGGAAAAAATACAGGCTGGCTTCCCAAGGCAATCTCTAAAGAAAAAAAAGTGGCTCTTTTAAAAGTTAATGGCTGTGCCAGGCCTATTGGCTGGAAACTGAAAAAACTTCGAAGTTTAATCAAATGATGAAAACTTATATCTAAATATATTGAAATGATATAATCCTGGTATGAAGTCTAGAGAATAGACTTTGATCTATTAATTGAATATGCCTTGTATTTTATTTGAAATGTATCCTTAAAAATGTAAAAGTATTATTGATTTGAGAAATCCTAAGTATTTAATTTGCTACCTAAAATTTGAAGCTCTGAAAGTTTAAGGTTCAGACTGAATTGGGAGAAATTATATAATTGTGGTAACTAAATGCCTAGAGTATAGCAATTTTTTTTTTGAGAAAATAAAATGTTCTGTTTTCTCTGATAATTAGGAATTCAAAATATGTTACTTATTGGTCTAATTTAAAAAAGGAGGATTAATTCTGTAATCCAGTTTAAATGTAATTGATATTCTTTAAGATAATTTAAGTATATAATCTTTAAATCATATATATAAATATATATATTTTATCTTTCCAAGTTATTTCAAGACTTTGAGAATAACTTTTGGACATTTCATGGGCACTGAAAATGTTTTCAAAAGTCTGTTCTCTCTTAAAAGAAATATTTTTTAATTAAACCGATTGGTACTTGAAATCGCATGGAAAGCTTTATCAAATAAAAATTGGTAATTGTATTTTACTTATATACATATATTAAATATTATGAAGGTTTTGGCCTCTGAGAAGGCCAAAATAAAGTATCAATATATTTCTTAAATACAGCCAAATTTTTCAGCAGCAGTAGAATTTCAAGAAAGACAAAAGCCCCAAGCAGCCTGCATTTTAAATAGGTTGGTTGTGCGGCAGCGTTTGTGCTTTGTGAATCAGACCTATAAGTTTACTGAATTTGCTTGCTTTGCTTTTTTAATTAAAGATACCTACTTAAATTACTTTATAAATTAGCTTTTTAAAATATAATCAAGGTCTCATATAAATTAAGTTACATGAGAAGCCAATGTTTTTATAAGTAATTGAATCCAAGTAAAATCTAAGAACAGTTTAGACAGCCACCATTTACTGCCTGACATGGCAGCTGCCATGTTGGCCTCATGGCTTGCTGCTCTCATGGGGGCCACCATCTTGAAGCAGCAGGGGCCAGCCTCTTCTCTTGAATAAGCCAATGTCTTTGTAAGCAATTAAATAAGTCTTCTAAGAAAGTTACTGAAGTCTTCCCATAATCCCTCTGTATATGCAAATAAGCCTAAGAGGATACTTTTAAGAATATAATTATAAATTTAACAAAAAGGAGAAATTTTAAAATTTTGAAATCTCTTCCACTAATATTTACAATGTAAACTGAAGATTGTTAAAGTATTAAATTTGACAGTAAAATAGTAGTCAACCTTAATGTAAAGTTACTTGTAATATAGCTAGCTACTCGGCTGTAGGCTTGAGCTCTAAGCTGCAGCCCTGTAGGGTGTTTGGTGTGAAGTAAGACAAAGATTTTTAAATAAAACTCTCTGTAGCCTGAAAATTATTTTGGAAGGAAATAAAGACAGGTTTCCTTCAAACATCTGGAGAACTATAAAAGTCTATATATTTGGTCTCTTAAACTAAAGTAAGTAATTTGTGTTTTTGCCTTCCTGATAAAATTTATGTAAAGTTAAGGATTAATAGCAGAAGTTTAATTAATGTCATTTACTGTCCATAACCTAGGACAAATAAAGTTAAAGTAATAAATAAATTAACCTTATTTCAGACTAACTTAAATTGGCTAATTGAAATAAGTGAATATTCATAAAAACTTAATTGTACTGGAAAACAAAAACTGTTCCTGAAGTATTAACAAAAATTTTTATTGATGGTTCATCTCATAGTAAAATTGCTAAACATGCTATGAATCCAAAGCAGTCATATTTCTGTGCAAAAATTAAAAATAAAACATTATCAAGAACTGCATTAAAAAATTTTACAAAAGCCTCATAATAATAAAATAAAAAAGGGGGTTAGTAAAATAATATCCTGTAAGAAATATCCTGTAAGTAAATTACATCAAGCCTTAATTGCTTTAAAATTTTTTACTTTAAAAATTATTTTTCATTTATAATGCTGATAACAAGACACCCATGAAAAATCTTATGGTGTCAAAATAAGCCAAAGAAAAATCGTTTGGACAAAAATCAAAAGGATCCCAGGTCTAATTTATAGAAAAGATTTCTTTATTAACCTTTGGTCGAGAATATGTTTGTATATTTCCAGAAAACTCCAAACCAATGTGGATTCCTGCAACAACAGATCCAAGAGAGGACCTGATAGGACTGTTCCAGCCACAGAAAAAGCAGTGGCCCCTGAGAACAGAGGTGAAATAGTCCAGAAATAAAGATAGTGAAGACGCCTTGCCATGCTAGCAGTCAGCAGCTGTGCGTCGCTGCAGGTTGCCCAGGACCAAGGGCAAAGAAGGTCGGTGTGTGCGTGCGCTTCCAGACCATGTGTGCGCACCCTGCTGCATAGAAGTCAAAATGTTTGATGTTTTGTGTTCTACCAGGACCCCTGACTTGGGGGCTTGCCTTATTTCTAACACAGGGAATGGTATTAGCTGCCACATTAAAAGAGATGTTATACCTCAGGCATTAACCATTTTTACAGTTGGATCCAGTTCTGGAAAGAATGGATCTACTGCAGCAGGGGAGCAAAGATCCTTCAAACCCCATATATTTCAGTAGAAATACAAGCTCTTATTTATGCCTTAACAGATTTTGCTACGGAGCCCATCAATCTATAGTGATAGTGCTTATGTGGTAAGTATGGCCAAAATTATTGAAACAGTTACTATAGGGCACACTAATTGGGAGGAACTTTTCATTTAATTTTCAGCCTTCAAAATGTTATTTGAGAACGACAATTTCCATGTTTTATTAGAAGCAATGTCCTCAGTGTGTTAACCACCTTCCTGTGCCAACTTTAGGGGTAAATCCCTGAGGACTCAAACCTAATCAAATCTGGCAAAATGGATGTCACTCAATAGTGGAAAGAGCCAATCGTACTCTTAAAATCAATTACTAAACCAAAAAGGGGGAGACAGATGTTATGTATCACCTCAAAACAAACTCAGTCATACTCTTTGAACTTTAAATTTTTTGAATTGCGATCCATCAGGCCTCCTGTACAATAGCCTCCACCGAGCTACTAGGTGGAAGGAAACACAAACCAGACAAGAGTTTGATTATTCAGCAGTAATAATGTGGGGAAGAGGTTGTGTTTTGTATCTTTCCAGAAGGAGCAGTGCAGCCAATTTGGGTGATAGAGCGTTACATGTGTCACCACAATGGACCCAGAGAAGCTCCTTATCCCTTCACTCAAAAGGACTGAGAGCTGCCCTGATGACAGCAAAGCGGAAGAAGAAAACTGAAAGCTACGCAAGGGACTGAGGTGCCAACATCTGAAGAAGTTAACGACTGAAACGCAGCAGATAGTGGAAAAGCAAAAAGTGGAAGCTACTTCTTCAACCATGTTCCTGCGTATGCTAGCATCTGTTAGCTGCCAGTCTTCTGCAAAGTCTTTCGCAGTCAAGTCCAAGGACTCTGAGTACATATACACCAGCAGCAAAAGAAACTTTCTTTTGTTTAGTAGCTAAAAATGTTAACATGTCTGTAGTTTTGATTTCTCTTATTGCTGTTTTGCATTGGCATTGTTTTGTCATTATTTAATAGCCAGAGTTTTGCTCTTGACGTTCAAGTTTTAAAATGATAACATGTATGTAGTTTGGTTTTTGCATTGGCATTGTTTGCAATTGTTATAATATTAGAGCTTTATTCTTGATGTTTAAATTTTACTTTTATTATAGTAGTTTAAAAACAAAAAAAGGGTGAGATGTAGACAGTGCCTTGGAAGGCACATGGGCATTCTTTAATTATTGTCAGCTGAACCCAAGGCGACAGGCAAAGCCACATCTTGGATACACATTTACCAAAAAGGCAGATGTGTTATCAGCACTAACTCTTACCTTTGCCCAGGTGTTGGGTAGTGGGTTTTTGATGTGTAAATCTAGTCAAGCACCAGGAATGCTCGGGCCTACTCAAGAATGCAAATAATCTCCTTTGTCTTAACTTTTGGTGAAACTTTCTGGTATTTGGGGGTATAAAATAAACGTGTTGTGTCGGCTCTGTGTCATTGTCTCTCCAGCAGAAGAGGGCAGTGGTCCCACCTGGTTCCCAGCTTTTTCCTTCTATTTTGTGTCTTGTCTCTTTCTTTTATTTCTCAATCCCCAGCTGCCCTTACTCAGGTACTGGACCCGCTCTCTAGCCACGCTGGACTCAGAAAAAGAGAAATACCTACAGGGCGGGGTCTCTGGGAATCACTAGGGCAGAGCAAACAGCAATGGTTGCCAGTCAGCCCTGCACCAGAGAGGTCCCTGGGTCTCTGTGCCCTGCGCCCCCGTGCAGGAACAATGATCGCTGCAAGCATCTCTGAGAGAAAACCGCCCTTGCGTTCCTGTCCCAATGCCAGACAGTCCAGTTTCTCCCCATATGAGTCTGGGTCCCCCAGAGTCTCGCTTGGAACTGGAGTTCAGAGCCAGGGGGAGCTTGTATCTCCCTCCTGATTAAAAGAGCAGCACATCCAGGTTCCAGCACTTTCCGCGCCTCCGCACCTCTTACCAGTCTCAATGCGCTTTCTTCACCTCTCTAGTTGTGGAACTTCCACTCAGCCAGCTTTCCCGCAGTTCTGGGTGGTAGTTGTTCTGCTTTTAGTTGTAATTTTGATGTGGTTGTGAGAGGCAGCTAGTATAAGTGTTTACCTATGCCGCCATCTTGGTTCTCACTTAAATTATTTTTATTGTTCATTGATTCTTTTGTATTTTAGAAATATTTTTAATTAAAAAAAATTGCCATATAATTGAATTATTTTAAATAATGAATGAATACCTGATATTCTATCATCCACAACAAAAAACATAAATAGTTTCCTACCTGTACTTTCCCCTCTTGCATCTTGTTCTCCTACCTCTCCCACCCAAAACCATCATCCTAAACCATATGTTCATCACTTCTTTGCTTTCCTCCACATGCACCACTCGTGCTTTAACAATTTTTAAAAAAATCATAATCAAGATTAAGAAAATACACATCAGCCCAGCCAGTGTGGCTCAGTGATTGAGCATCAACCTATGAACCAGGAGGTCACAGCTCAATTCCCAGTCAGGGCACAGGCCCAGGTTGTGGGCTTGATCCCCAGTGCGGGCATGCAGGAGGCAGCCTATCGATGATTCTCTCTCATCATTGATGTTTCTATCTCTCTCTCTCCCTCTCCCTTCCTCTCTGAAATAAATAAAATATATATTTACAAAAAGAAGAAAATACACATGAAAATGTTAAGAGTGATTAGATCTCAGTGATGGAATAATGAATTTTTTCCTTGTGGTTTTTTTTTTTTAAATAAAAAATAAACATATAATACGCTTTATTTATTTTTATTTTTTTTAATAATATGTTTTAAATGTTATTTAAAATGTTATAAAATATTATTTCAAGAGATGGTTATATAAATAGACATAAATGTTAAACACAAAGGAAAAACATTGCAAAAACAGATTTCACTGTCTAGCCATACTATGTATACTTTGAAATATTTTTGATAAATATGCTAGCTAGATATTTCTTACTTCTTTATATCTTCCTTTTTTTTTTTTTTTTTTTTTTTTTTTTTTTGGTTAATCCTCACCCAAGGATATTTTTTCCATTGGTTTTTAGAAAGAGGGAAGAAGAGCGAGAGAAACATTGATATGAAAGAGACACATCGGTTGGTTGCCTCAGGCTAGAGGTTGAGTCTACAACCCAGGTACATGCCCTTGACCAGAAATCAAACCCAAGCCCAAGACCATTCTGTGCTTGGGCTGATGCTCTAACCACTTACCAACACAGGCCAGGGCTGATTTTATTTTTCTTATTTTCACCTTCCATCTTATATCTTGCTTCTCTCTTTTGAAATAAACTTTTAATTAAAGTGTAAGGTATCCGACATGTGCAATCATTAGTACATTTTCACAATATAAGCACATCCCTGTAACTAGCATTCAGATAAAAAAACAGAACCAGGACCCCAGAGACCCCAGTCATGCCTCCTCCCAGTCATCGCCCTTATCCAAGGTAGCCAGTAGCCTGACTGCTGCCATCACAAATTAGTTCTCCTTGCTTAATAACTGTATATAAGTAGAATTATGTAACATATACTCTTTTGTGCCTGACTTCTTTTGTCCAACGTTCTATTTGTAAGACTCATTTATACTGTTGTGTGTAATCTTAGATTGCTTTTTCTCATTGTTATATATTTTTATATCACACATTATTCATTCCTCTGTTAATGAACAGTTTGAGGTTTTCCTAGTAATGAATAGTGCTGCTATGTCCATTTTTGAACATGTCTTTTCATGGATATATGTTGTTTATACCTAAAAGTAGAATTGCTGGGACATAGAGTTTGTGTATGTTTAGCTTCAGTGGATATTTTGCCAAAACATTTTTCTTTTTAAGTATGATTTTAGAGAGAGAGGAAGGGAGAGGGGTAGAGAGATAGAGACATCTATTGACTACCTCCTGCATGCCCCCTCCTGGGATAGAGCCTGAAACCCAGACATGTGCCCTGACCAGGAATCTAACCAGGGACCTCTTGGCTCATGGGTCAATGCTCAACCACTGAGCCACACCAGCTGGGTCCAAACATTTCTCAAATGGTTGTAACCAATGTATCTTCCCATATACATGAATTTCCATTGATCCATATCCTTGCCCACCCTTGGTGCTGTCAGTCATTTTCACTATAGTCATCTCTTGTTTTCCTTTTATAAAAATACTAGAGTGCATGAAAATTCGTGCACTCGGGGGGTGGGTCCCTCAGCCCAGCCTGCGCCCTCTCGCAGTCTGGGACCCCTACAGTCTATTCTCACCCAGCAGTCAGAGGGATCCTGTTAACTCATCAGTCAGGCTGTAACTCCCTTGCTCAAAACACCAGAATGGTTCCCATCTCTTTCAGAAGAGAAGCTGATGTCCTCACAGTGACAAAGTCAGCTTTGTATGCTACCATCACCTCCACATCTTGGTCAGCTACTGCCTCTTGCTCTCCCTCACTGCTCTAGCCTCCGAGGCCTCCCTGTGGTTCTGACAGAACAGGACAGACCATCTCAGGGCTTTCGCATTGTATCTTCCTTTGTATGGAAGGTCCCTCAACCTCCACTAGCTTTCTATGGATAGGACCCACTCCCTCACCTTCCCAGGTCTTGAATCCAGTCACCTTCTCAGTGAAACCCTCCCTTACTCACCTCTTGACTCTGAAAAATCTGTTTCCTAAGAATTATTTTTAAATGAACCTTTTCTTCCAATACTATAACTTTTTTTTTTTTTTAAAACCAAGCATAACTTAGCAAAGCAAAAATGCAATGGAATAGATACACAACAGTTTCCAGTCAATGTCAATTCATTCTTCAGTTTCCCGGAAATCTCTCACATAGTAATTGCTAACCTGCTATGACACCAGTATTTCTGAAAACACAGTTTGGAAATCATTGCTCTGTAGCTAGGGTAATTTTCTGAATCTGTAATCAGTATGCATGATCTATGAACTAGAGAAAATGGCCATGAACCTTAGATTAGCCACTTCTTCCCTTCTCTCCCAGCCACATAGAGGGGATTTACACATTTGGTTATCATTCTCCTCTACCTTTCCCTGACAGAATCTTGAGAGCTCTATTTTTAAACTTAAATCTTTCATTATTAAATTCCTTTTTCAAATTTACAAAATGAATACATATTCCTCACAACCAGTACATTCACCCCAGATGGGGAGGTCCAGGATGCTGTTTACATGTGGCCATTAGAAGTCAAATTCACAAACCCCCTCTGTCCAGCACCCCCTGGTCTCTTCCGCTCTCTCTCTATGGGAATCCTCCTAGGGGCTCAGAAAGGCCTCTTCTTCAGGAGCTGGATGGTCCTGAACATTCTGCAATCAGTGCTATCCAGTGAGCTCCCAGTGTCCCTCTGCCTGCCCCGAGCCATTGAGTGGTCCTGATCCTGGTCAGGGTAAAAAGAGGCCACGGGAGGTTTTATGAAGAGCTCTTCCACTCTGATTCCCCCAAAGTTTCCAAACCTTTTTAAAAAAATATTTTTTTATTGATTTCAGAGAGGAAAGGAGAGGGAGAGATAGAAACATTAATGATGGGAGAGAATCATTGATCAGCTGCCTCCTGCACACCCCACACTGGGGATCAAGCCAGGCTTGGAATGGAACCGTGACATCCTGGTTCATAGGTTAATGCTCAACCACCGAGCTATGGTGGCTGGGCCAAACTACTTTTTAAGTCTTCTACTCTCTTTGATGCAAAATAAACTCTTTTAAAAGTTTTGGGAAATACTGCAGATTGGTGCAGCCACTGTGGAAAACAGTATGGAGTTTCCTCAAAAAATTAAAAATGGAAATGCTTTCTGATCCTCTTCTGGGAATTTATTTGAAGAAATCCAAAACACGAATTCAAAATAATATATGCAATCCTATGTTCATTGCAGCATTATTTACAACTGGAGGCCCAGTGCATGAAATTCGTGCATGGGGGGGGTCCCTCAGCCCAGCCTGTGCCCTCTCCCAGTCCAGGAGCCCTTGGGGGATGTCTGACTGATGACTTAGGCCCACTTCCTGCAGGGAGCGGGCCTAAGCAGGTAGTCAGACTCCTTAGCACTGCCGCGGAGGCAGGAGAGGCTCCCGCCACCGCAAATGCGCTCGCCAGCCATGAGCCTAGCTTCTGGCTGAGTGGCGCTCCCCCTGTGGGAGCGCACTGACCACCAGGGGGCAGTTCCTGCTTTGACTATCTGCCCCTGGTGGTCAGTGTGCATCATAGTGATCCGTCATTCCACCAATCGGTCGATTTGCATATTAGCCTTTTATTATATAGGATAGAGGACTGGTGCGGACTGGTGCATGGGTGGGGGCTGGCTGGCCTGCCCTGATGGGGGCCCCCAATCAGGGTGGGTATCCCCACTGGGGGGCGGGGCTGGCTGGGGCAAGAGGCTGCTAGCAGTTTGTAGGCCAGCCCCGCCCCCAATCAGGGTGGGGGGGGCCGCTGGGGGGCGGGGCTGGCAGGGGCAAGGGGCCACAGTCATTCTGGTCATTCTGGTCATTTGCTGTGTTGGTTGCTGGGCTTTTAACATATAGGATAGCCAAGATTTGGATGCAGCCCAAGTGTCCATCAGTACATGAATGGATAAAAAAGCTGTGGTATATTTATACAACGGAATACTACTCAGCCATAAAGAAAGAAGGAAATCTTACTCTTTTTGACAGCATAGATGAACTTGGAGACCATTATATTAAGTGAAATAAGCCAGTCAGAGAAAGACGAGTAACATATGATTTCATTCATATGTGGAATCTAATGAACAAAATGAACTAACAAGCAAAATAGAGACAAACTCATAGATAGAGAGCAGGCTGACAGCTGAAAGAGAAAAAACTCATGGATGTGGACGGTAATGTGGTGATTGCTGGGGAAGGGGGTTGAGAGGAGGTGGAAGAGAGTATGAGGAGGATAAATGGTGATGGGTGGATACTTGACTTGGGGTGGTGAACACACAATACAGTGTACAGATGGTGTATCATAGAATTGTGCACCTGAAACCTGAGTAATTTTATTAACCAGTGTCACCACAATAAATTCAATAAAAATAAAAAATAGTTATGGGAAAGGTTATTATTCCCATTCTTATTCAGCTGTGCCCATGCATTGATTACCTTAGATCAGGGATTGGTTGGCAAACTATGGGCCTCCAGTTTTTGTAAGTAAAGTTTTATTGATATACTGGCATGCTTATTCACTTGCATATTATCTGCGGTTGATTTGGGGCTACAAAGACAGATTTGAGTCCTTACAACAGAGATTGTCTGGCACACAAAGCCTAAAATATTTGCTAGTTGGTCCTTTATAGAGAAAGTCTGTTAACCTGCACTAAACTGAGCACAGAGAAAACTACTTTTGCCGAGACTATACAGGGTCAACTTTGGAAATAGTTATGCCCCATGTGAGCAATGGGAGCTGACTGCACTGGCTTTCTCCATCAGAGGAGTGAGTCCAACAGTCTGTTTTGTGGCCAGAGAAACAGGTCTTCTTCCCCCTGGTTGCCAGCAGACTCAGGAGGCATCAGGGGTCATGTTTGTTTGCCATTTGTTCACATGAACAGAATAGAGTGGGTTGTGGGGTGGGGATACCCCTTCCCCAGTGAGAAAACTTCAGCTAAGGATGGGAATTCCAAACCAAGAAGCTGAGTCACCAGCAGCCACAGGTTTTGTTCCCTTTGATACTCCCAGATGAGTCAGTTCTCTGGGAGCCGGCTGCCTTCCCGTGAAGATGGCTTTAAGGGAGGTATGATTGGTGTGGTTTGGCCAGGAAAGAAACACCACTCCCTCTCAAGTAGCCCATGTTGGGTGTGAAGGAGAAAGCCTGAATGGACAAAGCCCAGTGCTTTCTATGAGGGAAGAAATGTTTGTTCTGGAGAGGAAGGGAGCAGGAGAGAGGGATAGAAACATCAATGGTGAGAGAGAATCATTGATTGACTGCCTCCTGTTCACCCTCTACTGGGGATTGAGCCCACAACCCGGACATGTGCCTGACAGGGAATTGACCTGTGACCTCCTGGTTCATAGGTCGATGCTCAACCACTGAGCCACACCGGCCAGGCTAAACCTCTAATGTTTAAGTTGAAGAAATGGAAGATTGGAGATGTTACCTGCCTTGCCAGCACCATGCAGCCAGTTCATGTCACAGCCAGTACTGGGACCCATGTTCCTTGTCTCTGGGAGCCCTGCATACACTGGCCCTACCTCCTTCAGCAGCCTCATCTGCAGGTGTAGGGAGAGCCTACACCACTGTCCCTCTGTCTGTGCTCCAGCCTGCCCATCCCTTCAGGTCCTCTAATGGGCTGGTTCTTTACTGTTTTGGGCCCTTTCCACAGCTGCTTCCTCTGCTTGGATGCTCTCCTACCCTCTGACCTGCACCTCTTAACTCATTCCTACTCATCCTTCAGGGATTGGATCCTACCACTTCTCAAGGACACTCCAGACCTTGCTCTCCAGGTGCTCTGTGCACCTGCCTAGCACTTCCCTGCCTGAGGCCCTCTGAGTCTCCCTGCAGTCAGGAATCTGGTCTATCTCATTCACTGCTGTATGCTCAGGACACAGATGATGCCCAACAATGAATGGATGCTTTACCCCAAGCCCTGCGGAAGCTGCACCACTAGAATTCTTTTTATAGTACAATCAAAAAAGGGTTCTAAAATCTTTACTTAGAGCATCTATATAAATGTAGAGTCTGACTGAAAGTGAAGAATACATGGGCTAAAAGAAAAATGCTGAGGTGTTGCAAGTAGGTGCAGGATGAATTTGATGATCCCATTCTGGCGACGTCCTTCCTGTGATCGCTATCTGGACATGCGGGTGTGCTTTAAAGGCCAGTGTGCAGCCAGGAGCCCTTCACACCCCTGAACCAGGGAGGTCCTGGAGTCTGAAGCCCTTATTTCATCATGTTTAAAATGTTAGGAGAGGATGTAGACTAGACTGTTTGGAGTGTGTGTGTGTGTGTGGGGGGGGAGTATATGCATCTCTTTGAGATTCTGATAAAAATTATGGCTGCTCTTCCCAGAAAAATGCACATCTACCCATAATTCTATTTGTTTCAGGTGTTTCATGGACCTGAAAAGCAAGGTTATGTGACCCTGACCACAGAGGTAGAGTAAGAATAGAAGCCAAGTTTCCTCATTCCTCATCTAGTATCCTTTCCCTTACACCAAGATGATTATTTCATCACAAGAGGCAATGGGGCATAACAGGTGAAGGCATGGGCTCTGGATGAAGTCAGAAGTCAAATCTCTGCTTTGACAAGTACTAGTTGGTGACTTTGGGCAAGTTGTTCAATTTCGGTGCCTCTGTTTCCTCATCTGTGGAACAGGAATAATAGTAGCAGGGTTGCTCTAAGAATTATATTAAAATAATTAGAGGCCTGGTGCATGAAAATTCATGTACTGGAGGGAAGGTTCCTCAGCCTGGCCTGCCTCCTCTCACAGTCCGGGAGCCCTCAGGGGCAGGAGGTGACCCGGTGATCAGGGGAAGGCATTGCCCCATCACACCTCTGCTGCTGCCACTGCCGGCAGTGCAAGCCTTGGCGGGCCCTGGGCAGCTGGGCAGCCAACATCTGAGGCTTGCCTGCACCTCAGGCTGGCCCTGAATGGCTGGGGGCTGAGAGGACTGGGGGACTCCGGAGGCAGGTGTGCAGAGTGGCTGGGCCCACCTGGGGGCTGGTCTGGCTTTGCCGCACGCCTGCCGCCCCCTTGAGGCTGAGGGGACAGGGCGCTGCCATATTTGAGGGCGTGGCAGTCAATTAACATATTCCCTCCTTATTGGCTGTGGGTGCCACCATCTTTGAGGGTGGGGCAGTTAATTAGCATATTCCCTCTTTATTAGATAGGATACTTGTAGGCCCTTAGCATAGAGCCTAGCACATAGTAAATGCTCAATAAATGTAGATAGTTCTTAATATGATAGTGATGTCTCCCCTTTTGAATTTAGCAGAACAGTCACTTGCTATCTCTCTCTGGTCCCAGAATGCACCTGGTTTAGCTCACCCAGCAGAGAGGAGGGCTACTTTCAAACAGCAAGTGTATGATGATGAGATGGGACTGGGGCAGCAGCCAGGCAGCCACCCGACAGCTCGGTTAGAGAAATGGTGCTCTCTGAGATGCAGTAAGCATCCTGCCCAAAGGGTGGGTGACTCACTTCTACAATGGGGTCACCATCAGGATGTGTTCTGCTGTCTCTAAGATGACCGCAGGCCAGATGACGGCACTCCGAAAGCTGCAGTAAGTCTGATGGCAAGCAGAACAAGCAAGGGAGGACTGCTGTAGCCTCAGTAGGGAGAGATGGGTTTCAGGTTTCAAATGAGCAAATCTCCTGCCCTTTATGTATCAATCAGATAGGTCAAGGTGACAGTTTTGGAAGCATAGGTCAATATGACAGGAGAAAGCCCTTTGGCTGAAGAAACCAGGTGGACGAGACAGAAGACTAGAGGGGTCAGGAGACCATGGTCCTAGTCTGGGCTCTGCCACTGCCCCTGGGGACCAGCTGCTGCCCTTCCCTAGGCTTTGGTTTCTTCATCTGCAAGACGGCTGAGGTGGGCTACAGGGTGTGGTGGGTCTTTCTAAGTCCCTTCCACGCAGGAGGAGCGTCAGTAGAGGGGTGGGCTTAGAAGTGGCCACTCTCCCTTCCCTGTTCCTTCCCCTCATCCAGTTCAGGTGAGAGGGTCCCACTCCTCCCTGGGGCTCAGCGATGGTCCAGTGCCAGGGAATGGTGTGGAGAGGATGCCCTAGGGAGCGGGCTCCTTTTCCTGCTGTCAGCAGCCCCCGCCCATGCATCCACGCACACGCACCTGCATCCATCGCTGGAGCAGAAAGATTGAAGGTAGATTTTCAGCCCCAGCCCGGTCGGCGTGGCGTCAGCAGGAAGTTTTGACTTGCAATGCGTGGAGCCCAAGGAGAGGCCCTCTCTGGCCTTGAAAAGGGGACACGGCCTTTGAGCTCTCCTGTTACATGAGGGCGACTCCTCCAAACCGCTGCCCCTGCAGGCCTATGCTGGGCTTGTGGGACCCTGTTCCATTTAAGGGGTTATTGATAAGACGAGAGACACACTCTGAGCAAAATCTATATATATAAACCCTAATATGCAAATAGACCGAATGGCAGAACAACCAAACAACCAGTCGTTATGATGTGCGCTGACCACCAGGGGGCATGCGCGAAACATGGAGGGCGTTGGCAGCAGGTGGTAGAGTGCAGAACATGGTGGGCATTGGCCATGGCAGGATGGTGGAGCAGGTGAGCAGGGGTGCCAGACCAAAGCGGGGTGCCAGTCACTATCATTGGGGTGATCCTCTGGTGGTTACTGAAAATTCTTTGCTCTCGCGCACCATGGTCCTGCCGGGTGCTCGCACCTGCTGATGGCACTGGCCCCCCTTGCACCTGTTGCTGGTGCCAGAGCCACCACTTGCACCCACTGCTGGCACTCGGCGCTGGCCCCGATCGCTCAGCACCGTCAGCAGTTGCGAGCAGCGGCTGCTGGCCCTGATAGCCCCTGAGGCCTTCTTCACCTCCCCCTGCTCCTGAGGGGCAATTGAGGCAGGAACTGCTGCTTGCACCCGCTGCTGGTGCTGGCCCTAATCGCTCTGCACCATCAGCGGTGTGAGCGTGGCCAGCGCTGTCAGTGTGTGGGAGCGGTGGCAGTGGGAGCGGGGCTGCTGGCAGACAGGGAACCCGGGGCTGCAGCGGGAGAGGCCGGGTATGGGCACCAAGGATGGGCCAAGACCCATCCCTGTGCCCAATGCAGCTCGTAGCCCTCAGTTCCTTTCAAGGTGCACAAATTCGTGCACTGGGCCCCTGGTGAATACATAATTAAAATCCAATAACACCCTGGCAAGAAGGCATCTCAGAATAAGTTTAAAGTCTAGCATTTACAAATAGGTAAATTGAGGCACAGAGAGGGGAAAGGCTTGCTAATGTCACATGGCCAGGCTTGAGTGGTACTAGGAGTTGGATATGAATGTTCCTTAATTCTCTCACTTCATCGAGCTTACCTAGGAATGGAAAACTCATTTTTAATTTAACTGTGCAAACTATAATGTGCAAACTTTTTTGAAAAGAAAGTAAACTACAAAGGAAAGATCTATCTCACTGAAACATTAAAATAATATTCCAAACGACACAGGACTTTAAATTTGGAAATATATTAGAGGTCTCTTTCTCACTCCCTCTTTTCAGTTATCACCTGTTTAACTGGCAGAGAAGAATATAGATTGCCAGGGGCCTTGCTCACTGCTGCAGCTGTTATTAAATAAATAGAGAAACCCATCTTAATAAAAATGCAAACAAACCCCATATGTTCACTCCAGTAGGAAAGCAGGAAATTTTGCTTGCCCTAGTATGTGTCCTGATATTGAGGGTGGGGTGCAAAAAGTGTTTAGCAGACTTTAAAATGTATGTTTTAAATTTAAGACTTTACAATATGATATATTCTTAGCATAGAGTATCTTCAGAGTGTTGTGGGATTATTAAATTTTAACTATAATTTCAGAAAAACGAGTTTTTCTACATTGTGGGGACTTTATTGCACACAGGCAGGGTTGTGTAAATTAGTTAGATTGTTTATAATAAAATGCTAAATATGTGACTGAGAATTCCAGAAAAGATAAATCAGCGGGTATATGGGTATCTGAGAAATGTATTTGACAGGAGTAGGAATTGGGGGATGGAAGATGTGGACAGGTTGTGGGGGGGGGGGGAAAGGACACCTGGTGGGGAAAGTAGGGCAGGTGAAGGCACAGGAGGGGTGGCACAGTGGTGGTTCTGGTCCCCTCTTACTCAGTTTCCCCTCTGAACCTGGTGTGAGCATGGATTCACTTCAGCCCTTGCTAAAGGATAATCTATCTTCATAGGGTTGTTGTTGTAATACATCTAAAACTATCTGGCACATCAGTCCCCAGTGAAGACATGTGGCTCCTTCCCTATTCTACTCAGCCTCTTCCTCTTGTCTAAGCGACCAGTCCTTCAGTCCCTCCTATTTTCAGGGTCTTGATCCCAGCCAGAGACAGATGGGTCTATGTAAGTAGAAAACAAGAGGTTTGATCTCCATTTGAGGAGCCCGGATTCCTTCATTTTCTCCGTACCTGGCAACACTATTTATAACAGCAAATAATGAAATTCCATGTTCAACAAGTGAGGATTAGCATGCAAAGATGAGGCAGCCTCATAACAGAAGACTGTGCAGTCCTTAAAAACGTGTAATAAAACTACCTAAAGACATGGGGCAATACTCATGCTATTAAAAATTAAAAACAAACTTATAGAACAGCATGTACCACGAAACCAATTTGTTTTAAAAATATAAAAAGACATAAGAAGAAAAGATGAAGCATTATTAACATCCCTGTGCACTAGACAGGGAAGAGATTTCTAGTATTAGTCCCATGAGGCTAAAAACAAGCAACACAACAACAAAATTACCTGAGATTTGGGGGATTAAGTGACTTGCCCAACATTAGTCACTGCAAAGCCTCAGCTAGAACCAGATTTCAGATTCCTGATTCAATATTCTTCCACTGACCATTCTTCCCCTACCATGCCCCCCACCCCGCCATTGACCCCCCCTACCCCACTCTCCCACCCCCTGCCTTCACTGCACTATTGTCTATGTCCATAAATTATGCATATATGCATATAAGTTCTTTGGTTAATCTCTTCTCCCTCACCTCCTTCCATCTGAGATTTGTCAGTATGTTCCATACCTCCACATCTCCCGATCTATTTTGTTGGACAGTTTGTTTTGTTCATTAAGTTCCACATAGATTCCACTGATCATTCTAATTCACTCCTTCCTCAGACTGCTGGTGTCCCTCACAGGTATATACATTTCAAGAAGGACATGTAACTAAAGTAGCCTTAATGACATGGTCACAGAGTAATTTTTGATGCCCTTAGGGGAAATTTTAAAAAAATTTCTTTAAGAAATGATGCAGTAATGTGCTCAACAGATGTCCTCCCTGCTTCCTGAATCTCTCACAGGCAAGTGGTGTGGGCAAACTGCAGGGCACTTTATGCACATGCCCTGTGTACCTAGGCTACCAGAGCTGGTGGGGGGACCTTGGGAATCACTTAGCAAATGAGAAACCCAAGGGTCACGACAAAGCAAATTGTCCACGGCTGGGAATGGACCCCCACAAGGGCCTCTTCTGGTCCCCATTATCTCACTTTGTAGAATCTACCCTGAAATAATGCTGTTGTCTTTTAGAGGCTGTTCCAGAAAAAGACCGATCCCATCTCAATCCTAGAAGAAAGTGGCCAGTTTGCCCTTGCTGGTAGAATTCTCAGTTAATGTGCCTGGAGCAGAATAGATGTGGGTTCAGGTGTCTTTGTGGGGAATGTGCTAGCTTAATGGATCTAAAAGGAAGTGCGGGAAGATGGGAGTTAAATGTACAAATAAGAGAGAAGTGAGTAGAAGGTGAAAGATATTTTATATTTGCCATAGTTTTTCCTTAAATCCTTCTAACAATTTCCACGATGTTATCCCTATTCACAGGATAAACTTTGTGAGACTCATAGAGGTAAAGCAACTTGGCCAAGTCACACTGTAATAAATGATGGAGAAAGAATTTAAACCTAGGTTGCATTGTTCCCAGAAGACTTGACTGGTGTACTGGAGATTTTTGTTGTTTTATTGTTACCGTCTTTCTAGCTGCAATAGATCACTAAAGATTCTGCATCTTTGATAAAAGATTTGAGTTCAGGGTTCAATTCTCAAGGTGGCTTAATAAACACTGTAGAAATAGAGCCTTTTCCATTCCATCAGGTATATTCTTCATATTTATTGAATGAAAGATTAATGAATTCAAAAGCTTCCCTTGAATCCTTGTAGATCCTCACTCTTCCCCACTGTGGACCATTTAGGTAAAGATTTGCTATGGGTAGGGGATGTCCTGGAGTTGGGGTGAGAAAAGACTGGGGCTAGGGTGGAGACAAGAAAGACTTGGAAATAATCAGCACGATCTGACATTTCACTGGCTCGTGGCTTATTGTCATAATTTGGCAGCCTTTTTACGTGTTTCTGGGTAGCATTTAGCCTTGGCTGGGGGTTGAGACTGGAACAAGAGCAGGAAGGAGTGGTGAAATGCAAACCATCTCCAGGAGGAGGCACATTGCTGCCTTTGTGACTGACGCCAGAATAGACCATCCTTTGTCTTATCTGCTTTGGGATCAGGTATCTCTTCTCTTTCATAAAAACATTTTTTTATTGAGGTATACCTTATATACAACAAAGCTCACAAAATGTAGAAGTACAACTTGATGAATTTTTACAAATGTACAACATCCATGTAACCACCATCCAAATCAAGGTGTCAGAGATTCCCAACACCCCAAATGCTCCCTCATGCCCCCTGCTAGTCACTTACACCCCAACTACAATTCCGGTATCTATCACTTTAGATTAATTTTGTTTATTATTTAACTTTGTATGTAACTCACAACATGAAGATGCTTGTTGCCCTGCAGGTTAACAAACCTTATATAGCCATTACTCACACCCCAGTTGCCACATATCATGGATGGCTCATCATGTGTATACACATATGTGCATTATGCTGTTGCAATGGCAGAGAAACAGGGATGGTACCAAGGAAGGCTAGTATGCTCCTAGCAAGGCTACCCAAAGGTCTCATGCTCTGGATCAAACCAAGTCCACAAAGAGCTGGAGAACATTGGGATTACACTATTTGCTATTCTACAAATAGATCTCAAATGTTTGAACCATTCACCAAATGTTTCATCTCCATCCCCCTAACCTTTAACTGGTAGCTTTGTCACTCTAACATCCATGGTTGACCGGGTTTTTAACTAGTTCCCATTTCTGGCTCCAGGAAGGCAATGTTTGTGGATACCTAGCTCAACAAATTCCCTCTTCACTCTGGGCTGCTGTGACTTCAGCAACTGTAATCTTGGTGAGCCCTGATCCCATTTACCCTAGTGCCTAGGTTGGGCCTCTGATTCTTCAGGGGATCTCCCTAATGCCAACAACCTGCTCTTCTGGAGTTTGAAAATTGCAGCCCCATCCTTGCCTGGACTCAGTAGATGAATCCTAGATTCTGTTTCTATAGGAAGGTTACACCAGGCTATCAATCTCTGCAAACGATTCTTTCCACCACTGCTTTAGGGGCCATTTGGATCTTAAATGAGACCAAGTGGATTTATCTACAAAATGCATGTGCCTACCTCTTATCTGTCGACCTCTCCTTGATTCACTGACACACTCCTAGTCTAAGCCACCATCTTCTGTCATCTGAATGACAGGCTCCTAACTGGTTTCCCTGCTTTCACTCTTGTTCTGAAATGATCATTCTGCCTCTGCCACATCACAGTTAGAACAATCTTTTAAAAAAATCATTATTGTTGGAAGTATTACATAAGTCCCCCCATTTTTCCCCCATTGCCTTCTTCCAGCCAGTCCCTGCCTCCCACCCCAGGCCCTCACCATCCCATTGTCTGTGTCCATGGGTGATACATATATGCATACAAGTTCATTGGTTGATCTCCTCCCACCCACCCTCCCCTGCCTTTCTTCTGAGGTTTGACAGTCTGTTCCATGCTTCTATGTCTCTGAGTCCATTTTTGTTCATCAATTTATTAAAATGGAACTCCCTTTTGACCAGTGATCCCACTTCTAGGAATATATCCTAAGAAACTTGAAACACTCATCAGAAAGAATATATGCACCCCTATGTTGAAAGCAGTGCAATTTATAATAGCTAAGATTTGGAAACCGCCTAAATGCCCATCAGCAGATGAGTGGATTAAAAAAACTATGATACAGGGAGGGAAAAATGGTGGTGGAATAGACAGATGTGTTCCGAGCCTTGTCCCAGAACAGAAAGAAAGAACAGCTGAGGGTTGCACGAGGAGTGTTTGTTGGCAAGTTGGGGGACAGCTGAACTCCAGAAGAAGGTGGGGGACTGCTAGACGGGGTTCCCTGACCTGGCAGCCCCCACTGCAGCTGGGTCCCCTCCCGGAGCTGTGGGCTTGGACACGGAGTCTGTGCCATCTTGAACTGGAAAGTGGAGCTTATCGGAAGCCTGAGAATCCACAACTGCGGCACCCACAGAACAGCTGCGAGCCCCAGAACACTGTTCCCCAATTGGCGCAAACACACGGGTTCAGAGGAGCTCTACACTCCACCACGGAAAGGAGAGAGAGAACTACATAACCAGACACCCAGAGAAGAGAGACCATGGGGAGACAAAGAAACAGCCCGCATATGAAAGAAAAGCAGGCATCACCAGAAAAGGAAGTAAACGAAATGGAGGCAAGCAACTTTCCAGAAAAAGAATTCAGAGAAATGGTCATAAGGTGGCTGAAAAGAATGGAAGACAAATTCGACAATATGAGCAAGAACCAAGAGGAAATGAAGAAGAACCAAGAAGAAATGAAAAATGACATCGCTGCTGTAAAGAACTCAATAGAAAGCATCAAAAGTAGACTAGAAGAAGCAGAGGACCGCATCAGTGAGCTAGAAGACAAGATGGGAAAAAATACCCAAGTAGAGCAGCTTCTAGAAAAAAAAAATTAAAAGGCAGGAGGAGAGCCTAAGGGAACTTTGGGACAACACGAAACAAAACAACATCCGCATAATAGGGGTTCCAGAAGGAAAGGAAGCTGAGCAAGGAATAGAAAACCTCTTTGAAGAAATAATGACAGAAAATTTCCCAGATATAGGGAAGAAAAAACCCACACAAATCCAAGAAGCTCACAGAGTCCCAAGCAAAATGAACCCCAAAAGACCGACGCCAAGGCACATTATAATTAAATTGGCAAACACCAACAACAAAGTAAGAATCTTAAAAGCGGCAAGAGAGAGACAGAAAGTTACCTACAAAGGAACCCCCGTCAGACTAGCAACTGATTTCTCAACAGAAACTCATCAGGCCAGAAGGGAATGGAATGGAATATACAAAGTCATGCAAAGGAAGGGTCTGAATCCAAGAATACTGTACCCAGCAAGGCTATCAATCAAAATGGAAGGTGAAATCAGGAGCTTCACAGACAAAAAAGGACTAAGGGAATTTATTACCACCAAGCCAGCAATGCAAGAAATGCTAAAGGGTCTGCTGTGAAAAAAAAAGAAATAGGAAGTGAAGAAGGAACACAGGTGTAAAGAATAAAAATGGCGACAAATAAGTACCTATCAATAATAACTTTAAATGTAAATGGATTAAATGCCCCAATCAAAAGACATAGGGTAACGGATTGGTTAAAAAAACAGACCCAAATATCTGCTGTCTACAAGAAACCCACCTCAGAAAAAAAGACACACACAGACTGAGAGTGAAGGGATAGAAAAAGGTTTTCCAGGCAAATGGAACTGAAAAAAAAAAGCTGGGGTAGCAATACTTATATCTGACAAATTAGATCTCAAAGCGAAGGACATAACAAGAGATAAGGAAGGCCACTTCATAATACTAAAGGGAGCAATGCAACAAGAAAAAATAACTCTGGTAAACATATATGCACCCAATACAGAAGCACCCAAATACATAAAAAAACTCCTGGAGGATATCAAGGGAGAGATTGACAGCAATACAATCATAGTAGACTTTAATACCCCACTATCACCATTGGACAAATCCTCTAAACAAAAAATCAGCAAAGAAACATCAATCCTAAATGACTCACTAGAACAGATGGAATTAATTGACATCTTCAGAACATTTCACCCCAAAGCCACAGAATATACATTCTTCTCAAGTGCACATGGGTCATTTTCAAAGATTGACCATATGTTGGGACATAGGCAAAGTCTCTTCAAATTCAAGAAGATAGAAATCATATCAAGCATCTTCTCAGACCACAGTGGCATAAAACTGGAAATCAACTGCAATAAAAACAAACCAAAGAAATCAAACACATGGAGACTAAACAGCATGCTATTAAACCATGACTGGGTTACCAGAGAGATCAAAGAAGAAATAAAAACATCATGGCAACAAATGACAATGAAAACACTACAGTCCAAAATCTATGGGACACAGCGAAAGCAGTCTTGAGAGGGAAGTTCATAGCTCTACAAGCCTACTGCAAAAAACAAGAAACAATGGTAATAAATTACCTAACCCAACAACTCAAAGAGTAAGAAAAAGAGCAACAAGAAAAACCCAGTGTAAGCAGAAGGAAGGAAATAATAAAGATCAGAGCAGAGATAAACGACATAAAGACCAAAGAAACAATACAAAAGATCAACAAAACCAAGAGCTTGTTCTTTGAAAGGATAAACAAGATTGATGAACCTCTAGCCAGGCTCACCAAGAAGCAAAGAGAGAGGACCCAAATAAACAAAATCAGAAATGAAAGAGGTGAAATAACAACAGATCCCGCCGAAATACAAAGGATTGTTAAAAAATACTACGAACAACTCTATTCCAACAAACTGGACAACCTGGAGGAAATGGACATATTCCTAGAAAAATATAACCTTCCAAAACTCAATCAAGAAGAATCTAAACAGCTCAATATGCCAGTAACTATGGAAGAAATTGAAGCAGTCATCAAAGAGCTTCCAGCAAACAAAAGCCCGGGGCCAGACAGCTTCACAGGAGAGTTTTACCAAACATTCAAGGAAGAACTAAAACCTATCCTCCTCAGACTATTCCAAAAAATTCAAGAGGAAGGAACACTTCCAAGCTCCTTCTATGAAGCCAGCATCACCCTAATACCAAAACCAGATAAAGACAACACAATAAAGGAGAATTACAGGCCAATATCCCTCATGAAAGTAGATGCCAAAATCCTCAACAAAATTCTAGCAAATCGGATCCAGCAGTACATCAGAAAGATCATACACCATGACCAAGTAGGGTTTATCCCAGGAATGCAAGGATGGTACAATATCCGCAAATCAATAAATGTGATACATCACATAAACAAATTGAGAGATAAAAATCACATAGTCATATCAATTGATGCAGAAAAAGCATTTGACAAAATCCAACACGCTTTCTTGATAAAAACTCTCAACAAGGTGGGAATAGAATGATCATACCTCAACATAATAAAAGCTATATATGATAAACCCACAGCTAACATCATACTCAATGGGCAAAAACTAAAACCATTTCCCCTAAGAACAGGAACAAGACAGGGATGCCCACTCTCACCACTCCTGTTTGACATAGTACTGGAAGTATTAGCCATTGCAATTAGACAAGAAGAAGAAATAAAAGGCATCCAAATTGGAAAAGAAGAAATAAAGTTGTCCTTATTTGCAGATGACATGATATTGTACATAAAAAACCCGAAAGACTCCATCAAAGAACTAACAGACTTAATAAATGAATTCGGCAATGTAGCAGGATACAAAATTAACGCCAAGAAATCTATGGCAATTCTATACACCAACAGTGAACTTACAGAAAGAGAGACTAAAAAAGCAATCCCATTTTCCATTGCACCAAAAAAATTAAGATACTTAGGAATAAACCTAACCAAGGAGGTAAAAGACCTATATGCGGAAAACTACAGGACACTGAAAAAAGAGATAGAGGAAGATGTAAACAGATGGAAGAACATACCATGTTCATGGACTGGTAGAATCAACATCATTAAAATGTCCATACTACCCAAAGCAATCTATAGATTCAATGCACTCCCCATTAAAATACCAACGGCATATTTCACAGACCCAGAAAGAACTCTCCAAAAATTCATCTGGAATAAAAAAAGACCCCGAATAGCCACATTAATCCTGAGAAAGAAGAATAAAGTAGGAGGGATCTCAATACCATATTTCAAGCTGTATTACAAAGCCACTGTCCTCAAAACAGCCTGGTACTGGCACAAGAACAGACATATAGATCAATGGAATAGAATAGAGAATCCAGATATCGACCCAAACCAATATGTGCAATTAATATTTGACAAAGGAGGCATGAGCATACAATGGAGTCAAGACAGTCTCTTCAATAAATGGTGTTGGGAAAATTGGACAGATACATGCAAAAAAATGAAACTAGATCACCAACTTACACCATACACAAAAATAAACTCAAAATGGATACAGGACTTAAATATAAGACGGGAAACCATAAAAATACTAGAGGAATCCACAGGCAGCAAAATCTCAGACATATGCTGAAAGAACTTTTTCACTGATACTGCCCCTAGGGCAATGGAAGCTAAAGAGAAAATAAACAAATGGGACTACATCAAAATAAAAAGCTTTTGCACAGCAAAAGAAACCATCAACAAAACAACAAGAAACCCCACTGTATGGGAGAACATATTTGCAAATGTTATCACTGATAAAGGTTTAATCTCCAACATCTACAGGCAGCTTATACAACTTAATAAAAGGAAGATAAATGATCCAATAAAAAAATGGGCAACAGACCTAAATAGAATCTATTCGAAAGAAGACAGAAGGAAGGCCAAGAGACACATGAAAACATGCTCAAAGTCACTAATCATCCGAGAGATGCAAATCAAAACGACAATGCGATACCATCTCACACCTGTCAGAATGGCTATCATCAACAAATCAACAAACGACAAGTGTTAGCGAGGATGCGGAGAAAAAGGAACCCTCGTGTACTGCTGGTGGGAATGCAGACTGGTGCAGTCACTGTGGAGAACAGTATGGAGTTTCCTCAAAAAACTGAAAATGGAACTCCCATTTGACCCAGTAATCGCACTCCTAGGAATATATCCTAAGAAACTAGAAACACCAATCAGAAAGGATATATGCACCCCTATGTTCATAGCAGCACAATTTACAATAGCTAAGATTTGGAAACAGCCTAAGTGCCCGTCAGCAGATGACTGGATCAGAAAACTATGGTACATCTACACAATGGAATACTATGCTGCCATAAAAAAGAAGGAATTACTACCATTTGTAGGCACCTGGATGGAATCAGAGAACATTATGCAAAGTGAAATAAACCAGTCAATGAAAGAAAAATACCACATGATCTCACTCATTTGGGGATAATGAAAAACATTATAAACTGTTGAACAAAAAGATAGATACAGAGGCAGTAAAGCATCAAACAGACTGTCAAATTACAGTGGTAAGATTAGGGAGAGGTGGGGGAATTAAGAGATCAACTGAAGGATTTATATGCATGCATATAAGAGTAACCAATGGATGCAAAACATTGGGGGGTGAGGGCATGTATGGGAGTGGGGAGGGGGGGGGCAATGGTAAGATATGTACACATATAATATCTTAATAAAAAAATTGGTCAAAACAAAACAAAAACAAAAAATAAAATAAAAAAACTGATACATTTATACAATGGAATACTACACAGCTGTAAAAAAGAACTTTTTTACCATTTGCAACAGCATGGATGGACCTGGAGAGTATTATGCTAAGAACAATCTTTTAAACACCAATGAGATCATTATATTGGCTATGCAAAGAAGGGGAAAAAAAATCCCAGACCTTTAGTATGACATACAAATGATCTGCCTCTCCATCCCCATTTTGTATGACTCCTCCTGTGCTCATTATTTTCAGCTGCCCTACTCTCCCACCTGTTCCTGAAACACACCAAGCTCTTTGACCTAACTGCTTCCTCTACCTGGAATGCACTTCCACTGGCTCTTCTCCCGGCTGCCTCATTATCCTCAGGTCTGGCCTTAAATGTCATCTCCATAGGTCAGTCTGTCTTGACTACCCTATCAAAAGTTGGCTCTCACCCTAGTAATCTGACATGCTGTTCATTTTTTCTTATAGCTCTAATCTGTAATCACATACTCTGTAACATACTTGTGACTTACAAATGCAAACATGTGATTGTTTTTCTGTTTACTTATTCATTATCAACTCTCTAATTCCAAACCTAGATTGTAATTCCTTGAGGGCAGGAACCTGTCTGTCTTGTTCAGAGCTAAATCCGCAGTACTTAGCAGAGTGTCTAGAATTTAATTGGAGTCCAATAAATATTTGCTGAATCAATGAATGAATCTATTATCCAACCTCCCCTGTTCTACCGTCTCCATGCAATTTTCATCATGAGATCCTGTAGATTTTTCCTCTTCAATAATTTGATTCTTTCCACTTCTTTTCAGCTCCATCACTACTACCCTAGATTAAGCTACTATCAACCTGCATGTGGCTTGCTATGGTAGTCTCTTACGTTGTCTCTGTATGTTCATTCACCTCCAATCCATTCTTCTCATTGCACTGGGAGTGATTTTTTAATCATAAGTCTGGTCATTTTTTTTTAAATATATTTTATTGATTTTTTTTTACAGAGAGGAAGAGAGAGGGATAGAGAGCTAGAAACATCGATGAGAGAGAGACATCGATCAGCTGCCTCCTGCACGCCCCCCACTGGGGATGTGCCCGCAACCCATGTACATGCCCTTGACCGGAATCGAACCTGGGACCCTTCAGTCCGCAGGCCGACGCTCTATCCACTGAGCCAAACCGGTCAGGCCATAAGTCTGGTCATTTTATGTCCTTACTTAAATCACTTCAATGGCTTCCCTTTGCTGTGAGGGTTAAGGCCATGATTCTTATCATGGTCTGCGACACCCTGCCTGGTTTAGTGCCCTTCAGCCTCCAATCTCATTTTCTGCTCCACAACCCATCACTCTCACTACTCCAGTTGTGACTATGTCCTGTTCACTCCAGCCTTTGCTTCGAGTGTTCCTTCCACCAGGAGTCTGCTTCTCTTCACTCTTTGCTACATTAGTTCGGCTCTTTCTCTGGATCTCAGTTCACATGTCATTTACCTAAGGAAACTTTCCCTGAATCCTCCCTGCCCACTCCCCATCCATTTACACAAGATTGGTTCCACTCAGTTACATGACTCCATAGAGTTATATTTCCCCAGTATTGCAATTAAAACAAGTCATAATCAGATTTTCATTTCTGTAATTAATTTGTTTACTAAATTGTCTTATACATTTGGCAATAGCTCCATGGGGATGAGGGCTATGTCTATTTGGTTCATTGCTATATCTCCAGTGGATGGCACAATGCCTTAAATATAGTAAACACTCAATAAATATATGTTGAATGAATGCAAATAGAAAGCAGACATTGCAAATGATGAAATATATCTATAAATTATGTATGAGTAACAGTAGCTCATTATTGATGAATCACTTGTTCACGTGTTAAAAGTCACTGATGGCATATACACTGACATCTTTCTATGTTATAGAATCTAGAAATTTCAATATTTATACTAGCAAGTGGAGAACCTGGTGTTTTCCCAAGTGGTATTTTCCTCTCACTTTCATCCTATGATTGTCTTAAGCACCAGTCCAGCCTGCCCAGCCCTAGGTGGGTAGTGGGGGAAAGGGAGAGCGGCATTCCTCCAGGTGGCAAGTGGTGACTCTATACCAGGGGTGGGCAAACTTTTTGACTCGAGGGCCACAATGGGTTCTTAAACTGGACTGGAGGGCCGGAACAAAAGCATGGATGGAGTGTTTGTGTGAACTAATATAAATTCAAAGTAAAGGAGCGGAGGGGAGAGCAAGAGAACCGGATAGAACAGCCGGATCCGGCCCGCGGGCCGTAGTTTGCCCACGGCTGCTCTATACCCTCCACCTTCCCAGGACTGGACTGGATTAGAAAAATGCCCATTTTTCTTGTATCAATATAGAAACTCTATTTCTCCCAAAGACACGATTTTTTTCAGCTGTTTGAAGTATACATGTTTTCTGTACTGCAGAGCTTCACAACATTGAAGAAGAATGTTAATGTTCAAATTTTCATTTTTTATTATTTAAAAAATATCTTTTTAATGGCAGCTCAGTTGGTTAGAGCATCGTCCCAATATGCCAAAGTTTTGGGTTCGAGCCCCAGTCAGGGCACACACAGTAATCAACCAACGAATGTATGAATGAGTGGAACAACAAATTGATGTGTTTTTTTTCCTCTCTCTCTCCCCTTCCTCTCTCTCTCAAATCAATAAAAAACATATTTTAAATTGTGTTTTTTTTTTTCAGAGAGGAAGAAGAGGGAGAGAGAGAGAGAATCATTAATCAGCTTCCTCCTGCATACCCCTACTGGGGATTGAGCCCACAACCCAGGCATATGCCCTGACTGGAAATCGCACTCTGACCTCCTGGTTCACAGGTCAATGCTCAACCACTGAACCACACTAGCTGGGCCAAGTTTTCTTATCCTATGTTTAGAAGTTGTTGTTTGTTTGTTTTTTGCAGATCTTGGTGTTAATAGACCAAATAAATAAGTACTCCTAGAAAAAAGATGCTGCTACTTTTCAAAATAATGGCTAATGCTTATTGAGCATTTTTTAGGTGCCAGACTGTCCTAATGCCTGAAATTTAGTCCTTCCAACCACCTATTTATTAGGTTGGTACAGTTACTACCCCCTTTTTTATAGATGCAACAGCTACAATTTTAAACCTTTCTTCCTTTTTTTTATGCACCATGGGAACTCGTAAGAAATCTTCTAGATCTCAGATTCCCTTGTTCCATGAAAAAGTAATTGATAAGTTTCAAATGTCAAAAGAACTTTCAGGTAAACAGTAAATTGATCAGATCCTTTTAAAATTCCAAAATAGACATCCAAGACTATAATCATTCACCACCACCACTACCCCCCTCTCCCCCCACGACCAGCTGCTGAAAGCTAGGAATGCTAGCAGTAGTGATTCAAACTGTGTCCCACCGGCCTTCTCTGATTTCCCTTGCCCAGACTTGGGTGTTGGAAAAATCAAGTAAAATGACCACAAGGTAAGGCAGCCATGGAGGGATAAACCTGTAGCCTGAGGGGAGTGGAAAGAGAGAATAGTTCTACCTATTTATGTTTTGATGATGTGCCCATCTATGGAGTGATGGTGTCTGTAGCAGGCGTGCCCATCAAGAAATAAGATTAATTTGACAAACATAAATAATAGCGCCTTACATTTGTATAGGGCTTGACAGTTTGCAAGAGAGCTTTCACTTCCATGACCTAATTTGATTTTCATAGCAGTTCATGGAAAGTGGACATTATCAACAGCCCATTAAAGATGAGCAAACAGTGGCTCCAGGGGGATAAGGACCTGGCAGAGGCCCAGAGGCCTCAAGGGGCACATCCCTGGCACAGCTGCAGAGGTTATGGTTTCCAAGGCGTCTGCTATCCACATGCACATGTCCTTCGTAGAGAGCCCCTCAGAGGGCAGTTTGTGTTGGTGCTCAGAACACATCTGACAAGGGTGCCTCTCTTGGAGCCAATGTGAGGTATCCCAGAAAACCAATCACACTGACTTGGTGCCAAAATCTTGTTACTCAGCTTAAACATTACCTTAGTCACCAGACTTAGCTGGCTCCTGGTAACTTTGACCTATTTCCAAAAACCAAATCCTTCCTCAAAGGTGGAAACTTTGCCAAAACTAATGGTATTCAAACAAATGAAATATAAAGAGAAATGCCCAGAGTAATGTTTACCAAATATTAATAATGGACTTTTAGATGCTTTTAAAAAACTTGTATTTTTTGTTCTTTTCTACATTATTTAAATCTATAAAAAGCCATGTTTTATTTTAATGAGAAACAATAGAAAGAGATTTCCTAAATAAAAATAATTGTTGGAAACAAATATGCCAAAATAGTAACAGTAGCTAATTCTGAGTGGTAGATGTAGATGGTTGTCATTTGTGCGTGTATGTGTATTTTCCTTCACTTGACTTCCCAACAATCATTTGAGCAACAGAAACATCATGGAATGAATGGAAACCTTTTCAAGGAGCTTTACTTAAAAGGAGACCACATTCATTTGGCTGTGCCCACACCAGTGTGTTGGTTTGAAATAAATCAGTAAGTTATTTTATGCCTCATTCATAGCCCAACTGTCTGGTTGTGCCCTTGGTTCACTCTTGGAGGAAGAGGGCTATAATCATAGTATGGCCCAGCTTTCTCATATGTGTAGGCAAAGACCCTATGCAGCTGTTATTCACAGTGGTGGGGCAGCCATGTTTGGAATGGTAGCAAAGGCAAGGATAAACTCATTCCCGCCTTTCTTCCACTCTCCCCATTCGTGGTCCAGAAAACTCTGGTTTATGTCCTTTCAGTGGCACAGGTTAGTCTCTTGGTGATGCATTCCACACTCCTGAGGTTAATAAATGACTCTGAAGAAAAGCAAGTCATTTATCATGTACTTTTGTGTGACCTTTAGTTCAGTCGGCGAAGAAATATTGTGCTATGGGCACTTTCAAACAAGGAATTAGCCTTACTGCCCTGCTGCCACGTGTGCAGTCAGGAGACATGGCATTTTCTTGGCTACTTTCATTCCAAGAACTCCTTAGAAGCCAAGGGAGCTTATATTTGGCTAAATTCTAGCTAGTAGAGTCTAGATTTTAAAGCATTCCTTTACAGTCCAAGTACAAAGTAAACCACAACTGAGTTTACCTGACTACTAGTATACCTTTCCCTATTAGGCTAGAGTTGGGACTCAGATGTGTTCAGCTTGTGGCATTAGATGACATTGATGTTCCTGGCCCAATGCCCCCCTCCTGCCCAGCTCCATCATCCCCACAAGGTTTATGAATATTCTGAACAGCAATATTGTGTCTCCATCCTCTTGTCGGAGCCAAACAAAGGAGAGATTGAAGAACTAGAGTCTCTTCCAGCTTTGCACACCCCTCTTTAAGATACCATAAAGCTACTGTGGCATAGTTTTAAAGAAGTTCTGAAGAAAGCATTTATTTTTAGAAGGTAGCACAAATCAAAGATTTTAATGAGTAAAGTGAGTATTCTCCATTAAAGAATCTTTAAATGGATACTGTAGGCAGAAAAAAGAAAGCAGAATCATAAAGTAGAATCAACAAACCTAAAAGAGCCAATGACAGAATCTGGCATAGATATCAGAGGGACAATGGGATAAGAAAATAGTATACAACAACAACAACAACAACTCAGGCCCTTCCAAAAGTCATCTTGGAGTTTTCAAGAAGGGATAACACAGCGTCAAATGTTGAGGAGGTAATTATGGGCAGACAATGCATGGATGGAGGTCCAGGACAACTGGCAGATCCTGGTCAGGAGGAACAATCACACAGGAGAAATGAGAACAATATTTTCAAGTGCAGGGCTTGTACCTCTCAGGAACCACAACTGAAAGAGTTGAGAGCCAGCTTGAGCAAGTTATCCTAGGTTATCCCTGACCTCTCTTTGTGATGGTTGTCCATATGGCAGATTAAAAAAGTCAGTGTTGGTTTCAGTAATTCAGGTAGATGTTTTTGATACTGACCTACCAACTGTACCCAAATAGTACAGAAAAAAGAGATAGAAGGGTCTATGGTACCTATAAGCAATATATGAGCCACAGGGTCAGGTGACTGCTAAAGCAGTAGGTTGTTAACAGGGACCAGGAGGACTAAGAGCCCTTGACCTAGACTTCATATGTGGTACGGTGTTCAAGTATATGTATATCTCACTCTTAGCGAAGGGAACCCAGACAAGCTGGCCTATGTCCGGAGAAGGCAAACATTACAATGAAAGATTGGAAATGAAGCCATGAGGAGGAAACAATTGTGAGAACTAAAGCTGAGAATTTGCCTGGAGAAAAGAACTCTTAGTTGGACAAGACTGAGGTCTTCAGGATACTGATAAAGGTCTTAGTTTCTTTTCTAGGTGGGTATGGAGAATAGGACTGAGCAGCCAGGCAGACATTTCAGGGAGACAGGTTTTGGTGTGATATAAAGAAGAATTTTCTAACCATCAGAACTACACATCAATGCTCTAGCTTTCCAACATAGCATGAGAAAAATTTCCTATTGCAACCATTATGACTAGACAATAATGGAAATACATGTCTCCTAAAGTGAGGGCATAAAAGTGGTCAGGAAGAGGCTGGGTATTCAGGTGTGAAGGGAGTGGAGAGGGTATCCAGCACTGGGTGAGTGTGGACACACAATCTTCATGTCCCAGAATCTGAAATTTAAAAAACCATCTTGAATTTATAATGCAACTTTTGTTCTTGAAACTTAAAGTGCTTTTACCTTTAGTCTCACAAGAGTCAATGAATCACAGAACAATGAAGCAACTTGCTAAAAAATTGTAGCTATTTTGGGATCAAAACTTTTCCTAGGAATGTAATTCTCACGGGTTTTTATACAGTTATACAGATGAAGCTAGTTGAGTCTACCCAGAGGCAAAATACTATATAAACCCAAGGCAACCTTTTCAGATTCCATACAGGAAATATGGGGATATGTTTTAATAAGTCAATCAATTGAATCAAGCAGTTCTACTGACAAATACGTAAAGTAAATGAACGTAAAGTAAATGAATGCAGTTACCCTAGTTGACCTTTGGCAGACACTCCTACTGAATGGGCTCAGCTGGACCAATGAGGATCTCCTCTACAGTTCCTTCCAGCTCTAATATGTTGTACATGACTATCAAAGCCAGAGGCAGCTTTGAGACATGATGCCCTAAAAAAGAGCCAGCTAGCTTTTGACAGGCAGGTGGCTGGCAGGAGTTATAGAAGTGAAATGAAGAACTTACACCCTTTCTAATTTTTATTAGCTGCTTATTCACACTGTTGAGTAAAAAAAACAACAACAAACCAGTATCAAAGCATCATATGATTCCAGCCCCAGGTGCAGAGTTAGCCTTTGGCTCTCCCTGGCACCTTTGATGTTGCTTTCCATCCAGTAGGGCAATTGCCTCAACTTCATCCTCCTGGAGGGACTGTCCCTGTCCCACCTTGCTGGCCATGGGCCCAATTCAAAGAGTCTCTGGTAGGAACTGCAGCTCCTGCCATGATGAACATAACATTAAGCCTCGTCTACTTGCAGTATCTCCCCTTTTCTTTTCTACTTTAAGAATAAATCCAGTTTACCTGCTTAATAGGAAGCTTGCATTAATTCTCTTACTTTCTGGGGTTTGGGTTTCTAGTTTATCTAGTACCCACTGTCTTACTTGGCAGAGTAAGAAATACTGTGCAGGCTCTACAGCAGCAGTTCTCAACCTGTGGGTCGTGACCTGTGGGTTGAGAACCGCTAGCAGGGTCGCCTAAGACCATCGGAAAACACAGATATTTACATTACGATTCATAACAGTAGCAAAATTACCGTTATGAAGTAGCAATGAAAATAATTTTATGGTTGGGGGTCACCACAACATGAGGAACTGTATTAAAGGGTTGTGGCATTAGAAAGGTTGAGAACCACTGCACTATTGGGATGTTTTAAGGAGATGGCATTAGGACACCCTTTCCAAGTGTGATTTGAGGACCAGCAGCATCAGCATCACCTGGGAACTTCTTAGAAATGTAAATGATCAGACCCTACTCCACACCTGCTGAATCATTCTACCTGGGGTGGGGCCGAACCATCCACAGGTGATTCTGATACTCACCCACTGCCTTAGGAGCTGATTTTTGGCTGGAGATTCAGAACTATCCAAATCCTGCCTTCAAGGTTTCAGAGGAAATGCAGTACAGAGAATACTAGCTGGGACATGAGCACCAAACCCCAACATAAATTCTAGTGACTGAGAGTGGACCAGACGGAATAGCTTTTTCTCTACTATTAGTCTAAGTAATCTAAATCAAAGGCATGCAATCGTGTCTCTTTCTCCAAGGCTAAACTCAAGCTGAGCATTTCCCAATCAAGTATGAGAAAAGTCCACTCCAGAACACAAGGCAATTGGTTGCTAAAGGTGCCAAACGCTATACTTCATGATCAAATGTTAAAAGCCCTCCCTTCAAAATTGGGAACAAACAAGGATACCCCATCATCACTTCTCTTTAACATTTTCCCAAAGGAAAATGCCAGTTTAGTAACATAATCAACAGATATCAAAAGTATCCTATGTAATAAAAGGCTAATATGCAAATTGTTCCCCCGACTGGGAGTTTGACTGGGAGTTTGACCAGGGGGCGGGGCCAGCTGGCCAACCTCCTGGGTCCCCTTCCCCCAGCCCCATCAAGGCAGGTCAGCCAGACCCCACCCGTGCACGAATTTGTACACAAGGCCTCTAGTAAGGTTTATAAAATAAAAATAAAATGATTGTTATAGACATGATAATCTTAGACTCTATGTGCAAATAATGAGAATTAATAAGAGAATTTAGCAAATTTGCCAGATATATAGTATAAAGTCAACTGCATTTCTATTAATCATCAACAACAGAATATACTATATACTTGGTAAATAGGTATAATTTATAAGAAAATTTTTTTATCAAAATAGAATGAACTAAAGATGTACAAGAACTTTATAGAGAACATTTCAAATGTCATCAAAAGACATTAAAGAAAATCTAAATCAGCCGTGGGCAAACTATGGCCCTCGGGCCGGATACGGCCCATTCGGCTGTACTATCTGGCCCGCGGAGCCGAAAGAGCAGAGGGTTCTCTTGCTCTCCCCTCCGCTCCTTTACTTTGAATTTATATTAGTTCACACAAACACTCCATCCATGCTTTTGTTCCGGCCCTCCGGTCCAGTTTAAGAACCCATGTGGCCCTCGAGTCAAAAAGTTTGCCCACCCCTGATCTAAATAATGGAGAGCTCTACTGTTTTCATGAATAGGAAGACTCAATATTGTTATGATGTCAGTCCTTCCCAAACTGATCTATATGTTTACAGGAATTCTAATAAAAATCTCAACAGATGTGTGTGTGTGTGTGTGTGTGTGTGTGTGTGTGTGTGTGTTTTGCATGCACACAACTTGACAAATTGATTCTAAAATTTCTATGGATGTAGTCAATACTCCTGAAGAAGGACGTGGAGGGGTGGCTCATCCTATCAGCTTACAAAAGGCAAATAGTACAGAACACAGAGCCAGAAACCTTGGTAATTGGCACATGGTGCTGTATGTTGGTGGGAGAAAGGGTGGACTATTCAGTAACAATATTTGGAAAACTGGATAACCACGTGGTGGGGGGAGGGATAAATTTGGACCTGTAATCAATTGCAAATGACTTGAAGATTTCAATGTGATAGGCAAAATTTTTAAAAAATATAAGAAAATATAGAATGTCTTTACAATCTCAAGTAGAAATAAAGCACAAATGATAAAAGATGATAAATTTGCCTACATTAAACTAAGAATTACTGTTCATGAAAAGATCCTACAAAGTGAAAAGACAGGCTGCAAACTGGAAGGGGATAATCGCAGCAATGTAACTGAAAAAGGAGCAGTATCCAGAAAATATGGCATTCTTACTGAAAGAAAAATGGAAAGCTCCCAATGGAAAAGCAATGGGCAAAACACATCAACAGGCACTTCATAGAGATAAAGAATGTGAATAGACAAGGAAAAAACACACACATTGGGAGTCAAATAAAAACCACAACAATCTGGCAGTAACTCAACTGTTGGCAAGGATGTGGATAAATGAGAACTCCCATGCACTAATGGTGAAAGTTTAAACTGGTAAAATCCATTTTGCATTATTTACTAAACATGAAGATAACATGTTCTAAGCCCAGCACTTTTACCCCTCGGTAAAATGCCCTAGGACTCTTGCACATGTGCCAAGAAGTCATGTATAGAAATATTTATAACAATATTTTTATAACAGCAATACCAATTGCTGATGGAAAGAAGAATAAATGAATAAATTTATTTCATGCATACAATGAAATTCTATACAGTAGTGGAAATGAATGAACCTGATTACTCTCACAAATACAATATTTTTTTTAAATGCACATTGCGGAAGAATGCAAAGAACATGACTCCATTTGTACAAAATTAAAAACAATTCAAATTAAGCAATGCATTGTTTAAGGATACAAGTGTTCCTGATATAATGTAATATATGTATTTTTAAAAATGTTCTAATTTTGCAAAATATGCATTAAAAGTAACAGAGATCCTATGGAAAAAAATACCAAAAAATCCTGCATAATTTTGTAACCAGAATATTAATAAAACCAGTAAAAATCCTAATGAAACATTAGGATAATTATAAGACACTTTACATTTTTAATAAATATATACTACTGCACATATAAGAATCATCTTACAGAAAAGAGGAAGATGTCTTTTTAGGAGTAGGTTTAAGGAAGGATAGAGCGTTCACATGTGGATCAGGATCCTGGGTTTGATTCTGGTCAAGGGCATGTAACTCGGTTGCAGGCTCCTCCCCCGCCGGGGCCCTGATTGGGGCTTGTGCAGGAGGCAACCAAGCAATGTGTTTCTTTCATATCGATGCTTCTCTCTGTCTTTCCCTCTCTTTTACTCTCCACAAAAAAATCAATGGAAAAATATCCTAGGGTGAGGATTAACAACAACAACAACAACAAAAATAAATAAATAAATAAATAAAACCCCTCCAGCTTAAAGTTTGAAAGTTCTGGGCTGGAGGATGTGGAATGTTTCTTGGCTAAGAGATTAGCTCAAAGTAGATATACCTGACTCCAATTAGCATTGACTTCAATTAATCTTTTCACATGTTCATGAGGGTTATTAATTCATAACAGAACCTTAGAGATTCTGCAGGGAAAGTAAAACTATGGAAAGGATTAAGATTGACTATAGCCCCAGAATATAGTAATAGAAAGTGGGATAAAGTTATGTCAGTTCAATCATGTTTTGCTACTAATAAATTTACAAAAACTTTTAGGTTTGTAGAGCTTTGAGAATTTTGGAATTGTGGACCTATATGGATTCACTTAACCAACATAAACTATGCAATAGGTACCCTTCTCGTCACCACTGTATAAATGAAGAAAGTGAATCGTGGTTTTAGTTTTTGCCCATTGAGTATGATGTTGGCTGTAGGTCTGCCATATAAGTCTTTATTATGTTGAGCTATGATCCTTCTATTCCCACTTTGCTGAGAGTTTTTATCAAGAAAGGGTGTTGGATTTTGTCGAGTGCTTTTTCTGCAACAATTAATATGGTTATGTGATTTTTTTCTCTCAAATTGTTTATGTGATGTATAATGTTTATTGATTTGCGGATATTATACCAGCCTTGCATCCCCAGAATAAATCCCACTTGGTCATGGTGTATGATCTTTTTAATGTAATGCTGGATCCGATTTGCTAGGATTTTGTTGAGGATTTTAGCATCTATGTTCATCAGGGATATTGGCCGTAATTCTCTCTTTTTTTTTTTTTTTTGTGGTGTCTTTATCTGGTTTTGGGACTAGGGTAATGATGGCTTCATAGAAAAAGCTTAGAAGTGTGCCTTCCTCTTGAATTTTTTGGAATAGTCTGAGGAGGATAGGTTTTAGTTCTTCTTTGGATGTTTGGTAAAACTCCCCTGTGAAGCAAGCTTTTGTTTGCTGGAAGGTTTTTTTTTTTTTTAAGGTATTATATGTGTCCATATCTTACCATTGCCCCCCCCCCACTCCCATACATGCCCTCACCCCGCCCCAATGTTTTGCATCCATTGGTTACTCTTATATGCATGCATATAAGTCCTTTGGTTGATCTCTTATTTCCCCCACCTCTCCCTAACCTTCCCACTGTAATTTGACAGTCTGTTTGATGCTTTACTGCCTCTGTATCTATCTTTTTGTTCATCAGTTTATAATGTTTTTTATTATCCACAAATGAGTGAGATCATGTGGTATTTTTCTTTCATTGATTGCTGCTTCAATTTCATCGGTAGTTATCGGCCTATTCAGGGTTTTTTATTCTTCCTGATGGAGTTTTGGAAGATTGTATTTTTCTAGGAATATGTCTATTTCCTCTAGGTTGACCAGTTTATTGGAGTAGAGTTGTTCATAGTATTTTTTCACAATCCTTTGTGTGTCTGTGGGGTCGATTGTTACTTCACCTTTATCATTTCTGATTTTGTTTATTTGGGGCCTCTCTCGTTGTTTCTTAGTGAGCCTGGCTAGAGATTCATCAATCTTGTCTATCCTTTCAAAGAACTGGTTCTTGATTTTATTGATCTCTTGTATAGTTTTTTGGTCTCTATGTCGTTTATCTCCACTCTGATCTTTATTATTTCCTTCCTTCTGCTTACTCTGGGTTTTTCTTGTTGCACTTAAGAACAAGAACAAGACAGGGATCCCCAGTTTCATCACTCCTTTTCGACATAAAACTGGAAGTGCTAGTCATAGTGATCAGACAAGAAGAAAAAAATAAAAGGCATCCAAATTGGAAAAGAAAGAGTAAAACTGTCATTATTCGCAGATGACATGATATTGTACATAGAAAGCCCTAAAGTCTCCATCCAAAAACTATTAGACTTAATAAATGAATTTGGCAATGTAGCAGGATACAAAATTAACACCCAGAAATCTATGGCCTTTTTATACAACAATAATGAACTCACAGAAAGAGAAACTAAAAAAAACAATCCCATTTACCATTGCAACAAAAAAATTAAGATACCTAGGAATAAACTTAACTAAAGAGGTAAAAGACCTGTACTCAGAAAACTACAGGACATTGAAAAAAGAGATAGAGGAAGACATAAACAAATGGAAGAACATATCGTGTGCTAGAATCAACATCATTAAAATGTCCATACTACCCAAAGCAATCTATAGATTCAATGCAATTCCCATTATCGGTATATTTCACAAACCTAGAACATACTCTCCATAAATTCATATGGAATAAAAAAAAGATCCTGAATAGCCACAGAAATCCTGACAAAGAACAAAGTTGGAGGGATCATAATACCAGATATCAAGCTATATTACAAAGCCACTGTTCTCAAAACTGCCTGGTACTAGCACAAGAGCAGACATAGAGACCAATGGAACAGAACAGAGAACTCAGAAATTGACCCAAACCAGTATGCTCAATTAATATTTGACAAAGGAGGCAAGAGCATACAATGGAGTCAAGACAGTATCTTCAATAAATGGTGTTGGGAAAATTGGACAGATACATACAAAAAAGTGAAACTAGACCACCAACTTACACCATACACAAAAATAAACTCAAAATGAATAAAGGACTTAAATGTAGGATGGGAAACCATAAAAATCTTAGAAGATTTCATAGGCAGCAAAATATCAGACATATGTCGTAGCAATATCTTTACCCATACAGCTCCTAGGATAATGGAAATTAAGGAGAAAATAAACAAATGGGACTACATCAAAATAAAAAGCTTTTGCACAGCAAAAGAAACCATCAACAAAACAATAAGAGAGCCCACTGCATGGGAGAACATATTTGCCAATGTTACATCCGATAAGGATTTAATCTCCAAAATTTATAGGAAACTCATACAACTTAACAAAAGGAAGATAAACAATCCAATCAAAAAATGGGCAAAGGACCTAAATAGACACTTTTCAAAAGAAGACATATGAAAACATGCTCAAAGTCACTAATTATCTGAGAAATGCAAATCAAAACAACAATGAGGTACCATCTCACACCTGTCAGAATGGCTATCATCAACAAATCAACAAAATTACAAGGGCTGGCGAGAATGTGGAGAAAAAGGAACTCTCATGCACTGCTGGTGGGGATGCAGACTGGTGCAGCCACTGTGGAAAACAGTGGAGTTTCCTCAGAAAATTAAAAACGGAGCTCCCATTTGACCCAGTAATTCCACTTCTAGGAATATATCCCAAGAAATCAGAAACACCTATCAGAAAGGATATATGCACCCTATGTTCATAGCAGCACAATTTACAATGGCTAAGATTTGGAAACAGCCTAAGTGTCCATCAGTAGATGAGTGGATTAAAAAACAGTGGTAGATCTACACAATGGAATACTATGCTGCTGTAAGAAAAGAAGGAACTCTTACCATTTGCAACAGCATGAATGGACCTGGAGAGAATTATGCTAAGTGAAATAAGCCAGTCGGAGAAATACAACTATCACATGATCTCACTCATTGTGGAATATAATGAACAGCATAAACTGATGAACAAAAATAGACCTAGAGATGTAGAAGCATTGAACCAACCATCACACCTCAGAGGAAAGGCAGTGTGTGTGTGTCAGGGGGGCGGGGGGCAGGGTGGTTAGAGATCAACTAAAGGAGTTGTATGCATGTATATAAGCATAACCTATGGACACAGACAGTAGGGGGGTGAGGGCATGCGCTGGGGGTGGGAGCGGATAGGGAGTGGTCAATAAGGAAAAAAGGAGACAAAGGTAATACTTTAAATAATAAAGAATTTAAAAATTTTTAAAAAAGAAAGTGAGGCATGAAGAGGTTACTGTAGGGCTAATATGCAGTCAATTCAGGATTTAAATCCAGGTGGTGAGACTTGATGCTTTTAGCTGATAGTCTATGCTGCTTCATTCCAATCATAATTTATTTAAACACTCTCTTATTATTGGACACATAGGTTATTTCTAGTGTTTCACGTTCATAAATAAATACTGTGAAGAACATATTTAGGCATAAGTCTTTTTATTTTTTTAGGTTTGTGTTATAGTTCTTCAGCACTTTAGTTATTATGACCGAGCATGTTTTTGTTTATAGTTTCTTAGAAAACTTGTTTCTTTTCTATAAACAATTTTAAAGTGATTATTTTCAGGATAATTTCTTATGAGGGTAACCATTTTATCTCACTCCACCAGCATCTTTAAAGCTATAATAGTCTTTTGTTTAAATAAACATTTATTGTTCAGATTATTACAGATGTTCCTCTTTTCTCCCCCCATAGCTCCCCTCCACCCGATCCCCCACCCATGCCCTTATCCCCCACCACTGTCTTCATCCATAGGTGTAAGATTTTTGTCCAATCTCTTCCCGCACCCCTCACACCCCTGTCCCCCTGAGAATTGTCAGTCCACTCCCTTTCTATGCCCCTGATTCTATTATATTACCAGTTTATTCTGTTCATCAGATTTTTTATTCACTTGATTTTTAGATTCACTTGTTGATAGATATGTATTTGTTGTCACTTTGTTGTTCATAATTTTTATCTTTACCTTTTTCTTCTTCTTCCTCTTTTTAGAGAATACCCTTCAGCATTTCATATAATCCTGGTTTGGTGGTGATGAACTCCTTTAGCTTTTTCTTGTCTGTGAAGCTCTTTATCTGACCTTCAATTCTAAATGATAGCTTTGCTGGGTAGAGTAATCTTGGTTATAGGTTCTTGCTGTTCATCACTTTGAATATTTCTTGCCACTCCTGTCTGGCCTGCATAGTTTCTGTTGAGAAATCAGCTGACAGTCATATGGGTACTCCCTTGTAGGTAACTAACTGTTTTTCTCTTGCTGCTTTCAAGATTCTCTCTTTGTCTTTTGCCCTTGGCATTTTAATTATGATGTGTCTTGGTGTGGTCCTCTTTGGATTCCTCTTGTTTGGGGTTCTTGCGCTTCCTGGACTTTTAAGTCTATTTCTTTCACCAGGTAGGGAAAGTTTTCGGTCATTATTTCTTCTAATAGGTTTTCAATATTTTGCTCTCTTTCTTCTTCTGGCACCTCCATAATTCGGATGTTGGTATGCCTGAAGTTGTCCCAGAGGCTCCTTACATTATCTTCATAGTTTTGGATTCTTTTTTCTTTTTGTTTTTCTGGTTGGGTGTTTTTTGCTTCCTCATATTTCAAATCTTTGGTTTGATTCTTGAGGTCCTTTGGTCTACTGTTGAATTTCTGTATATTATTCTTTATTTCAAACAGTATATGCTTAATTTCTGACTGGTCCTTTTCCATTTTTTTTTGGCATTATCATTAAGATCCTTAAAGGTCTCACTAAGTTCCTTGGAGGTTTCTAGAAGATTCTTGAGTAACCTTATAACTGTGGTTTTGAACTCTATATCCAGTAGTTTGCTTTCCTCCATTTCTTTCATTTGTGACATGTTTCTTTGTCTCCGCATTTTGGCTGCTTCCCTGTGTTGATGGAGTGGCTTTGTGTGGTAGGTGACCTATAGGGCCCAGTGGTTCAGCCTCCCCAATCACCTGAGGTGGACACTCTTGGTGCACCCCTTTGTGGTCTGAGTGCACAGTCTTGTTGTAGTTAAGCCTTGATTGCTGTTGGTACACTGGGAGGAATTGACCTCCAGGCAAATTGGCTGTGAGGACCTGCTGTGTCTATAATGGAAGAACTGCTGTGCTGGAGACCCCCTTATGGGGCAGGACTTGCTTCAGTGGGGCTTTGGTGCTCACTGAGTCTGCCTCTTGAGTGTGTCACTTATGGATGTGAGGAGTTGAAATCTGGTGTCATCTCACACTGACCACTAGGTACACTGGCTCCTGGATCTCCAAGGAGGTGCAGGTCAGCTACTGTCTGAGGCCACCCATTTCTCCTCTTTGCTTGGGGTTTGGAAGTTTTGGAGCTGTGTGACCCAGCTGCAGTTTGTTAGGTTAGGCTGCGAACGGGCAGGCCATTCATATGCAAAAGCCACTGCGCACAGTTTGGGTGGGTTTGTAAATTGGGCGGGGAGGGGTCTCAGGTATTCACTAGAGTGTGGCAAACAGCGATGGCTGCCAGTCAGCTGTCCCAGTGTCCTGCACCCCAGAGCAGTAAACAATGATTCCTGCACGCACCTCTCTGAGAAAGCCACCCTCACTTTCTGACCCAATGGCAGACAGTCCAGCTTCTCCCCGTAGGAGTCTGGGTCCCCAGAGTCTCGCCAGAAACTGGAGTTCAGAGCAGTCAGGAGCTTGTGTCTCCCTTTGGATTGAAAAAAACAGTGCACCCATTTGCCAGCCTGATTTGCGCGCCTCCGTACCTCTGCTTTTCCGCGCCTGTGCACGTCCTAACGAGTCTCAATGCTCTTTTCTTTTTCCTTCTAGTTGTAGAACTTCTACTCAGCCAGCTTTCCCGTGGTTCTGGGTGACAGACGTTTTGTCTTTTAGTTGTAGTTTTGGTGTGGTTGTGAGAGGCAGCACGTACATGTGTATACCTTATGTCGCCATCTTGGTTTTTTCCTAAAGCTGTAATAGTCTTGATAAGCAAACTGGTATATCATTTTAAAAAAACTTATTTCTTTTATTCAAGTAAAGTTAAAATATTTTATATGTTCACTAACCATGTGCTTTTTTTTCCTCATTTGAAAACTGTTAATCTTTTGCCCACTTTTTTGAAAAGAAGGTCTTAATGGTTTTTTCCTATTAAATCCTATGAGCTCTTTAGATACTGAAGTATTTAACCTTTTGACATATTTGATGCAATTTTTTTTTCATTACTCACCAGAGGATATTTTTTCCATTGCTTTTTCAGAGAGAGTGGAAGGGAGGGCCTGGCCCTGTTGATTAGAGCATCATCCTGATATGCCAAGGTTTCAGATTTGATCTTTAATCAGGGCACATACAAGAAGCAACTAATGAATGAATAAATACGTGGGACAACAAATAGATGTTTCTCTCTCTCTCTCTCTCTCTCTCTCTCTCTCTCTCTCTCTCACTCCCTCCCCCCCCCACCCCACCCTTTCTGCTCTCTAAGCCAATACTTTAAAAAAGCATGAGTCATCATTTACATAGTTGGGCTTTCTTTGTCAAGTCACTCCATCTTGCAGTGCCCTACTTCCTCATTTGTAAAATGAAGATGATGGTACCTATCCTGTCCATCTCCTTTATTTATCTCCTGAGATGTTCTGAGGATCAAGTGAGTTAATAGTAGGAAAGTGCCTTGTCAGTCAAATGCCTACGTATTGAGATTTGTTCATTCATTCAGCTTCTCCAGTGTACCAGGCACCATACTGGATTTAGTGTTGAATAAGACATAATATCTGTGCTTGATGAGTGTGAACAATGTGTATTAGCTCATTTAAGTCTTTTAACAACCAATGAAGTAGGTAATAAAGAAACTGGGGCACATAGAGGTTAAATGACTTGCCCAAGGTCACACACCCTCGCACAAAAGGGCTCCCATGTGCAAGGACATGGAGCATAGATATGAGCAGACCTGGATCCTGACCTAAAGGAGCTCATGATCTGATGGACAGGGTTCTGAAGCTGTAGGAGAGAACCTTGGCCTGAGGAGTCACTTCTCTCTGGCTCTCTTAAATCAGCTGGCACCCACCTCCTCTCCCTACCCAGCCTCTTCTGCAAGGACTACCAAACTGGAGATCTGGGTATCACAGCTGGTATCTCTGTGTTCACAGTGCCAACTCACCCCTCCCCCTCAGCATTCAGTTGGAGCTCAACTGATGCTTGTTGAACTAAGCTGAAGGCTTGATCGAAGTAGAGAATATTTAGAAAAACTATATGGAGGGTATGAGAATTCTTTCAATCATCAACTCCTATTAAGAGGAGAAAAACAAAACTTTTTTTCCCCCAAGAACAAACAGCTCACAATTATTGGGGGAGTCGGGGGGTGGGGGAACCATTACAATCTCTTTGAGCCTGCTTCTTTCTTTCTCCAAGAAAAACAACAAGTAAATAAGAAAAATGCTTGTTAGGAACTCCACCTAGAAAGAAGTCAAGTCACTCCATTTTTCTATTTGTTAGTAATTTTGCTTGTGTGTGTGTTGAAAGAAGAATAGCTAAAATTAGCTTCCTCTCTGCAGGAATCATTTTACCTTTGCCCCATCATCACTGATAAGCATTCCCTGAGGGTGGAGAGAAACATGTATTTGCTCTGTTACCGGGGGGGGGGGGGGGGGGGGGGAGGGGAGGGGGGAAATCAATCATAGATGAGAAACACATAAAAGCCAATTAATTCAGATTACTCACCCCGAGAAATCTTCATTCTTCCTGCTTTTTCAATGTAAGGAAAGACCTCAGAGGCAGTCAGGTCAAAGGATACAGGCCAGTTAAGCAGCCACCCTATGCCAGGCACTTCCATAGACAGCTCACAACCAGCCCTTGCAGGAGATATTACCAAAGTTTTACAGGTATCAAAAGAAGGTCCACCAGTAAACACTGAGGCTTGGAGAGGTTAGATATGTTGCCCAAGGTTACAGACATGGAAAGTCCACTTATATCCAAACTCTAGACTGCCCAGGGCACAGGCAGACCTTATTTTCCTCACTTCACATTTTGCCACCTCACTCATTGGCCCTGCCTAATTATAATGTCTTTTCATTTCTTTAATGCCTTTGAGTAATGATACAGTTGTTCAAGCTACTACAATCAATCAGCTTTTCCCAGGATCCACATTTGGGGGAAATAGGCATAAAGCTCCCAAAAACTTTTCAGCAAACACTATCACACATGTCTGGGTTATTTTCCATTTTATGAATGGATGCAATGGTAACCAACATTACCCTGCATTATAAAATAGGGCCCACCTAAATCCTCTAATTCTCACTGGCATTAATCAAGGCACCTCAGCCAGTGTTTATTGGATTGCAGGACACGAGAAAAGAGGAGACAAACTTCAATCAGGTTATTGTCAGGCAAAAGTTGAATCAAACCTGCCAGGCGTGAGTGAGGGTTATATGTGCCACTTTATGGCAATGGCAAATGGATAAAGTCTAATGTTCATTTATCTTGAACTAAAAGCCTCCCAGAGATGAGAGAGAGAGAAACAAAGAATTTGATTTGTTCTGGATCAACTAAGTCTTTCTGATCCTTTTACTCTATGACACACTAGTTGTCAAGGGACCTTCTGAGTCAGAAGACAGCTTTTTGGGTACCAATCATTAAGTCCTCTTCACATAAGCACTTCCTAGATACTGGATCCCTAGTCCTGCTTGGCACTGGCTTCCTTTTGTTTACCCTGAGGTCAGTTGGATGACAGAACCAAAGGATGACAGATGAGAATCCCATTCCCCACACCTAATGAGTAACTGAGTTCTGTGGAGCCTACCCCACAGACATCTCCAGCATTTGTCTCCTTTTTTCCAGGGCTACTACCCCAGCCACCAGCATTCATGCTGTCTTCACTGTCATCTGAATGATTATAATCTCTTTAAGTGGTTTCTCTGCCCCAAACTTTCTCCCCTTTAACCCGGAATCCACAGACAGCCAGAATGATTGTGCTCTAAACAAAATGCTCACTAAATCATTCCTTTACTTAAAACTCGCCAGTGGTTCCCTTTGTCCTAGGATGAATAATGAAAACAATAGCCAACAATAACTGGGTGCATAATCTGTGCCGGTTACTACATGACTTATCTCAATCAATTCTTGCAGCAACTCAATGAGGGTGGTACAAACTTCATTACCATTATATATTGAGGCCAAGTTACTTAACCAAGGTTCCACAGCTAGAAAGTGGCCAAGCCATGACTCAAATCTGGGTCCATATGATCCTTGAGTGCCTACTTTCACCACCATGCTATCCATAAGATGGCGTGCAGATTCTCTGTGCCCTGCCCTGCCCACCACTTCAGTCTTATCTCTTAATAGCCCCTCTTTGTTCCTTATGCTTCAGTTCTTTGAGCCACATGAATGTCCTGAACCTTATGCCTCTGTGGGTTTTGTTAGTTTGTTTGTTTGTATTTGCATACTAAACCCTCTTCTATAATGCCCTCTCTCCTTCGTCTAGATTGTGGAATGTCTCATCTTTCAAGATTCAACTCAGATATTAACTCTTCCATGAAACTTTCCTGAACTCCTCCTTTCCTTGGTAGAATTGACCACTCCCCTCCCTGTGCATCACTGTACCCTTATAGCAACCACAGTATTTTCCTAGCCTTACATGGATAGTATGAGTCCCACCTGTTAGACTTCTATGAATTCCTTAAATGCTGGGACCATGTCTTACTAACCCGTTTTATCCATAGTATCTAACACAGTGCTGGACATTAGCAAATTTGCTGTAAATAGTGTTGGAAGAAATGAAAATATTTATTTGCACATAAAATATGTTGTTTGTCAGAGAACCCCATTGTGAGCTTTATATTACTTTTACTTACAGTATCAATGCAATTAGTTTTCCCCCCCTTTACTTAAGGACTATATATGAAAGTCTGAAAAGCTATGAGCAGTTTCAGGGCTGGGGAGAAGATATTGCAGTCTACCTTGCTGTTTTCACCTGGGAAAGTACCCAGTGATGACAATAAACTGTCACTGTAAGAATAAAATTAATTTAAACATTTAATTTAAAAGCTAGAATAACAGCAATGGAAAACCAACTCAAGACAGGACAAATGATGCTATGATAACAAAGCATCCTTTCCCCAAATCCCCAAAATGCCAACTCTACGTGTGTGCACACGCTGTATGGCAAACACCACATGGAAGACAGACTTCTTGATTCCAAGCAGCTAAATGCAATTCCTAACTGATACATTATCATCCTATCTCAAAACCAGGTGTATAGCCCCAACATTCCCACCTGCCCTTGAATATCAGCTGAAGGGAAACCTTGAGAAAGCCTTACTTGGTCATGCAGTGCAGTCCATGTACACACTCTTCTCTCCTTTAGAGAGCTTATTTTAGTTTGCAATTACATTTTCAATAGTTGTTTTACTAACAGTTGTCTCCCCCAAAGCATCTGTAAGCTTCAGGAGATCAGGGATCCTGCCTGATTCCATTCACTCTTACCCATTCTCCCCCAGTAACTGGCACATAGCCAGGCACACTGTAAACATTTTGAACAAATGAATGATGAGTGATTCCTTCACCTCTTACTCATTTCCCTATTTTCTTAATTATACTCAATTTCTTACCAACTCAAGCTGATACTTAATCCATTCCTTTCCATTATTTCCCTGCATTAGCAAAAGGATAAGTCCTTATTTTATAATCTTCTCCCTCCCAACCCCCCAATCCACAGGGCTTCTTAGAAGTGGCAGCTTCTAACCAACCTGTATATTTCGACATGTTTTCCATGCAACATGAAAAAATAAAGGAAAATGTAGTGACTGGAGGAGCTACTAGGTTTAGACACTCTACACAACTCCTAAAATACCTTATAATTCAGTAAAAAGAATTTGAACAACTTTTATTTTATCATACAGATAAAAATGGGCTTGTTTGCTAATTCTTTTTTCTACTTCTCAATCTGTTTTGCCCTGCATAGAAAAAGCCTTGGAAAAAAAGTTGATTGTGCTGATTGTTGGCAAGAAGTAAGCCACATACAATATATGGTCTCTTACAAAATTATCTAGCGGCTGTTCCTGAATGACAGGCCCCTGAGCCCCAGGATTCTTCTCCACTCAGGGGTCTTGGCCTGCACTTCCTTCCTCTTCAGCCCACCACCACCCCTGACTCCCTTCACAAATATAAAACCTTCACCCTCTGAGTTCTTACAGAGGAAAAATCCCATGCAACTCTGCTGATCCTAGAGGGGAAGAGGAGGGCAATGGAAAGATGTAACTGGCGGAGTTCCCCTTTCAGGAATCAGAACCAGCGAGGTGTTAGTTTCTGGAAATCTAGAGCACTTTAGGAAATATTCTTCATTGATTCCCCTCACTACCAGCCCCCACTGAAATTGCACTTGGAAAGTCCAGTTTAAGGGAAAGAACAGGTAGTACAGAACTTCTCACAGACAATTCCCCAATGCTGCTTTCTTCAAATGGCTGGAGAGTTAAGGCAAATAAAGGAAATATCCTTTGGGTAGTGGGCTCCCTACCCCAAGGGCAACTGCAGTGAAAGACTTTGAAGAAAGCAGGGGTAGTGCTAGTGGGCAACACTGGAGCTTAAGGTTTGCAGACAGTGGTGTGATGTCATTATCTTCTGGTACTTTCATTAGGCAGGAGGTGGGATGCAGGATCAAAAGGAGGGGACAGAACAAGAAGGTTAGGAAAGAATATGGGTGAAAAAACAAGGGAATTATAAATAAACACAAATGCTAGTATAGGCATTATTCTAGAAGACAAACTTGTATTTGATTTTTTAAAACCATGTGCTGTGTTATCTATTGAAACTATAATTTAAAAACAATTTTAAAAATAATAAAAGACTCCATCACTCTGGTATATATAAATTTTTTTCACACCCCAGGGAAAATGGAGGCTGGTGATCAGGCCCAGAGGTTGAGACCTTAATTTGGTGCCACCCTGGCAAGGTCCCTAAGGCAGCTGGAGGGTTGGGCCGAGATCCTCCAAGAGGGTTTATGGCCCAGCAGGGTGGGTGCAGATGCCGTGGCCCTCCGTTCCAAACACCCTAGAAAACTGTCTGTTCCTTAACACACACGGAAAAGGTATTCTTTGTGACAATGCTACATACAGACAAGAAACAAGGCACAGGCACGAGACACCATCCGCAGCCCGAGTCTCGGCGCGCACTCCGGTTCATCCGCGAAGGCATCCGTCCCACCGCCCCTTTGGGGGTAAATGAGCCGCTGGGTCCTGCCGGGAAGCTTTTGATCTTGTAACTTGACTTGCCCCATGGCCGGCACCCAGTATTTCCAGGGCTGAGCTGCTCGGGCCTGCGCCCTTCGTTTGGCCCCCTGAGCCCGCAGCCCCCAGACCCGCCACTGCCCCTCCCGCACTGGGACGCGTTCTGCCCGCCCTCCTCGCAGCCCTTGGTCCTACCTGGCGCCCAGGCCCGGGCTCCCTCACCTGTGACAGCGCCGGCCCGTCGGCTGTGGGTCCCCGCGAGGATGGGCTCTCAGCTTAGCTAAGACGGCGCGCGGGCCCCCGCTCCCGATTCCAAGGTCCTGGTCCCGGAGAGGCGCCCGCCCTCGGGCCTGGCCACAGCAGCCCCCGCAGACCCTCTGGGCAGCCGCCGCGGCCCCGGCCTCGGAGCTCCGCCCCTCGCCCGCTCCCCGCCTGCCTGCCCGCGGGGTCCGCCACTGATGAGCCCAGCTCCCCTTGGAGGCCCTCGCGGAGGCTCTCTAACCCTGCACCTCGAGCAGCGCCGCTCCCCTCACTGTCTGCCCAATCCTGACCGCGCCGAGCTGACTCCGCTGGAGCCCTGCGCCCAGGGCGCGTCTTCCCCCCCGCAGGGCCACGCGTCGGGTCTGGTCCTTGGGGACCGCTGGCCCCGCGCTCGGGTCCTCTCCTGTCCTCTGCCTGCAGTGCCGCGCCGGGAGTTCCAGGACCTGGGACCCTGCACCCGGGACCCCGAACCCGCGGTCTAAAACACCCCCTTCCCTCCTCCTAGGAGATGGAAAGAGGCTTACGACGTTGGGGCTTCGGCTCCGCCAATGTTCTCTGTGCCAAAAGTGGGATTTTTTTTTTTTTTTCCCTGATAGAAGGGCAGAGAGTCACAATAAAATAAATATAAATCCCCTGCCAAAACTCTTACTCATTCTGCGAGACTCAGGTCGAGAGCTGTCTGTGCTGGGAGACCTTCCCGGTACTCGCAACAGCTCCCTCCTTCCACTCCTCTGGCGGAAGGGCGTGCGGTCCTCCCTGTCCAGAGGTAGGGACCTGGAGCGCGGGGTTGCCTCTACCAGACCGGACCTGGCTCACTCCCGTCCCCAGTCCCTGGCACGGCGCCTAACATCTATCAGGCGCTCAAATATTTTATGAATAAGTGGAACATTAATTTCTTTTGTAGAAAACCAGATATTTCTTTTTACCCTCAAGTACCACACACTCCTTTGGGTAAGCAATTCGCTAGTTTCTATAAAGAGCCAAATCCCCTTTGATGTAGTAATTCCATTCTTGGGGAAATTTCCAGAACAAAATAATGCTGTGCGGGATGTTCCTATCAGGATCATTTATTACAGAAATAATAATTTAAAAAACCACAAAAAGCAAACAAACAAAGCTAAACTGTCAACAAAAGGAAATTGGTTAAATAAATTAAGGTAGGGTAACTTAGGGTTATTATACAACCGTTAAAATGCTAAACATCAAGGCAAGAGTGTCTCAAAATGCTTTTAGAGCCCTTGTTGGTTTGGCTCAGTGGATAGAGCATAGGCCCGCGGACTGAACGGTCCCAGGGTCCCAGGTTCGATTCCTGCCAAGGGCAGGCTCAATGTGGCCCTGGGGGGTGGGGTGGGGAAAGGAGGGGGTGTGCGGAGACAACCAATCAATGTATCTCTCACATCAATGTTTCTCTGTCTCTCCCTCTCCCTTCCACTCCAAAAAGATCAAAACAAAAATATCCTTGGGTGAGGATTAACAACAACAAAATAATGTTTTTAGAACAAGGAGAAGACATTTATTTATAAAGGGGAAAAAAACAGAAAAATATTAAGCAATATGATAAAGCAGATAAAGTGTTTATGAAATAATATTAAGCCAAAATAGTAAAAAAAATTGCATAATTACCATGCTTAACAGTTTAAAATAAAAATTCAGATTTCTGCTCTGTAAAATGAGGATTGCGCCTATTTCAAGAGGATCCTGGATTATTAAATGAGATGTTACAGGAAAGTGCCTGAAACATAGTGGATACTCAGCAAAAAGTTTCCATTTTCTTATTTCAAAGGAATGCAGACTCACATCTAGAGTCTCAAATACATTCTCATCATAGCCCCGCTCTGTCCATTTGACTTCCTTTCCCTCAAATGCAGGGTAGCAGGAGTTGAACAAAGGTTCAAGCACCACATTAAAGTGAAGGGGAGAATCTAAGTAATAAGAATAAGTGCCAAGTCCTCCCTCGGGCCCAAATGCTTAGCAACACAAGTTCACAATGGGGGATTTGGTTGACAGGTGGAACATGCCAATATAACCCAGCGATGTTAGTTGGCTGCAAGCACAGCCTGGTCAGTGTCCAAAGGCTGAATTAATTCAGCCCCAAAGCTGAATGATGCTGGAGTCTTAGGCTGAATTTATATTCTTCAATATTCAGCTTATGACCCAGGCATAATGTTCAAATGTCTTTAAGAAAGCAGCACTCTGAAGAGCTAATACTACTCCCATCTTAAAGATGAAGAAACTGAAGTTTACAGTGGTTAAGGTGTATAGGATCGAGCAGCCAGGAGGTAGAAGAACCGTGATCTCATTCTGATCAGTTTGACCATAGCCACAGTGCTTGACTCCTTCCCCAGTGGGTCCCAGTGTGTACACCTCCCACTAGAGGTATAGGAGATGCTTTTGAGTGGTACACAGACAGTGAGGTTAAATAAGAGATCACATGGTGCAAACAGTATGCCCCTTTCAGTTCTCTTGAGCCTACAATAAGGAAGAAGTATCATTTTGTGGTGCTTTGTCTCTACACCTCTCAACATCTGCTAATCTCTGTTTTAACAAAGAGAGAGGTTGCCTCAGGCTCAGCACCTTTGCTAGGCAACACTTTCTAAGTAGAATTTAATATCATCACTTTCTCTTCCTTCTGATATTATTCCTTATGCTGTCAGGCTCCAATTGATATAGGTTTTCCACTTACAAGGTGATGTACTTTGCATTTAAGGTAAAATTACTCACCTATGAAAATTGGGTCATTTGAAAGAAAGATATTAAAAACCAATAGGACCAGTGATACTTGGATAGGATAAAAATGGCAAAATAATGGAGGTGGTACACAAATGCCTGACTTTAGTTCCACACTCCATTATGACCAGTGGATGGAAGGTACAGGAGGCAGGTTTTAGTTAGAAATGAAAGAACTTTCTGACAATCAGAGCTGAATAGGAAGTTGCGTCGAGGCTGCCTTGAGGGTGTTAACCACATTCCCTTCACTCCAGATGTGACTTAGAGGTTAGATGTCTGCTTGTCACTAATGATGCCATGGGAGGTCAAACACCAGATAAGCTAGAAGCTTTAACGTTCCTGCCAGCCAGGAGAACCTGAAGTTCTTGACAGCTGAGCTTCCCAGGGACCTGACCACTGGAGGGACTGGATATTAACTCTCTTCAAGGAAAAAAACCCGAAGAAGAGTTCCAAGAGAGCTTTGAGCAATGGCAGCACCACTATGACAACTGTATAGTTTATGGAGCACTAGATTACCCCCAAGGTTCTTGTTTTGAAAGAGACAACATTTTGGGGGATTTGAAAATGTTAGGGTATTTGCTTACAATTCAATCATTTACAATTACACGGTCTTCTGGTGTAGCCTCTATTCATAACCATCCCCAAAGGCCAAAAGGACAGGGCTGCTCCCCCTTCCTTCCACACATCAGCATTTCCCACTCTCGGTTTTCTTTGTGTGGTACCTGCCTATCCTAAAGCAGCTGTCCCTGCTGTTCCTTTTAACCCATTTTGATCAATATAAAAATGCATGTGTGGGGGAAAAGGTACACAGCAGTCAAAAAGTTACTTTGGTGTAAGAAATTTACTTTGCAACCATTGAGCCTAAAAATTTATGAAGTACAGAACCATGTTCTGACTGTTTTAAGTATTTGGCACGTGAGATATCTGAGAGGTCACCTGGGCCCATTGCCTCTAAGGGTAGAAATGTTCTAAGGAGCTTGCTTGGCAGGTAAGCTAGAGAGAGAAGAGCCCTCTGAAGGACTAACTGCATCCACCATTGAATAACTGCATCTGGGACAGCTCGTTCGATGTCAGATAGCTCTTTGGGTTAGAAAGTTCTTTCCTGAGCGCCCTTGATGACTCTTTTTCTCTCACACTTCATATCCAATCCACCCGCAACTCTTGCTGGTTCTAATTTCCAAATAGACCCAGAACAACTTCTTTGCCCCACCCCGACCACTAGTGGCCTCATCCAAGCCAGCACCATCTTTCTTTCAGAAAACCTTCTGTTTCTGCCTCTCTACAGTCTATTCTTCCCACAGCAACTGGAGCGATACATTTCAATTAACTTTAATTATGTCATTTCTCTGCCCAAAACCCTTATTGTAATGACTTTCTATCTCACGCAGAGTAAAATCCATGGCCAGCATTACTGGCTCCTGGCTATTTCTCTGATGTCATTTCCTAAAATCTTTCTTGGCTCCACACACACTGGTTTCCTTGCTGGTCTTTAAATGTGCCCAGCATAGCCTGCCTCGGAGTCTTTGCATTTACTTTTCGTAGCATGGAACACTCTTCTACCTCACGTTTTTTTGCTCTCTATTCATGTTACCTTTACAGAGTGGCGTTCCTTTGGGATGTCTAGCCCCTAGTAGTATAGCTCCCCTCCTCCATTCACCCCATTTCATCACCATTTCTTATCCTGCTTTATTATATTTAGGGTGTTGCACACTTCACTGATGGTTTGAGAGCAATAAATTGTGGGGGGTCTTAATGAAATCACAGAGAGGCTAGAGAAAATTACAGCATAGAAAACAACTTTAAATGAACATTAAATACTCTGTTCTTTAAAACACACAGGGAATTCAGCTACTGTGACTTTCTCGATAGCTGTCTTTCCTCCTGAGTCCCCAGTCTCTTGTTTACTACTGTAGGATTTTCTCACACTCTGACCTGTGGCCCATGTCATCTTTTTATTCTACCTCCTCTCAGGATACTCTGAAAAACTCAAATGGGGACTATCTTTTTTGTTTGTTTTTATTGATGACTTTTATTGAAGTATAACATGTTTAGAAATATGCGCAGTTTGACCAGCACTAATACCTTTTTTTCCATTCTATAAAAAGCCCCAGAGAGTCACTACTATCCTGATTTACAACATCATGGGTTACTTATGTTTACATTAGTAGAATCAGTCAGTAAATACTCTTTTATATCTAACTTCTTTCATTCCACAATTTGTGAGATTCAACCATATTGTGTAGGCATTTGTTTCTTTTTATTGCTGTATAATATTCAATTTTGTGATAATATCAGTTTATTGATTCATTTTACTGTTGATTGGCATTTGAGTTGCTTCCAGTCTTGAGCTATTATGAGTAATGTTGCCATGGATGATTCTTTATGTGTTTCTTGGTGTACATGTGTTTGCATTAGACAATATATAGGAGTAATATTACTAGGTTAAAAGATATGCATATGTGTAGGGCTAGAAGATACTATCAAAGAATTTTTCGAAGTAGTCATAAAAATTTATATTTCCACCAGTAGTCAATGAGAGTTCTTATTTATTCACCTACTTACCAGCACTTGTTATTACAGATACCTTTTGTAAAATATTTATTACTCTTGTAGGTGTAAAGTGGTATCTCATTGCAGTTTTAACTTGCATTTTTCTTATGACCAGTGAATTTGAATTCCTTTTTATATATTTACTATTTGAATATTCTCTTTAATGACGTGTCTCTTCATGTCTCCCTCTCTCATCCCTTTTAAAAAATTGGGTGATCACTTTTCTTCTATATGTGTTTATTTTTTATTTTTTTTAAAATATACTTTTTTTATTTCAGAGAGGAAGGGAAAGAGAGAGATAGAAACATCAATGATGAGAGAGAATCATTGATCAGCTGCTGCCTCCTGCACTCCCCGAACTGGGGATTGAGCCCACAATCTGGGCATATGCCCTGACCGGGAATTGAACGTGACCTCTTGGTTCATAGATAGATGCTCAACCACTGAGCCACACTGGTTGGACCATATGTGTTTATTTTTTTAAAAAAAATATTCTAGGTTTATATTCCAGGTTCTTTATTAATTATTGATATAGAAAATAATATTTTTCAACCCTGTGGTTTGACTTTTCACTCTCTAAAGAGTACTTTTTAATGAGCAGAAGTTCTAATTTCTAATGCAGTTCAATTGATCTATTTTTCCTTTTATGGTTAGTATGTTTTTGTCATGCTTAAGAAATCTTTCCCTACACCAAGTCATCAATATATGCTCCAACGTTATCTTTTAGGAATCTTACTGTTTGCCTTTTACATTAAGATCTACACTCCTCCTGGGTCAACTTTCATTTTCTCCTCAATGAATATCCAGTTGACTTGTCACCATTTATTGAAAAGATCAACCTTTTCCTACTGTTCTGTGTATCACCCTTGCCATAAAGTACCCAAATATGTGTGGGTCTGTTTCTAGACTCTGTTGTATCTCATTGGCCTATTTGTCACTTCTTTTGCCAAAATACCACACTGTCTTATTTATTGTGGCTTTAAAGTATTGAAATTTGGTACAGTAATATATCTAAATTTATTCTTCTTTAAGATCATTTTGGTTCCTCTTGGACCATATACATTTTTAGAATCAGCTTGTCAACACACACACACACCAATACATTTAAAAAAAAGTGATACGAGAGAGATACATTGATTGGTTGCTTCCCATACATTCCCCAGCGGGGGATAGAACCTGCAGCCTGGGTATGTGTCCTGACCTGGAATTGAACCCACGGCCTTCCAGTGCACAGGATGACGTTCCAACCAACTGAGTTACATTGGCCAGGGCACCAATACTTAAAAAAAAAATAAAATAAAATAGGACTACATTGAATCTCTACGTCAATTTTGGGGGAAATGGACATCTTTATAATATTTAGATTTCAAGTCCACAAACATCCTCCCATTTGTTTAAGTCATCTTTAGTTTCTCTCCCTAATCTTATCTAATAAAGGGGGAATATGCAAATTGACAGTCACGCATAACGGTCAAGATGGCTGCACCCACAGCAGAGGCAGGGATTCCATAACACAAGATGGCTGCACTCACAGCGGAAGCTGAGTTCCCATAAGAAGCCTTACCGAGCAATCAGCAGGGACCTGAGGTGGCACCCCCTGCCATGCAGGGCTTGACGGGGACCTCAAAGCATGCCCCCTTCCCTGGCCCAGGCTGAAGGACCTCAGGCAGCACCCCCTGCCCTGGCACTGGGCCAGGCAACCTGAGGCCGTGCCCCCAACCTGGTGGGGCTTGATGGGGATGGGGCTGGCCGGGTCTGGATTTAGCCCAATGTGGATGGGGCCATCTGGGTCTGGGTCTCGCATGATTTCGAAGTGCACATGGGTGGGCAGGGACTTGACTCTGGTTCCCGTGGCATGCCCTAGACTCTGACAGGGGAAGATTTTCATATAAGTTTTACTAATTTTCTTTTATCTCTGACACTACTATTATAGATAAAGGGCAAATAGCAATATTAAAATATTTCCTCTAATTAATTTTCTTTTAATGTGCACAAATTTTGTGCACCGGGTCACTAGTAATTTATAGTTTTCTGTTTATCAGCCTTGCACATATTTTGACAGATTCGTTCTTAGGTTTTGATGCTTTTTGATGTAATTGTATTTGTACCCTTTTAAAATTTTAATGTTAATTGTTTGTTGCTGTAGTTTTTCCTTAGGATAAATCATCACCTCATCACCTGACATATATTTATGTTATTGTCTCACAAAATGTAAATTTTGTGAAAATAGAGATTTTTGTCCATTTTGACTACTGCTTTATCCCATGCCGCAAAACAGTTCCTAACACATACACTGAGTGGCCAGATTATTATGATCTCTGAACACATAATAATCTGGCCACTCAGTGTATATCCTATATAATAAAAGGCTAATATGCAAATTGTCCCCTCAACCAGGAGTTCGACCAGCAGGCTGGCCAGCCAACTGCCCATGTCCCCTCCCCCTGGCCAGGCTAGCTGGACCCCACCCATGCACGAATTCATGCACTAGGCCTCTAATATATATATATACACACACACACTGAGTGACCAGATTATTATGCATTCAGAGATCATAATAATCTGGCCACTCAGTGTAATAGGCATCATAAATATTGCTGAATTGAGTAGAATATATTGTTGAATATATTGAGCTGAAATCTTCTTCTTGCAACCCATACTTCCTTCCTCTAGGTCCTACAATACAGAATACATCTCATTCTTTTTTATGATGGCTCTTCAGCTGTCCCCTAGCAGCATCTCCTTCCCAAAGCCAAGCACTTCAGTCCTTCAGGAGTTCCTCACAGGCAAGTTTTAGAGACTCTCACCTCTGCTTCCCTTATATGTGCTTTGGTTTGCCAATGTTCCCTCTCAATCTGGGCTCCCAGAACTGATTTGACCAATGCATATAGTGAATTTCGAATACTACTTGCCTGAGCTGGCTCATTTTTATTTGCTGTGTCACAATATTGATGCACAGTAAGATAGTAATCAAACAATACCCCCCAGCCTATATTATTGAAATAAAGTTTAGTTATTTTAACATAAATGCAATTGTTTCCGCCCCAGAAGTAGTTATACCCTAAAGCTAATGAAAGCTTAGGCTTCAAGAGCCTTCATTTGTCAGGCCCCTATGAATGCAAGGAGATTCTGAAAGTTGAATAAAGTGAGCTAACTCCATGGCTGTGATGATTTCTTTATTATGTTAATAAATATTTACTTTTGTACTTTATTTTTTATATTCATAATGTTACTTTTTTAAATTAAAGAGGGGCTTCCAAATTCTATAGGCTTCAGGCCTACAAAACCTGGATCTGACTCCACTAAATTTTAAAGTAGAATTCCAGTTAATTGAGATCATTTTGATGATAGCATCTTGATGCTATCATCAATTATATTATTAACTGCCTTATATATCTAGAAAACTTGGTAAGCAGGTCCAAGTAACTTAACACCTATAAACCTAGACAGGGCTAAAGTCCAGGTCCTGCTGTTCTTCACTTATTTATACCTTTGGGTAAATACCAATCCCTTTACCAGCCCTTTTTATTTTATTTATTTTATTATTTTATTTTATTTTATTTTATTTTATTTTTTTATGTTTTTTTTTTACATTTTTTTAATTGTTTGAAGTATTAAAAATAGTAGTACATATGTCTCTTTTTTTCCCCCATTGACCTCCCCCCACCCTCCCCTTCCCCACAGTACATGCCTTTACCTGCCCCCCCCCCCCAGTGTCTTTTATCCATTGGTTATGCTTATATGCATGCGTACAAGTCCTTCGGTTGATCTCTTACAGCCCCACTCCCCCCCAAAACCTCCTCTGCCTTCCCACTGTAGTTTGACAGTCTGTTCAGTGCTTCTTTGCTTCTGTATCTATTTTTCCCCCTTTTCTTTCCTTTAAAAAATCTTGCCTCTGCAGACTAGAAATAGACATATAATAACAAAAAATGTTTGAGTCCCAATTTCAATGTCCAACAGTTCTGATTCCCCGTTTCAATGTCAAACAGTTCCTTATGTGTACATGTCAGCAATGATATCTGGATGGTGGGCACATGGTGGCAATGCAGGTCCAACCCTCTCTGGTTTGGTCCTAGGCAAGTGCTGTGTCGCACAGCTTCTGACTGCTAGCGTGGCAAGGCGTCGTCAGCGTCTCCCATCTCTGGACTGTTTCTCCTCTTGTCTTCATGGTTGGAGCAGACCTGTCAATTCCTCTCTGTTGCTGGAATCCACCTGGTCTTGGAGTTGTTTTCTGAAAATATACAAACATATTCTCGACCAAAAGTTAATAAATTTACCAGCCCTTTTTAGATGTATTTGATCAGTAAGCTACAAAATTGCTGACCATATTATCATCTAGTTCTTACTTAACCATCCAGTAACTTTACTATCATGAGAGACTTGCTAAACTCAAGGAATCTAATAACACCTTCCCTACTATATGCCCAGTAATTCTGTTTTTAAAACAAGTAATTATATTAGTTTGATTCAACTTGTATCAGTGAATTCAATATGACTATTGACTCTAAATACTAAAAAAAGTATTTAATAATATATTTTGTTTTTTGGAATTTTGCCTGGAATCAACACCTACCTTATCTGTCTCTTGCGTCCAGAATCCATTTGTTGTCTCTTATTTGAAAATAAGGCAGAAATTGGCAGAATAGATAAAAAACATGAGTCAACTATATACTGTGACAAGAGATATACTTTATTTTTTCCATATTGAATTTCTTTCTTTTAAATAATTATTTATTGTGGAAAGTATATGTCCCCCTAATTCCCCCATTAACCCCCTCCAGCCTGGCCCTGCCCTCTCATCCCAGGCCTTCAGCACACTATTGTCTGTGAAGAGACATACTTTAGATTCACAAATACACATAGGTTTAAAATAAGAAAAATATATACCATGCAAACAGTATGCAAAAGAGAACTGGAGCATTTATACCAATATTAGACTAAATACACTATAAGACAAACATAATTACCAGAAACAAAGAAAGTAATATTTTAGTGATAGAAGGGTCAATTCACCAGAAAGACAACAATTATAGACATATATGTCATAACAATAAAGTGGCAAGACACACAAACTAAAACCTGACAGAATTAAAGAGAAAAATAGACAACTCAATAACAATGATGAAGACTTCAATTGCCCACTTCCAACAATGGATAGAACAGCTAGGAAGAACATCAACAAGGAAATGGAAGACTTGAATAAAAGTATAAACTGATTAGACCTAAATAGACATTTGTAGAACATAATACCCCTGAATAACAGAATACATATTCTTCTCAGGTATACATGGAAATTCTCTAGTATAGACAATGCTATAGACTGAATATTTGTGTTTCCCCAAAATTCATCTGTTGAAACCTAATTCCAATGTGATGGTATTTGCAGGTGGGACTTTTGGGAAGTGATTAGATCATGAGGGTGGAGCCCTTATGAGTGGAATTAATATCCGTATAAAAAGAGGCCCAGAGAGCTCCCTTGCCTCCTTTCCCCATGTGAGGACATGGCAAACAGTTAGTTACTAGTATCTCTGAACCAGGGAGACAGCTCTCACTAGACATCAAATTTGCAAGCATCTTGGTATGGGACATCTCAGCCTCCAGAACTGTGAGAAATAAATTTCTGTTGTTTATAAGGCATCCAGTTTGTGCTACTTCGTTATAGTAGCCTGAACAGACTAAGACAGATAATGGGTTAGGCCAGTGGTTGGCAAACTGCGGCTCTCGAGCCACATGCGGCTCGCGAGCCGCGGTTTGCACCTCTGTTGACTAATGAGTTTGCCAACCACTGGGTTAGGCCATAAAACAAGCCTCAATTAATTTTAAAAGATTGAAATCAGACAAAGTATATTTTTTGACCACAATGAAATGAAATTACAAATCAATTACATAAAGAAATTTGGGGAATTAGCAAATATGTGAAAATTAAAACAACATATTCCATATAGCCAATATGTCAAAGAAGAAATCATAAGGTAGATTAGAAAATTCTTTGAGATGAATTAAAATGAACAACCTACCAAAATTTATGGGATGCAGATAAATCAGTGATTAGAGGGAAATTTACAGCTATAAACATCTGTAGGGAAAAAGAAGAAAGATCAATAATCTTGTCTTTCACCATAAGAAACAAACAAAAAGGCATAAAAACTAAACTCAAAACAAGCAGAAGGAAGGAAAAAAGGACAAGAGTGAAAATAAGTGAAATAGAGTATGGAAACTAATAAAGAAAATCAATAAAATAAAATTTGGTTCTTTGAAAAGATTGACAAAATTTTTTAAACTTTAGCTAAACTAAAAAAAAGAGATAAGACATGCATTACTAAAATAGGTAATGAAGAAGAGAGATTACTACAGACTTGATAGAAATAAAGAGGCTTACTAAAGAATATTATTAAAAACTAGAGGCCTGGTGCACAGATTTGTGCACTGGTGGGGTCCCTCAGCCTGGCTTGTGGGGATCAGGCTGAAACTGGCTCTCCAACATCCTCCGAGGGGTCCCGGATTGTGAGAGGGCGGTTCTCAGGTGATGCACCCCAGAATCAGGTTCCCTACTCTCTGGTTCTGGGTGTGTCACCAGAGAACCGCAGCTGCCAAGTCATCGCAGCTGTGGTGACTTGGCAGCTCCTGCGTTGAACATCTGCTCCCTGGTGGTCAGTGTGCATCATAGCTACAGTCGAATGGTCGGACGGTCACTTAGGCTTTTATATATATAGATAGTATTCCAATAAATAAAAAAACCTACATGAGTGACTCAGAAAGAAATACAGAATTTGGAATAGGCCTATAACAAATGAAGAGACTGCATTAGTAATAAAATAACTTCTTACAAAGAAATGTCTAGACACAGATGGCTTCACAGATGAATTGTACCAAACATTTAAAGAATTAACAGCAACCCTTCACAAACGCTTCACAAACATAGAAGAGGCGGAAATACTTCCCAACTCCTTCTATGAAGCAAGTATTACTCTGTTACCAAAACCATTCATAGACATCACAAGAAAAGAAAATTATAGACCAATATCCCTTATGAATATAGAAACAAAAATCTTCAACAAATTACTAGCAAACCAAATCCAGCAGTAACATACAGAAAGAATAATGTACTGTGACCAATTGGGGTTTATTCCAGTAATGCAAGTTTGGTTTAGCATCAGTAAATCAATTACTGTGATATAGCATATTAATAAAATAAAGGACAAAACCACATAGTCATCTCAATAGATGAAGGAAAAGTTTTTGACAAAATACGGTACCCTTTCATGAAGATAAAAACATCGAATAAACTAAGAATAGAGAGATCTTTCTCAACCTGGTAAAAGACATCTTTTAGAGGTCTACATAAAGGTTAAAGACTAGATGTTTTTCCTTCAGATAAGAAACAAGACAAGTAAGTCTGCTCTCACTGCTTCTATTCAACAGTGTTCTGGAGGTTCTGTCACATGGATGTTTCTCTCTGTCTTTCTCTCTCTCTTCCACTCTCCCTAAAAATCAATGGGAAAACATCCTCGGGTGAATATTAACAAAAACAAACAAACAAATAAAAAGAAATTGTTATGCTAATGAAAGAAGTCAGACACAAATGCCACAAATTGTATGATTCAACTTTTTGAAAATGTCCAGGATAGGCACATTCATAGAAACAGAAAGTAAATTAGTAGCTGCCAGGGTTTGGGGAGGTAAAAAATGGGGAATGATTATTAGTAGGTATGGAGTTCCTATAAGGAGTGACAAAAATCTTCTGGAATTAAATAGTAGTGATCAATACACAACTCTATTACAATACCAAATACCACTGAATTATACACTTAAAACAGATAAAATTTTTGGTATGTGAATTGTATTTCAATAAAACTGTTATTAAAATTTAATCAAGACTAACTATAATATTTGAAGAGAAGAAATAGAAAAGTAGTCCAAGTAAATAAATGGAGAGTAATGGACATTCTATGCATAAAAAAGTTTTAATATTATTACCAAGAAATTATCACCAAATCTATAATAATAAAAGGGTTATGCTAATTAGACCAGACGACTTCCGGACGTCTTTCTGGACGTCCTTCCTGATGAAGCCAGGGCCTGAGGTAAGCCAACCCAGGTCCCAGGTGCCTACAGGTGGCCGGAGGAGGGAAGCAGCCTGAGTCTCAGGTGCCAGAGGGAAGCCGTTGCCTACTCTTGCATAAATTTTCATGCATTGAGCCTCTAGTTAATATATAAATTCAGTGTAATCTCAATGAAAAAATAATTGATTTAAAAAATAATTATCTTCCAGATTCTTTTAAAGTTCATCTACTAAAGTAAATACGTAAGAAAGACAAATAACATTTTATTTATTTATTTATTTATTTATTTATTATTTTTTTATTAAGGTATTATATGTGTACATATCTTACCATTGTCCCCCCCCCACCCCACTCCCATACATGCCCTCACCCCCTAATGTTTTGCATCCATTGGTTATTCTTATATGCATGCATGTAAGTCCTTCGGTTGATCTCTTATTTCCCCCACCTCTCCCTAACCTTCCCGCTGTAATTTGACAAATAACATTTTAAAACAGGAAAAATATCAAGGAGTGACTTGCTCTAGCAGAACAAAAGCTATTATGACGTTAATAATTAGAGACTGTAAAACTAGGTCCAAGAAAACTATGGTTTTAGTTTGTGATAAATGACAATTGTTCATCTTTTTTTAGAAAAAATGAAATAAAATCACACTTCATAATATATACAAAACTAAATTCCATAGAGATTCAATAGCCAATTTAAACATCAAGATGATTAGAATAAAACTTCTGAGTATATTTTATAACTAGAGGCCCAGTGCACGAAATTCATGCATGGGGGGAGGGATGTCTCTTAGCCCGGCATGCACCCTCTCCAATCTGGGACCCCTCGAAGGATGTCTGACTGCCTTATTAACCCCCCTGTAGGGATTGGGCCTGAACCGGCAGTCGGACATCCTTCTCACAATCCAAGACCATTGGCTCCTAACCACTTACCTTCCTGTCTGCCTAATGCCCCTAACTGCTCCCCTGCCTGCCTGATCACCCCTAACCGCCTCTGCCTGCTTGCCTGGTTGCCCCTAACAGCCCTCCCCTGCCAGCCTGCATATGGCTGGGGTCCCTGCATAACATGCATATGGCTGGGGTCCCTCCCCTGCATAACATGCATATGGCTGGGGTCCCTCAGCCTGGCCTGTGCCCTCTCGCAGTCCGGAAGCCCTTGGGGGATGTCCTCAGGGGAGCGAGCCTAAGCCAGCAGTCAGACATGCTTAGCTCTGCTACAGAGGCAGGAGAGGCTCCCGCCAGTGCTGCTGCACTTGCCAGCCATGAGCCCAGCTCAGGGCTTCTGGCTGAGTGGCACTCCCCCTGTGGGAGTGCACTGACCACCAGGGGGCAGTCTGCCCCCTGGTGATCAGTGTGAGTCATAGCGACTGGTTGTTCCACTGTTTGGTCGATTTGCATATTAGCCTTTTATTATATAGGATCTTGGGTAAGACCCTCCTAAGCTAGACAAAAGCAGTTACCAAAAGGGAAACATAGATGGATCTGACTATACACAATTTAAACTTTCTGTACAATAAAAAGCATTAAAAACAAAGAATACAGGGAGAAAATATTTGCAATACACATTATAGGCACTATAATTTAGTCATATTTAGAGGGCTTTTACAAACCATTAAGTAAAATACAAACCATCAAAAGAGAATGGACAAGGTATGTGAACAGGTAATTCACGGTGACAAAATATAAGCAGTTAGTAATATGAAAAGATGTTTAGCCTCTCTAGCAGTTAATGTAAACTAAAATAATATGATATTTTGACTATCAGGTTGAACAAAAAAAGGCATTTGAAGTTTTATAATAACCATGGTTGCAGAGAGTACAGAAGAATGAGTATTTTCATACACTGTTGATGGAAATTCAAATGGCATGGCCTAGTTGGAAGGCAATTTGGCATTACCTACCAGTATCTAAGAAATGCCTGTCAATCTCTAAAAATACCTGTCAGTCTTTTTAAAAATATATATATTTTATTGATTTTTTTTTACAGAGAGGAAGGGAGAGGAATAGAGAGTTAGAAACATCGATGAGAGAGAAACATCAATCAGCTGCCTCCTGCACACCCCCCACTGGGGATATGCCTGCAACCAAGGTACATGCCCTTGACAGGAATCGAACCTGGAACCCTTGAGTCTGCAGGCCAACGCTCTACCCACTGAGCCAAACCGGTTAGGGCAATACCTGTCAATCTTAACATCTCCCTCCAGAGAATAAGTGGAGTTTAATAGAAAGCTTCCCTTGTGCAGAAAAACTGAGATTCTCATCAGTATTAATGGGAGTAAAAACAACTTTACTAATATTTATCAAAAGTTTGAAAATTTCATACCATCTGACCCAGTAAATTCCATTACTGGTAATTTGTCATGAGGAAATTATCCTATGATAAAACCTTTATACATAAATATATTCCTAGCATCATCAACCTTGATAGCAAAAAATGGTAATTTATTCAAAAGTCCAAAATGGGAATATATTAAATAATCCTTGGCAAATCTGCTCAATAGACTACAATTTGAAAATGATATTTACAAAGATAATGAATTATTAACATAGAAAGTGTTTCTGAGATTATATTTGCAAAAATGTCAGGGTACTAAATTAATATGAACTATCATATTAAGCTCCTTTCCATATAAGCCTCAAGGTCCTCTATCCCCGTCTGTGTATTTCCCCATTCCCCACCTCCTCTGCAGGGTTTCTCTTGTGTCTGTCTCTGAGTATGTCTACTGCAGCCTGCCTTTTCATTGTTTCCTGGCTTCTACCCATTTTTTCAGCATCTGTAGCTCTGGTCTACACCCCCCTCGCCCCCGGCCCAGGCTTCACTCAACTCAGGCACTACCCTTCTTCCTTCCTTCCGCAAGGCTTCAGGAATACAGGTGGTTGTCTATACTAGATACTGAAGGGGTAGAGATAACAGAGGGGAATTTGAACATAGTTCTGAAAAGAGCATCAAAATGAATGTACATTACTGTTGCTGGAACAAATTCTCTTTCCTCTGTGGTATTCTGGTGCCAACTGTTAAAATAGTACTGTGCTTTCCTCTCCTTCTGAAAAAAAAAATAATAGCATCTTTGAACTAAGGAACTATATAGTGGTTTTAATTGCACATGTCTACTGTGGTTGGTGGGGCGGCCAGGAGCTCTGTCTGCTGGGGCTGGAGGAATAGTGCTGCCGTCTGCATGGCCCAAGGAGGCCGCCAGTCAGCCACCTTAGTCAGGTGAATGTAAGGTTCTGTGATCAACTAGGATTATAGGCTGAGCCCATTTCCACAGGCAAGAGAGGAAATTAAATTCTGCAGTCTCAGAATAGGAACAGCTTTTGCTGTCCCAGAAGCATGTTGGACAAAATTGTGCTTCCTGCAAATGGTGCTGCTCTCATATCCGTGTGCTGGAAGAAAGATGACTCCTGAGGCTCCATGCCCTGGTCAGCCATGTCCACAGGAAAAGCAGGAAATGACCCAGAGTTGCTCACCGCAGTTTACAGCTGGAGGGGAAAGCGGCCAGTGTCTTCAGGATTATTTAATGGGGGCTGCAATCTTATTAAGCTCCTGTTAATAAGCACCGCTTCCTTATTTATCAGCATAATGCGGTCTGGGATTAGAGAGAGAGCCTAGTCTTTAGCTTTCAGGAAATAAACTATTTTTTTCTGCCTTACCCCACAGCTGTGAACCCAAGATTAACCATTTAACTGTCACAGTATTGACCTTAACTGTGATGTAGCAAGTTCATATCTGAGTGTTTAATTATATCCCAATTCTTGATATTTAAAATTGTTGCCAGGTAATAAGAAAACCATAATTACAAATATCAAATGTCCTTTCCAAATAGTGGCTCAGACTCTTTTGAGAAGAAAAAATCTGGCCTTATTTTTCTTTGTGGTAGAAGCTTGTCTCTTTGAATTTTAGATTATTAGTTGATTGGGTCCATCAAATTTTTCATCAGAATTTCTAGAATGACCCTTACCCTCTCAGGTAGAGACATGCAGAATGTCTCCCTTCTCTCCTGAAAATCCTTTCTTCTTCTTTAAAAAAAAAATATTTTTATTGATTTCAGAAAGGAAGGGAGAGGGAGAGAGAGAGAGAAACATCAGTGATGAGAGAGAATCATTGATCAGCTGCCTCCAGCACAGCCCACATTGGGGATCGAGCCCACAACCTGGGCATATGGCCTGACTGGAATTGAATCCTGACCTACTGATTCATAGGTCTACCCTCAACCACTGGGCCACGACAGACAGACAGCCAGAAAACCTTCTTATTCAGTGTCATAGACTGGTTTGGGACACAAGTCAGTTCAGAGGGATCCCCCTTTTACCTAGGTATCAGGCCCCCATGAGCAGAGTCCCTGCAGAGCTAAAGCTTTCATTAAACACCCAGGGAAGCAGCTAGAGGAGGGGGCCTTGTAGGCAGGTTGGTACCCCAGTTCATGTGCTCAGCGCTCAACTGGGTGGTGAAGCAGATGACAAAATAGAGAAGATACTTTCTGCAGCTCCTTTAGGAAAGTTATAATGTTCTTAGAGCTTCCTGAAGACCACCAGGCATGGGATAGAGCTCTGGTCAGGAAAGAGAGCTCAGAATCCTGGTGTGGGGCCTGGGACTGGGTTACTGTCCTGCTGGGGAAAGCCAACACTATGCAATTTTGTGTTGGGCAGGTGGTTGGCAAAGCCTCCCTGGCCAGCCAATTTTCTTTTTAGCGAAGCTTGACTAAGAATGTTCATAAGCATCACCCAGTGCTTTTTATATATTCACTAGGGGCCCAGGGCACAAAATTCGTGCTCTGGGGGAAGGGGCCCCTCAGCCCAGCCTGCCCCCTCTCACATACTGGGAGCCTTCAGGGGATGTCCTACTGATGGCTTAGGCCCGCTCCCTGTTGAAGCAGTCTGTCCTCCCTTTGTGGGAGGCTGATCAGGGAAAGGCACCAGCCCCATCACCCTGCTGCTGCAGCCACTGCCAGTCACCGCAGCCACCAACACAGACTCCAGTCCTTTCACCATGAAAAAATGACAACTTTCTTTAGGCATTTTCAAGATGTGTCTTTCATAGGATATGACATTTCTTTCTTTCTTTCTTTGTTTTTTTTTTTTTTAATCCTCACCTGAGGATATGTTTCCATTGATTTTTAGAGAGTGTGGAAGAGAGAGGGAGAGACAGAGAGAAACATCTATGTGAGAGGGACACTTTGATTGGTTGCCTCCTGCATGAGCCCTGACCTGGGCCCCGTCCAGGGAGGAATCTGTAACCTAGGTACATGCCCTTGATCAGAATCAAACCCGGACCCTGCAGTCAGCAGGCCGAGGCTCTATCCACTGAGCCAAACCAGCTAGGGCAGGATATGACATTTCTTAGCCCTCTAGCAGCGGACCTTTGTTTTTTTTCTCCAGGAGTATGGTGGAAAAGCCCTAGATCACCTTTTTGGATTCTTATACCCAAGTTACTAAGAATATTACCAGTGGCATACAGGGAGCTTAGCCAATGAGTGGTCAGAAAAGGTGTTTCCTCTGTAGTTCATACCTATCACCTCCGATCTCCGGCTCCACCCCTATCAAGGCTTAAAAACTCGGGGACTGGGCAGGGGCCCCCCAGTTCCCTCCAATCGCTGGCTCCGCCCCTGCCAAGGCCTAAAGCCTTGGGGCCTGGGCAGGGGCCCGCCAGCTCCCTCTGATCACCGGCTCTGCCCCAGCCCAGGCCCAAAGCCTCTGGCCTAAGCTTGGGGCCTGAGCAGGGGACCCCCAGTTCCCTCTGAATGCTGGCTCCACTCCTGCCAAGGCCTAAAGCCTCAGTGCCTGGGCAAGGGACCCCCACATCCCTCTGATTATTGGCTCTGCCCCTGCCAAGGCCCCAAGCCTATGGCCAAGGCTTGGGTCCTGGGCAGGGGACTCCCAGCTCCGACTGATCGCCCGGCTCTAACCCTGCCCAGGAGCCCCCTGGCTCAGGCCCTTCCCGGTTGCTCAGGACCCACCCCGGGCCTACCTCGGAGTGACCTGGGTACTGAGAGAGTTCCCAGGACCCAGGCTGCTGGGCGCCAACCTATGCAAATTAACCTCCATCTTTGTTGGGTTAATTTGCATACTCACTCTGATTGGCTGTGGGCGTAGTGGAGGTACAGTCAATTTGCATGTTTGTCTATTATTAGGTATGATGATTTTAAAAAACAGAATATTCAAATTGTTCTCTTGCTTCTGTGACCATGTCTTCCTAGGAAGGTGGAAGATAAATGGGTCCAGCAAGGCACTTGGACCAGGTAAAGGAAGGAAGTCTTTTCCATGCTGGGGCTCAGCCATCTTGGAATGCCACTGGGTGAGATCACCAGGCCTCTGAAAGACTCTGTAGGGCCACAGAGACCACCTCCACTTTATCTCAGACATGCAGCCTCTGACCCAGAACTGACTGCCTAGGGGGCTGCAGATCAAGCCCAGAGAGAGGCCTGCAGAGAGAGAGGTAGGGTCTGATCCATAGCCTCTGTGGTAGCCATTGATCAGAACTTGCCTCTCTTTCTCTCCCTGCCTGGCCAACAGCAGTGCCTCCATTTCTCTCCAGGCCTCCACTGGGGCTGCTGATCAGTCCCACCTTTCTGATCTGGCCCCTTTGATAGGCCCAGAGACGCTGACTGACATAGAAAATGACCAATCAGAACCAAATCTGGGTGAATGTAAGGAGCCAATGGCTGCCTAGGAGGTGGAGCTTTTGACTCTGACTGGCATAGAAACTGACCAATCAGAACCCAATCTGGGTCAACTGTGAGGATCCAATGGCTGCCTAGGAGGTGGAGCTTTTGATGCTGACTGGCATATAAACTGACCAATCAGAACCAAATTGGCTGGCAGAGGAGGGCAGTTGGGGGCGAGATCAGGCTGGCAGGGGAGGGCAAGCAGAGGCAGTTAGGGGCGATCAGGCCAGCAGGGAAGAGCAGTTAGGGGTGAGATTAGGCTGGCAGAGGAGGGCCGTTGGGGGCGAGATCAGGCCGGCTGGGGAGGGTAGTTGGGGGCAACCAGGCTGGCAGGGGAGGGCAGTTGGGGGTGAGATCAGGCCAGCAAGGGAGGGCAGTTAGGGGTGATCAGGCAGGCAGAGGCAGTTGGGGGCTTGGTCAGGCCAGCAGTAGAGAGCAGTTGGGGGCTCAATCAGGCTGGCAGGGGAGGGCAGTTAGGGGTGATCAGGCAGGCAGAGGCAGTTAGGGGTGATCAGGCAGTCAGGCACAGGGGTTAGGGGCAATTAGGCAGACAGGCAGGTGAGTGGTTAGGAGCCAGCGGTCCCAGATTGTGAGAGCGATGTCCGACTGACAGTTTAGGCCCGATCCCTCAGGATTGGTAGAATCAGGGATCGGGCCTAAACCTGCGGTCGGACATCCCCCGATGGGTCCCTGATTGGAGTGGGTGCAGGCTGGGCTGAGGGAACCCCCCCTCCCCATGCGTGAATTTCATGCACCGGGCCTCTAATATATTATAAAGTTATAATGCCTATCATATTTAGCTTTAAAAAAAGATGAGTAGCCCATTATTATTACACATTATACACATGAAGAAACAGAAGCAGAGTAAGGTTAGAAGAAACCTCCTAAGATCATGCAGCTGGTAGAGCAGAGATTTGATTGTAAATGGCAGGCCCTGTGCTTGAGGAAGACACCAGAATGTCCTTTCCTGTCCTTTTAGGACTTCTGAGATCCTGAAATCTGGAGGATATAATGGTTTATTTTCCAGACTATGATGATAGGGAAAATTTGGATTAATTAGCTGCATATTCTGTCTTCTAATTTTGTCCCAGTCCATACATTTAGGTTTGGTTTTGTGACAAGATTTCTATTGTAACTGTGAGGGCCTTTCTCAAGGTATAGGAGGCATTTCCACACCACTGTTTCAAACAGTACTCAAATGTACTTTTATTTACTTTACTATCTGTTTGTTCATCTGAGCACGAAGTATTTTATCTGGATCAGGTTCATCTGATAATTCCAAAGAGATTTTTCCACCCCTACCTGCTCCAAATCCCTTGCGTTAGGAGTTTTATTTTTCTGTCACCGGTTTGTTGGCTCATTTTTCTCAGAACTTTGTTTCTCAGAGCAAGAATGATTCATACCCATGCTAAGTCAGCAGGGTGGCCAGAAGTGAGGGAAATGGAGTCAAACCTGGAGTTTATCCATGTTAGGGATGATGGTTCAGAGAGAAATGTTGTCAGGCAAAAGATGAATTGGTGGCCAAGGCATAAAAACCACAGGGTTCGGACAATTAGAACAAGGCATGGTGAGAGAGCTGGCCTGGAGGTGAGCCAGGCACAGTGAAGCTCCAATGCCCATTCTGTCTCACGGTACCTGTTCTTCGTTTTCATCGTATTTACTACAATATATCACCGAATTTGTGGAAATTTGCTACAGCAACTTTAGGACACTAATACAGTGAGTGATCTGATAAATGTGTCATTTCTATATACTGCAGGGATAAATTTACTTTTCAGTGGAAATTGTCATACACGTTGGTGGGTGTTTAATTTGGAACAAGCTCCTTTGGAAAATAGTTTGACTTTCTCTAGTCAAACAGAAGCTAAGCATATCCCATGACCCATAAACAAACCCTAGTGTACGTGTATACCAGGACATGTGTATAAGAATGTGTTTACAAAAACACCCACAGAATTCAAGTGAGTACATTTGAAGACCCAATTGACTTTATTAGATGACTTCTGAATTGGGCAGCGAATAGAAAGGTGCTCTGAGGAGTTGAACAAAATGGAAAGTTTTTATAGACAGAAAGGGGGGGGCGGCAATGGAGCTTTTGCAATATAAAAGAAAGGATTGTTTCAGGCCAGGTCATCTTTTATTTGAGGGGGAAAGGAATGGCAGGGGTCTCATGAAAATTATCTTACTAATGCTAATCAGGATATTTTTGACTAACTGCTTAAAGTTCACATTCCTAGAAGAGGATCTGGCAATTAGGTCTTGGTTTGCTGTCATGGGGGCAAATGACTCCATTTTGGGCTTGTTCTTTCTTTTTTAACAATTCCACCCTTTTGATCAAACTCAGCCTGAGAGATGTGACAAAAAATTAAGGCATTAGGGCCACTCTCAGCTACCACTCTCTAGTTCTTGCAGCTTTTGCTGATCCTTTGTGTGGTAATCCTAGGTCATGACATTGTGCTGAATCTTGGAACTCTCACAGGCTATGACCCCAGGCCCACAACTTTCAAGACTGTCACTTTCTCTTCCCTCTCAGGTACTCCAGTCCTAGGGAGGTCATTTGCTGAGTAGTTAGCAGCTGTGAACATGCATTTAAACTTCTCCTGGAGTGTTGAACCAGGTCAGCAGGTAGTGTTGGCCACAGCAGACACCTCCTTGCTCAGCAAAAATATAATAGAAGGTTATTCTATCATCAAGAACAACTTTGGCTAGAGAATGTAATGATTGGGGTAAGGGGTGAGAGGTAGCTATTGCTTTCACAGCATATTTCTGCCTCATTTGTATTTATTCCTAAACCAGGGAAGTAGGGACCTGCCAAAGGTCCTTTTAAAATTTAAAATGAAGCCTCCTGGTAAGAACTTTCTAACTCAACAATGTAAATTCAGAGAAGTTGACCAATGAGGAATCCCAGTTCATTTGTGAAGTTAGGGTTACAGTTAGATAATCTAAGAGGCATTGCCTGCCTGTGTGCTATGGTGGAACTGTGAATAGACTCATTTTTCAGGAATTGCTGCATATACCTGTTCAAACCAGGGGTCAGTTAGATTTTTAATGCATATGGGAAGACACTCTCCTAGCCTGAAACAAAGAGTCATCCTAAATGCCTTGTAAAAATAGGTGCTGCTGTTGAGGACTCTTAATGGGTAGAGGAAAATCTTAGCTCATTAATTATGTATAAATTGGAATCTTTGATAACAATCCAGCAATCTGAAAAGTTATCCTCTTAGTAATGGCCTTCGAGATGCATGATGGTGTTAGCTTTCCAGGACAATGCTGGAGTAAAGGAAAGTAAAAAGCTGGAAATGTTCCAAATTTATTGAAGTGGGAAGTCTTGATCCTTTGATTGAACAGAAGCACTCCAATTGATGTCAGCTCCTTCCCTTCTTAATCAATTTGGTTCGGAGGTCTCCAGTGTCTGTACAGGACCAGATGTCGGGTGGAGCCTGATGCACATCCACAGCTCAGTTTTGTAGCAGGAGCACTTGGAAAGGTCCTTTCTAATGGGGCTCATGGGCTGTCTTCCTCTCATGATGCTTCCGGAATACCAGCACCAGGCGTCTAGACTGTAATGAACAGGAATCTTTGAATTGGGATCTGGTAAGGCTTCTTTAACCTGTTGACAATAGACTTGTATTATAAGACATTAAAGACTTACAGGAGCTGGTCATACTAGTATGGACAACAAGGGATCAGCAGATGGTTGTATCCCATAGCCCTGACTGTTCATGTAATTTACAGACATTGTTTACCCATCTTAACACTCTACTTTGGAGCACACTGTTACCACGTTATAAGAACATCAGGATGGCAAAAGTCTAGCAATGAGGGGTCATTTTTAGCAGGTCAACTTTGAACCACTAGAGCCACATTTCCGGCCTTACAGAGATTTGCAAGACAAAGATAGTTGTTTCCAGTTCCCCAAGAACTGGATTGCAGCCTGAATAATATCAAAGCAATGACCCACCCATTCACTTATTGTTGGAATGGTTCTTTCCTAGTTTTAACATGGGGGGAAGTTGTTAAAAAACATTCCTACCAGGCTCTGAATATCTGCTTCCAATTTGACCAAATTTGTGATCAAAGTTTATTAATTCCTTTCAAATATCTTGTCAGGTTTTAGCCAGGACAAACAGTAAATATTTCTGTTTCCTGTTGTCTGTTTAAGAGAATAGCATAGCAGTTTTCTAGAAAATCTCTCAAGAGTCCCATCAATTTTAGGAGGGGCTTCTATGTGGCCCTCCTTTGAAGGTAGGTGTGAAGGCATTGGAGAATTTGCAAAGGATCTTGAGGACAGTTTCTTCTCCAGTGTTCCAGTTGATTACAATCAAGACATCAATTTCTGGGCCAGTGTTTTGATACCAAGGAGGGTATAATAAGGAGGTCTAAGGTGTTGTTTTAGACACCTTTCATATCTTTAATTTTTTATTATTAGCATTTTGCAATGAATCTTTCAATGAAAGCACTTTGGAGTAAGGACGCTTTTGTAAGCTTCTGCATATCAATTAAAGTAGCCATATCATTTCTTTTTGTTTAACTGGCATCCTTTGCTCTCAAGTGCATTTCTTAAGTGAACAATTTTGTCTAATTGGAATATTCCCTATAATGACCATTGTTACTACTTTGCCATTTTGCTAAATATCTACAGTTTTGGGGACTATAGTTGTCAAATTTTTGGATATAAAGGATGTCATTTCCCTTAACCTTTATCTGTAGAAAAAAAGACAAACAAATTTGTGCACCTAAACATATCAGCAATAACCAAGAGATATTACTGTGTCCTGGCCAAGAAAAGGCTCTGTGGACACCACTGACAATTCCCGTGGAACCATGGATTAGAGAAAGAAATGAACCAGCAAATCATAGGAATGGGATTGTGGACTGACTCCAAATGGAGAATTGCAGCTGCTACCACACCAACAGTTCCCAACATGGAATTTGGGAGCAGAATCAAGGGCCAGGGTTTTCCACAATATTGTCAGTAACCAAGCGATGTTACTGAGTCCTGGCAATTGTGGTCTGAAAGGTTAGGGGCTTGGTTCTGGGGAGAACCCCTGAACCAGCTCAAGCTGACCTACCCAGTAATGGAAAGCCGATTAAATCGGGAGCTTAAATGCAAAGAGAGTGGAGCTCAAAGCTGAGAGGAACTTACAGACAGCCCCAGAAATGGTGAGAAAGACAGTGAACTCAAAAGGATTCCTGGATACCATGCCCATGTTTCTCTTTGCTGACACCACTGGAAATCTCCTTTGATGGCATCACTGCCCCCAAATCTGTTATAAAACAAAATTTAACCAAGTAAATTTAAAGATCTAATTGGCTTTATTAAGTGATTCATGAATCAGGCAGCACCCCATCTAGCAACTAGAAGGGTGTTCTAAGGAATGGTACAAAATAGAAGGCTTTTACAGGAAGAAAGAGGGTGGGGCAAGGGAGTTATTTGAAAAACCAAAGAAAGGGTTGTTTTGGGCCAGGTCATCTTTTTTTAAGGGGAGGAGGGTAAAGAGAATGGTAGGGTATTATTATGCAAATTACCTTACTGTTGCTAATTGGGAAATTTCAGATTAATTTCTTAAAGTTCACATTTCTGGGAGAGGTTGCAGTTAAGTTTTGGTTTGCTATCATGGGGGCAAATGACTCCATTTTTATAGCCCCCATTTATTGGCCTGTTATATTTTTTTTAAACAAATGTTAACAACAGTATCCTGTATAAAATATGCAAATTGACCAAACAGCAGAACAACCGGTAGCTATGATGCGCACTGACCACCAGGGGGCAGATGCTCAATGCAGGAGCTGCCCTCTGGTGGTCAGTGTGCTCCCACAGGGGGAGCACCGCTCAGCCAGAAGCTAGGCTCACGGCTGGCGAGCACAGCGGTGGTGGCGGGAGCCTCTCCCGCCTCCATGGCAGCGCTAAGGAGCAGTGAGCCCAGCGGTAAGGAGCAATGAGCAGGCGGGTGGTAAGGAGCGAGGGGTCCCAGACTGCGAGAGGGATGTCCAACTGATGGCTTAGGCCTGCTCCCCCCAGGCCTAAGCCAGCAGTTGGACATCCCCTGAAAGTTCCCAGACTGTGAGAGGGTGCAGGCCAAAGTGAGAGAGCCCTCCCTCCTGAGTGCACAAATTTCATGCACTGGGCCTCTAGTTCTTCATAACAGCCCTAACTTGGGAAAAATTAAATTGCTCAGCAAGGATTATAAGAATATACTATGAAAAACTATATGCCAACAAGCTGGACAATGTGGATGAAATAGACAAATTCTTAGAAAAAGACAATCTCTCAAAACTGAATCAGGAAGAATAAAAAAAGTGAAAAGGCCAGTAAAAACTGATGAAATAGAAGCAGTAATTAAAAAACTTCCACCAAACAAAAGTCCAGGTCCGGATGGCTTCACATGGGAGTTTTACCAAACATTAAAGAAGAACTAACACCTATACTCCTCAAACTATTTCAAAAAAATGAAAAGGAAAGAACACTTCCACACTCTTTTTATGAGGCCAGCATTATCCTAATTCCAAAACCAGATAAAGACACTGCAAAGAAAGAGAACTACAGGCCAACATCCGTCATGAACATAGATGCTAAAATCCTCAACAAAATATTAGCAAATCGCATCCAGCAATATATTGAAAAGATCATACACCATGATCAAGTGGGATTTATTCCAAGGAAGCAAGGCTGGTACAATATTAGCAAATCAATAAACCTGATATATCACATAAACAAATTGAAAGACAAAAATCACATGATCATATCAATAGATGCAGAAAAAGCATTCAACAAAATCTAACACCCATTTTGGATAAAAACTCTCAGCAAACTGGGAATAGAGAGAGCATATCTCAATATGATAAAGGCCATATAGGACAAACCTACAGCCAACATCAATCGACAAAAACTAAAACCATTTTCCCTAAAAACAGGAACAAGACAGGGATGACCACTTTCACCACTCCTGTTTGACATAGTACTAGAAGTGCTAGCCATAGCGATAAGACAAGAAGAAGAAATAAAAGGCATCCAAATTGGAAAATAAGTCAAACTGTCATTATTCGCAGATGACATGATATTGTACATAGAATACCCCAAAGACTCCATCCAAAAACTACTAGACTTAATAAGTGAATTTGGCAATGTAGCAGGATACAAAATGAACACCCAGAAATCTATGGCCTTTTTGTACACCAATAATGAACTCACAGAAAGAGAAACTAAAAAAAACAATCCCATTTACCATTGCAACAAAAAAATTAAGATACCTAGGAATAAACTTAACTAAGGAGGTAAAAGACCTGTACTCAGAAAACTACAGGACATTGCAAAAAAGAGATAGAGAAAGACATAAACAAATTGAAGTATATACCATGTTCATGGATTGGTAGAATCAACGTCATTAACATGTCCATACTACCCAAAGCAATCTAGATCCAATGCAATCCCCATTAAGATACCAACAGAATATTTCACAGACCTAGAACAAACTCTCCTAAAATTCACATGAATAAAAAAAGACCCTGAATAGTCAAAGCAATCCTGAGAAAGAAGAACAAAGTTGGAGGGATCACAATACCAGACATCAAGCTATATTACATAACCACTGTTCTCAAAACTGCCTGGTACTGGCACAAGAACAGACATATAGACCAATGGAACAGAACAGAGAACTCAGAAACTGACCCAAGCCCGTATGCTCAATTAATATTTGACAAAGAAGGCAAGAGCATACAATGGAGTTAAGACAGTCTCTTCAATAAATGGTGTTGGGAAAATTGGACAGATACATGGAAAAAAAAGGAAACTAGATCATCAACTTACACCATACACACACACACACACACACACACACACACACACACACAACTCAAAATGGACAAAGGACTTAAATGTAAGACAGGAAGCCATAAAAATCTTAGAAGAATCCATAGGCAGCAAAATATCAGACATATGTTGTAGCAATATCTTTACCAATACAGCTCCTAGGACAATGGAAACTAAGGAGAAAATAAACAAATGGGACTACATTAAAATAAAAAGCTTCTGCACAGAAAAGAAACCATCAACAAAACAACAAGAGACCCCACTGCATGGGAGAACATATTTGCCAATGTTACATCCAATAACACTTAAATAGACGCTTTTCTAAAATGGACATACAGAAGGCCAAGAGACATATGAAAACACTAGAGGCCCGGTGTAAGATATTCGTGCACTCGGGGGGGGGGGTGTCCTTCAGCCCAGATTGCATGAGGGTGCAGGCCAGGCCAAAGGACCCCACTGGTGCACAATCAGGGCCCAGGAGGGATGCAAGAGGTTGGCCAGATGGGGAGGGACTGTGGGAGGGCTCCAGGGCATGTCTGGCTCGTCTCACTCAGTCCCCATAGGCCAGACCCCAGCAGTAAGCTAACCTACCAGTTGGAGCATCTGCCCTCTGGTGGTCAGTGCACATCATAGCGACTGGTTGACCGGTTGCCTGTCTGCCCCCTGGTGGTCAGTGCACAGCACAGCAAGCGGTTGGCAGCCTTAGCATATCATTAGCATATTATGCTTTGATTGGTTAAATGGACGACCGGATGACTGGACCCTTAGCATATTAGGCTTTTATTATATAGGATGCTCAATGTCACTAATCCTCAAAGAGATGTAAATCAAAACGACAATGAGGTACCATCTCACACCTGTCAGAATGGCTATCATCCACAAATCAACAAATGACAAGTGCTGGTGAGGATGTGGAGAAAAAGGAACCCTCATACACTGTTGGTGGGAATGCAGACTGGTGCAGCCACTGTGGAAAACAGTATGGAATTTCCTCAAAAAATTAAAAATGGAGCTCCCATTTGAACCAGTAATCCCACTTCTAGGAATACCAGGTGTACCGGTTAATAATGAGGATTTTTTTTCAATAGATGGAGTTACACATATGTTGATATATATGCTGTTTGATATGTATGCTATTTTGTTGTATTGACAACAAGCTTCAAAACTTCATATGCCAAATTTTCTGAAGAAGTTAACATCATAGATATTTGTATGCTTAAAAATGTCGAATATTGTGCCAAAAAAAGAACATTTGCGGGAAGTTTTAATTCATTACTTTATTTTGAAGAGAAGTGCTGCTGAAAGTTATCATATACTTCAGGAAGCTTATGGTGAACATGCTCCATCTCAAGATACTTGTGAATGCTGGTATAAATGCTTTAAAAGTGATGATTTCAATGTGAAAGGCAAAGAACCTCTAAGACAACTGAAAAAGTTTGAAGAACAACAATTACAAGCATTTTTGGATGAAGATGCGTGTCAAACTCAAAAACAACTTGCAGAAAGATTAAACGTTGTTCAGCAAACAATTTCCAATTACTTACAAGCAATGGGAAAGATTTTAAAGGAAGGAAAATGGGTGCCACCTCAACTGAACAAAAGACAAATGGAAAACCGAAAAGTCATCAGTAAAATGTTGCTTCAATGGCACGAAAGAAAGTCTTTTTTGCATCGAATTGTGACTGGCGATGAAAAGTGGATTTATTCTGAGAATTCCAAACGCACAAAATCTTGGGTTGATCCAGGTCAACCATCAACATTGACTGCAAGGCCAAATCGCTTTGGAAAGAAGACAATGCTCTGCGTTTGGTGGGATCAGGAAGGTGTGATGATTTATGAGCTTCTAAAACCAGGTGAAACTGTTAATACTGATCACTACCGACAACAAATAGTCAATTTGAAACACGCTTTGATCGTAAAATGACCAGAATGTGCCAGAAGACACAGCAAAGTAATTTTGCTTCATGATGACACACCATCACACACTTCAAAACCAGTTAAAGACACGTTAAAAGATCTTTCCTGGGAAGTATTAACCCACCCGCCGTATTCACCAGACCTTGCTCCTTCAGATTACCACTTGTTCCGATCAATGGCACACGCACTTTCTGAGCAGCACTTCAAAACGTACGAAGAAGTGGAAAATTGTGTCTCTGAATGGTTTGCCTCAAAACAAGAAAAGTTCTATTGGGACAGTACCCACAAATTGCCTGAAAGATGGGGGAAATGTGTAGCTAGCGATGGACATTACTTTGAATAAAGCACTTTTGATGTTTCTCTTGAAATTATCGTGTTTTCTTTGATTAAAAAAATCTGCATTATTAACTGGTACACCTGGTATATCCCAAGAAATCAGAAATACCAATCAGAAAGGATATATGCACCCCTATGTTCATAGCAGCACAATCTACAATAGCTAAGATTTGGAAACAAGTGCCCATCAGCAGATGAGTGGATTAAAAAACAGTGGTACATCTACACAATGGAATACTATGCTGCTGTAAAAAAGAAGGAACTCTTATAATGTGCAACAACATAGATGGAACTGGAGAGCATTATGCTAAGTGAAATAAGTCAGTAGGAGAAAGATAAATATCACATGATCTCACTCATTTGTGGCATATAATGAACAACATAAACTGATGAACAAAAATAGAGCCAGGAAAAAAATATTTTAGAATATAATAGAAGTAATCCTGTTATTTGCAGATTTTTAATATTTCCTAAAGCTTTTGTGGTATTATACTATGTTAGTACAGTTTTGGAATATTATTATGTTTGAAATATTTTTTCTTGAAATATTAATGTTGATTGCATGTAATATTATATTTTAAAGCGTTTTTCTTGAAATATTTAATGTTTATGGCATGTAATGTTATATTTTAAATTGTTTTTCTTAAAATTAAAAAAATTAAAAAAAAAAACAAAAACCTCACACCAGGTAGAAAGGCTATTACAAAAAAAACAAGAAATAACAAGTGTCAGTGAGAAAGTGGAGAAAAGGGAACCCTTATGCACTGTTGGTGGAAATGCAGTTTGGTGCGGCCAATATGGAAAACCGTATGGGGGGTTCCTAAAAAAATTAACAATAGAGCCATCACATGATCCAGCAATTCCACTTCTGAATATCTACACAAAGAAGACTAAAACACTAATCTGAAAACATATATGCACCCTCACGTTTACTGCAGTGTTATTTATAATTGCTAAGACAAGGAAACAACTTAAGTGTCCGTCGATGATAAAACCAAGTTTTAAATGAAGATAGAATTAGGGGAGGAGGTTCCTGTATGAATAAGGGCAAGTCTCAGAGAGAGGGCAGCTGTGGGTTATCAGTCAACATTCACAGCACCTGGGGAAGAGGTGCATTGGCCAGGTGAAGGGGTCCTGGGTGGGACACCAAAAACAACCATTACACCACATTTCCTCCATTCCATGTATTTAAGTTTGGATTGATTCTGTTCCCTTAGGATTTTGGGGAGGGAACAAGAGAGAATAAGGTCCAAAATCCCTAGTCATGGTCATAGCTTCTGGGATAAACTTGTGACCTAAACAAGCCCAATCAGCATCCTCTCAAGGATATTCTGCTGGATCCAACAGAGAAGATACTCTGGACAACATAAGCTGGAGCTGCTCGTGGCCACTTTTCCCAGCTGCATTGAAGGAACCTGTGTATAATAGGAGAGGATATCAGCAGGCAAGAAATCTGAGCCAAAAATAAAGTTGAAGAGAGAAAGAGAGTGGCCTGAAAATACTGATTGTGCCTTTAGTCTCAGCCGGGCCAAGGCTTTTCCATTCTGTAATGTTTCAATTAGGAACATTTTGTTGTCTAGAACAGAAAGTCTGACTTAAGGAATAAAATCAACTCGAGGAATAAAAAGGGGTGTGAGGAGAGGAGAGGGAGAGAGAGAAAAACGACTTATTGGCTCACATAACTGAAGAGCCCAGGAGTAGATTTGTTTCAAGGGTGGCTGGAGGGGCCTGCCTGACCTCACCATGATTCATCTCTTGGATATACTTTCTTAAGACTGGCTCCATCTTTGGGTTAAACGTGAATTAGACAATAAGCTGAGTGACAGATATTCTGGTTTCCTCAAAATCCACTTACTCCGTTTGACAATAGTTCCATGATTCCTGAATCAAACATCCATGCCTGGGTTCTCTTTCTTTATGATAAATTATTTCCGAGTCCCACCAGTTCTTCCCCATCAGTTCTTTCCTCATGATCACGTATACCAGAGCCTTAGTGTAGGACAATTTGGGTTCACATTGCACCATTCTGCCCCAATACAACAAAATGGTTGGTCACTAATCTACTGCTCTCATAATTCTTTTATCTTCTCTATATTCTCATACTATCTTCAGTATGCTTTCTTTTTGGTTCTCCTTTTGCTTCTCAAAAAAAAGTTATTAAACTTCTACAAGATGATGCAGCCTTTCCTCTTCTTCCCAAGATAATACATGTAAACTGTTTTAATATAGTTCCTGGCACATGGTGGGCTCAAAAAATAGAGATGAAGATGATGATGATGCAACATATCTTTCTTACATAGGTTTGGAAAGATTTGAAAATTGTTTCCAATGCTTAATACCCTAATGTAAGATTTTCTTCATATTTCACCGATATTTTCTGCTACAAACAAACCATTGCTAGTAAGATCTGGATATAAGCAATTACTTTGAGACAATGAAAGTTTTTAAAATTCTCATTGACCTGCCATCTTGTTTCGTTTAGTCTTGCTACAGTACTTTTTTTTTTTTTTTTTTTTTCATTTAAGACTACTTAAACCCTGAGAACACTCATACATGTTAATAATATACATGGCTGGTTTGGACACAGAAACAGATTTATTTTTAATGTTAAAAAAAGCAATCCTTTTCTTTCTTTTAAAATTGATAGCGTCTCAAACTCTGACATACTAAAAGAGTTCAATAAATAAATTTTAAACTAGAGAAAATATTAGTAAATCCTTTTTTTAAAAAAAAGAGGACTGATTAAATTGTTTGGATCAGCTTTTAAAAAATGAAATAGATGATGTTTTCCCATCAAGTGGACACAGCTCACTTGTTCTTACAGAGGTTGTGAGGTCTGAAGCCTGAGGGCAAATACTTGATGTGTACAGTTAAAAAGTGGCAGGTAGACTGGTGGAAACAGCATATAACTGGTAGTTTGTGCTACCAGTCAGCAAGGTAACCATAACCTGGCATATTTTAAACTTCACATATATGCTTTGGGTTGCAAATATGAATTTAAGAAAGAATTTTAATTATTTGATAGTCAGGAATCAGGAAGCAAATAGCCCCTGCTTTTCGCTCTGTGTCTCTTGTCTCTCATATCTGAAATTAACCTTTGCCCTAACTCATGCTGGGTGTGTGATATAGAAAAGGACCTTTCACTGTGGTGACTAAATCAAAGACTGATGTATAATACTATTTTTAGTCTTCTAGCTATAGCAGATCATCTAGCCTTTCCAACATCATATTTTAGGATTTCTTTCCTCTCATTCTGATTGAGTACAGAGAATTCCTATGGTCCTTTTCTCGTAGAGCAACTCCCTTGAGTTTCCATTTATCTGCCATTTGGATCTGCTTCTGTAGTGGAGTGTACTTGGCCATGCCCCTGGTCTAATGAGCCCAGGCACCAGGATTCACTCTGGAAATGTCAGGAGGCTTTGCCTAGTTCCGCTTCTTAGAAATGTCATGCTTCTGTCAGTTTCCTAACTGATTTTCCTGCCTCTGATATACACACTCCTCTCCCCAACAAACCATCTTCTGTACGAGTGCCCTCTAAGATGGATGTCTTTCAAAATCTTGGCTAGGGATCCCTGCCCCCACTTTTTATCTCAACCTGACTGCTTAGAATTTTATGTTCTATTTAGCAAGAACAGAGCTCTTGCGAAATATCAACAGAGGAGTGGATATTTTTGGAATGTCTAGAAATAATGTTACAAAGGGGAGATAAGGAAGGTCTTAGAAAGATGGCTTTGGCCTCAGACAGTAAAGATGGAAAAGTCCCCTGGGCTGAGATGCTGAAAGGCTTCTTCATGTGATGCTGATATAACAATGATTATAGGAGCATTTGTGGCTTTCAGCAGGGTGTGCAGGGACTTCTGGGCTGAGAGTCATATGAAAATCCACACCTACCCCTATTACTCCAGGGTGGCTTCCTGTTCCAATTCTCCCACTACTAATGCTCCCTCATCACCCCCAACCCCACTCTAATTACAGGTTTGTTGGGGTTCTTCTCCTCTGCTCTCCTCTCCTCTTTTCTTTTCATTTGTATAATCCTCATGTCTTCTGGGTTGTCTTTGATCTCGTGAGGTATGTATGTTTTATTAAGCCTATTTATACATAAGGAAACTGAGAATCAGGGAGATTAAGTAATTTGCCTAAGATCACAGGCCAACTATAACAGTGTCAGGTCTATCTGACCCAAAGTCCATGCTCTGGCTGCATTATACTGTGCTGACGCCCAGTTCCCAGCTCTTCCAGGGAACAGGGGGGCTGAGTAAGGTGGAAAGCACCTTGGTCTGAAGATTGGGAACCTAAGTTCTGGTCATGGCTCTCTTTGGTGTTTGGCGAATCTTCTCTTTGCTCTCATTTGCCACAAAAAATGGATGCTTTCTCCATTTCTTCCATTTCTAATAGACTGTTAGGACAATTTAGTGATCTTTTACTCTGCACTCTATATATTTAGCAAACCCATGAGTTCACAGCTTTTAATCTCAGAACAATGATATACAATTAGATTTTGGGAAGAAGCCACTTTGCCATATGCTATTAGTAGCACTGAGCTGGCACCACTGTCAGGCTAGAGACATACTTTCTGAAATAAGTTTGTGTATATTTTAAAAAAGCATCTTTTCATAATAAAAACACTTAAAAAGTACTGGGCACTTTAATCTTTATGTTACACTTGTTTATAAAAATACGCTAGAGGCCCGATGCACGAAGATTCGTGCAAGAATGTGCCTTCCTTCCCCTGGCTGCCGGCACCGCATTTGCTCCGGCCCGGAGCGCCTTTCCACCTTCCCATGCTGCCTAGAGGCCCGGAGCAGCTGGGGCGGTGCAGAATGCCTGCATCGTTGCCATGGTGACAACTCAAGCATCCCACCCCCAGCTGCTTGGTGCCAGTGTATGTAAATTAACCCACCATCTTTGTTGGATGTGTGATATAGAAATACTCACTCCTGATTGGCTGGTGGGCGTTGCGAAGGTACAGTCAATTTGCATCTTTCTCTTTTATTTTTTTTAAATTTCTTTATTGATTATGGTATTACATATGTGTCCTTATTCCCCCATTACCCCCCACCTCCCATTCATGCCCCCGCCCCCCTGTTGTCTGTGTCCATTGATTAGGCTTATATGCATGCATATAAGTCCTTTGGTTGATCTCTCCCCCTTACCCCCACTGTCCCCTACCTTCCCTGAGGTTTGATGTTCTGATTGATGTTTCTCTGTCTCTGGATCAGTTCTTGTTCATCAGTTTATGTTGTTCATTATATTCCACAAATGAGTGAGATCATGTGATATTTATCTTTCTCTTCCTGGCTTACTTCACTTAGCATAATGCTCTCCATCTCCATCCATGTTGTTGCAAATGGTAGGAACTCCTTCTTTTTTACCGCAATGTAGTATTCCATTGTGTAGATGTACCACAGTTTTTTAATCCACTCATCTGCTGATGGGCACTTAGGCTTTTTCCAAATCTTAGCTATGGTGAATTGTGCTGCTATGAACATAGGGGTGCATATATCCTTTCTGATTCGTGTTTCTAGTTTCTTAGGATATATTCCTAGAAGTGGGATCACTGGGTCGAATGGGAGTTCCATTTTTAGTTTTTTGAGGAAATTCCATACTGTTCTCCACAGTGGCTGCACCAGTCTGCATTCCCACCAGCAGTGTATTATCAGTCTGCATTCCCACCAGCAGTGCACAAGCGTTCCTTTTTCTCCGTATCCTTGCCAGCACTTGTCATTTGTTGACTTGTTGATAATAGCCATTCTGACAGGTGTGAGATGGTACCACATTGTGATTTGATTTGCATCTCTCTGATGATTAGTGACTCTGAGCAGTTTTTCATATGTCTCTTGGCCTTCCTTCTGTCTTCTTTCAAAAAGTGTCTATTTAGATCAGTTGCCCATTTTTTGATTGGGTTGTTTATCTTCTTTTTGTTAAGCTGCATGAGTTCCCTGTAAATGTTGGAGATTAAACCCTTATCATTGATATCATTGGCAAATATGTTCTCCCATGCAGTGGGCTTTCTTGTTGTTTTATTGATGGTTTCCTTTGCTGTGCAAAAGCTTTTTATTTTGATGTAGTCCCATTTGTTTATTTTCTCTTTAGTTTCCATTACCCTAGGAGCAGTATCAGTGAAGAAATTGCTTTGGCATATGTCAGAGATTTTTCTGCCTATGGATTCATCTAGTATTTTTATGGTTTCCCGTCGTATGTTTAGTGTAGATTATTGTTCTTGTGTGTATACGAATAGGAAATAGTATGATTGGTGCCAGGATGAGGAGGAACACATACACACACAAACCTCTTCTCTCATTTGGCTCCCCAAATGCTGACAGCCAGACTTCTACCTTCCAGGCAAAATACTACAAAGCTACCAGCCCAAGAGAAAAGACCTTTTAGAGATGGTTTCCTATAAAGGCTCACCAGATTCCTTTATAATAAAGCTAAAGTTAATAAGCCAATCCATAGACTCAGATCCTCCAAACAAATTTTTAGTTTCTCACTCTTACTCATGAATAGACAATCAAAGATAATCAGACATCACAAGAAGCCTCCAACATAGTTGCTATAGACCAAGGCAAACAAATAGGAAGGAAAAACTTGGAGGACACAGAGACAATACAGGAAAAATAACACTTAAAAACCTACCAACATCTTCAGAGAGTTAAGAGATGATACTGAAACAATTAAGAACAGGCTCCTTAGAGAAAGAAATATTCAGAGAACAAAAAGGAGCTATTGGAAATGAATATTTGATAGCAGAAATTTTAAAATACAACAGGAAGTTTAGAAGGTAAAATTATGGAAATCTTTAAGAAACAGAGCAAAAAACAAAAATATGGAAGAGGAGAGAAAGATAAGAAAAGAGGAAGATCAGCCTAGGAGAGCCAACACTGAAATCCAATATCCTGGAATGACAGATTAGAGAAATAGAGAGGGGAAAATCAATGAAACAATTCAAGAAATTTCCCTAGAGTAAAGGATGTTTGTTTTCAGATAGAAAGTACCACCTCAGTGTTAACCACAGTCGTCAAATAGGCATTTCATTACAAAATTGAAGAACAATGAGATAGACAGAAGATCCTAAAAGCTTCCATATAAAAAGATAAGAAGCCAGAACATCTATAGGTATTTCAAGAGCAACACTGGAAGCTGGAGACAATTAAAAGAATTTCTAGCCTTGACCAGTTTGGCTCAGTGGATAGAGCATTGGCCTGTGGACTCAAGGGTCCCAGGTTCGATTCCGGTCAAGGGCATGTACCTTGGTTGCGGGCACATCCCCAGTAGGGGTTGTGCAGGAGGCAGCTGATTGATGTTTCTCTCTCATCGATGTTTCTAACTCTCTATCCCTCTCCCTTCCTCTCTGTAAAAAATCAATAAAATATATTTTAAAAAAAAGAATTTCTAACACCAAATTCTATATCTGAAATAAGTTTGTGTATATTTTAAAAAGGCATCTTTTCATAATAAAAACACTTAAAAAGTACTAGGCTCTCTAATCTTTATGTTATACTTGTTTGTTACAAATGATCAATTAAGTAGGAGAGTAGGATAAAGATATTTTCAGATACACAAAATCTCATTAAATTTACTTCTCACATATCCTTTCTCAAAAAGCTACTGGTGGATATGTACAACTGAAGTGAGGAAGTAAGTCAAGAAAGACAAATATATGAAATGCAGGAAATAGGAAATCCAGTTCAGAATGACTTATTCACCAGACCGAGGGTATAATTTGTTATGATTGGAGCATGTTCAAAAATTTGTGTCTAAGGACAGTGCAGGACTTTGTATATGTTTGTATTTTTCCTCCTGGAGTACACAGGTGGCGATGATGAAAGCCAATGGACCCTCACTTTTATTATAAGTTCCACAAAAATGCTGGTATATGGATGAGACTGAAAACTGATACAATAAAGAAGTATGTTTGTAATCTTCTTAACAAGAGCCTTATGTTTATGCTTGTTGCTTAGGTGTAGAATAAAACCAAATCTGACTGAAATATATATATGAAACATATGGAACACACATAGATAAAATAAATATATACACATACATGTATGTGTGTATATATGTATATATGCACTATATATACTCATAGACTCACACACTATATATACAGTGAATCTATGGAGGATACATAAGAAGCTGGAGTTTAAACTTGCCTCTGCGTGGTTAGAAAAAAAAAAAGAATGTGAGAGAGATCTTCTTTTCTCTATTTATCTCCTTGTTCCTTTTTTTAAATTTATTTTATTTATTTTTTATTGTTTAATGTATTACATGTAGTATTACATATGTCTCCTTTTTCCCCATTGACCTCTCCCTGTCCACCCCCAATCCCCAGCACATGCCCTCACCCCCCTAGTGTCTGTGTCTATTGGTTATACTTATATGCATGCATACAAATCCTTTGGCTGATCTCTTACCCTTCCTCCCCCGCCTTGTGCCTTTTGATGTTTTGGACAAAATTCAGGGTAAGAGAGTAGACTGGGGTCAGTTTGGTTTTGATTGCCAGTTCTTGGAAATAAGAGCCTGGCTGAGAAAAGAAGGAGTGGATGCTGAAGCTGAAGGGACCTTGCCTGACCTGGTTATGACCAAATGTGGCAATACAGTAGAGGTGGGCAGTGGGTGTTGAGGGAAAGGTCAGAGTCCAGTTGTCAGAGATGACGCTGTGCTTTCTAGCTTGGGTTAACACGTGATGGCACTGAGTGGGTGAAACTGACTTCAGAATGGTGGAGGGAGGAGGGTGAATTGCAAAAGAATAAGTGGCAGGGGTGTATTTCACTTCCCCCCTGACCAAAAACTCATTTTCACTGCCCACATCATATGTCTTATAAGATGATGAATGGCTTCTGGAAAAATCAGTGGCGGGTCCTCTACAGCAACATCTTGGGTGACTGAGCTAGTGTAACAAAATAGGTGGTGTAAGCACTCACCTGATGTCTCTTCTATGGCCAGAAAACATGGGGCTAGGAAATAAAGGGATGGGGGGATGTTATGCTTTTATTTTATTTTATTTTATTTTATTTATTTTTTATCCTTCATTTCTTTCTTCTTATTATTTTTTTATTGTTTGAAGTATTACAAATAGTAGTACATATGTCTCCTTTTTTTTTCCCCCCATTGACCTCCCCCCCCCGCCTCCCCTACCTCCCAGTACATACCTTTACCTGCCCCTCCTCCCCACCCCCCCAGTGTCTTGTATCCATTGGTTATGCTTATATGCATGCATACAAGTCCTTCGGTTGATCTCTTACAGCCCCTCCCCACCCTCCCCTGCCTTCCCGCTGTAGTTTGACAGTCTGTTCAATGCTTCTTTGCCTCTGTATCTATTTTTTCCCCATTTCTTTTCTTTAAAAAATCTTGCCTCTGCAGACTAGAAATAAACATAATAACAAAAAATGTTTGAGTCCCAATTTCAATGTCCAACAGTTCTGAGTCCCCGTTTCGATGTCAAACAGTTCCTTAAGTGTTCATGTCAGCAATGATATCTGGAAGGTGGGCACATGGTGGCAATGCAGGTCCGACCCTCTCTGGTTTGGTCCTAGGCAACCTGCTGCGACGCACAGCTGCTGACTACTAGCTTGGCAAGGCGTCGTCAGCGTCTCCCATCTCTGGACTGTTTCTCCTCTTGTCTTCGTGGTTGGAGCAGACCTGTCAATTCCTCTCTGTTGCAGGAATCCACATGGTCTTGGAGTTGTTTTCTGAAAATATACAAACATATTCTCGACCAAAAGTTAATAAAGGAATCTTTTCTATATAATTGATTTGGGATCCTTTTTATTTTTGCCCAAACGATTTTCCTTTGTCTTATTTAGACATCATGTGTGTTTTTCATGGGTGTCTTGCTGTTAGCATTACAAATGAAAATTAATTTTGTAAAGTCAAAATTTTCTAGATGTAATTTACTTATAGGATATTTTTCCATACATGATATTACCCTACTATCCCCCCTTTTTTTGATTAATGGAGGCTTTTGTAAATTTTATAATGCAGTCTTGATAACTTTAAATTTTAATTTTTTGCACAAAAATATGACTGCTTTAGTTTCATTGCATGTTTAGAAATTTTACCATGAGATGAACTACCAATAGAAATTTTAGTTACCACTTTAGGAACAGCTTTTTGTCCAGTACAATTAAATTTTCTTGAATATTCACTTATTTCAATTAGCCTATTTAAATTAATCTGAAAACTTGATTATTATTTTACTGTCAAATTTAATACTCTACCAACAATCTTAGTTTACCCTGTAAATATTAGTGGAAAGGATTATTTGCATTCTTGAGTAGGCCCTGAGCATTCCTGGTGCTAGGCTGGATTTAGATATAGGGCAGCTGTTGTCGGCCAAGTCTCTGTCTGTTACCTGGGTCCCAATCTGAGCTGGGCCAAGTCATTGTCTGTCACCTGTGTCCCGATCTGAGCTGGGTGTGGGAAGCAAAGCAGCCATGGGGGCAGGAGACCTCTCTCTGATGGGGTGAGGGTTCAGGTCCCTGCAAGGTTGGGGGGGGGGTGAGGATCTGTGCCCCACCTCTGTTGACCCCCAAGTTCTCTCCTGATGGCCCCTCTGCGACTGTGCCTGTCTTAGGTTGTTCCTTCCCTGAGGAATCTTACCCGTCTCTGGCTAACCAGTCATCCTCCGGGGCCAAGCAGGGTGATGTGAGGTTCAGTTCTGTCTCCTTGGTAGCCTATGCCCCTGTGGCCTCCACGCCCAGCACCTGCCTTGGGATCCCCTGGCCTGCTGGCGGGGCCCCAGCACTGAGCACATATCTCAGGGAACTCAGGTTTCTTCTCCAGGGAGGGCCCAGCTCACACGATTGGGCGAGAGACAGATTCATGGTACCAGCCACCACGAGGCTTCAAGCTCAGCATGAACAGAAAGCTCAGGCAACAGCTGAGGGCAATTGGATTGTGAGAAGAGGGTCCCTCTTGGCACAAAAGGCAAGAGGGCGCCTTAATTCCTTCTGAAAGGGATTAAATCCTTTCATGTCCTTTTTTTTTTTTTTTTTAAATTGCTGCCAAACATTCAAAGAATTAGTTTGTAAGTTTGTTTGGGATAATTGTACAATATGCTGTTGTAAAATATCTAAAATTATAATGACACTGTAGAATAATATCATGTAAGGATATTCTTTGCTCTAGGCCATGGCAATTCAATTTCAAACTGGCTGTCAATTTCTTTTTGTAACTTTATATAAACTTTGTCAGGGAGGCAAAAACACAAATTACTTACTTTAGTTCAAGAGGCTAAATATATTGACTTTCAATTACAATCCTTATGACTTTTGAAGGAAACTTCTCTTTGTTTCCTTCCAAAATAATTTTCGGGCTACAGTTTCATTTAAAAATCTTTGTCACATGAAACAATTTCTCTTAAGATTATGGTGACCACTAGTATGGATTAGATTTAATATTTTATTTTAATTTAATTTTATTTTTTTATAATTTTTTAAATTTTTTTAAATTGTTATTTTTTACATATGTGTCCTTATTCCCCCATAACTCCCCACCCCTCACTTATGCCCCACCCCCTTGTTGTCTGTGTCCATTGATTAGTCTCATATGCATGCACACAAGTCCCTTGGTTGATCTCTCCACCTTATCCCCACCCTCCCCTACCTTCCCTGAGGTATGACGTGCTGTTCGACGTTTCTCAGTCTCTGGATCTGTTCTTGTTCATCAGTCTATGCCGTTCATTATATTCCACAAATGAGTGAGATCATGTGGTATTTATCTTTCTCTGCCTGGCTTATTTCACTTAACATAATACTCTCCATCTTCATCCATGTTGTTGCAAATGGTAGGAACTCCTTCTTTTTTACCGCAGCGTAGTATTCCATTGTGTAGATATACCACAGTTTTTTAATCCACTCATCTGCTGATGGGCATTTAGGCTGTTTCCAAATCTTAGCTATGGTGAATTGTGCTGCTATGAACATAGGGGTGCATATATCCTTTCTGATTGGTGTTTCTAGTTTCTTAGGATATATTCCTAGAAGTGGGATCACTGGGTCGAATGGGAGTTCCATTTTTAGTTTTTTGAGGAAACTCCATACTGTTCTCCTCAGTGGCTGCACCAGTCTGCATTCCCACCAGCAGTGCACGAGGGTTCCTCTTTTTCCACAGATGTTATGCTTTTAAAAAGTTTCCCCAGCTCTGCCACTTACTAAGTTGGAGACCTTGATAAATTGCTTTGACCACTCTGTGCCTAAGTTTCCTTATCAGCAAAATGGGCATCATATCCCAATACTGATATCACAGGGTCATTATGAGGAATAAGTGGGATAATACATTTAAAGGTTTAGAGGAGTCCCTGTCACAAAGATGAACCTCTTTTAACCTTTCTTGGCTTTCTTTTCCCCAGACTTGGAACACAGAAGGTCTAGACCAGTGGTCGGCAAACTCATTAGTCAACAGAGCCAAATATCAACAGTACAACGATTGAAATTTCTTTTGAGAGCCACATTTTTTAAACTTAAACTTCTTCTAACGCCACTTCTTCAAAACAGACTTGCCCAAGCTGTGATATTTTGTGGAAGAGCCACACTCAAGGGGCCAAAGAGCCGCATGTGGCTCGTGAGAATAGAATCTAGAGAATTTAATATACAAAGGAGGGATGGTTTTTGTTTTTTGTGGTTTTTTTTTTACCAGATATTAATATTGAATGAAACATTAATACTTAATGTTCTATTTAATAGTTAAATAGTTTTGAGGTTCTATCTTAGTTTCCTGGGATTCGTTGGTGAAGAAGTTAGATCACATCCCTGCTCTCACAGAGCCTAGACAGTTTTCCCCCAGAATTTCCCTACACTTATTTATTTATTTTTAATTGAGATATAATTGACATATAATGTATTAGTTTTAGGTTTACAACATAATGACTTGATATATTTATATACTGTGAAATGGTTACCACAATAAGTTTAATTAACATCTATCACCATACATGGTTACAAATTATTTTTTCTTCTGATGAGAATTTTTCAGATCTACTCTCTTAGCAACTTTCAAATGTATAGTACAGTTATATGAATTTATTTTATAATAATGTATTTTTTAGAAATGCTTTTACATTAGCCTTTTTTTAGTGTATATACAAGCTCATAATTTTAAAATCACACAGTATAAAAGTTTATAAACTGAAAAGCAAGTATCCCTTCCTTCACTCTAAATTTCCCAGTTGCCTTCAGAAACAACCTGTCTTAACTAATCTTTTATGTCTTATTACTGAGATTAACATATAGAATTATACTAGCTCCTCTTTCTCATACAATGTTTAGGGTAAAGGGAAGAGGAGAAGGTTTGAGATGAGTCAGAGGCTTCTAGCTAAGGCGACTGGAGAATGGGGCTACCACAGAGACGTCAAGAGGAAGGAAGTATATTAGGAAGACAGAGGGAGGAACATCAGACTCCAAGGGTTGAGTAGTACTCCAGAAGGAGAAGCCAAACATAAATTTTTACATCAATTTAACGAAAATTTACTGAGAGCTGCTCTGTACAAAACTCTACACAAGATGCTTAGCATCTAAAGAAAGCAGGAGCAGGGCAGAGCACACAAACAGCAATTTCACAAGGACAAGCCTGGCTAGCATGGCTGTCTATAACCCTCTGGTTCCACAGAGCCATTTCTATGGCGTGGGCCTCCCAAAGGCCTCTTTAGGTTCGCACTAAAGCTGCTTGGTCCCTTAGTGATGCTGCTTTAGAGCCAGGGTCTCTTAACGTATTTCCACTGGCTTAGTATATTTGTCTCTTGCACCCAGTTTTCTTACTGTTGAAAATGATGCTCATAGTCCTCAGACACAAGTTCACTAGCACTGCTCTGGGCTAGCCAATATGTTCTGGGGCATCTGTGGGCGAAGTCAACTTCTGGATGATTTGCATGCTGGTCGAACTAATTTTATTCCAGCTCTCTGTCTCTCAGCCATTAGTTGGAAAAGTTCTAAGTCTCCTTCCATTTATCCCATGATCAAGATGATAGCTCTCTACCCCAAGCTCTGCTTTCAGCCAGGTAAAACATCACAACCCCTCACTGACCGCCCAGAAAACTACTGTCTGTCTTAAGTCCATTTGGACAAACTGTTCATCTGTTGCTTGTCCCCAAGGCTTGTTGAAGGACTGGACAGATGAACATTCATGTGCATCTCTGTTGGTCAAGATCTTTCTTTTTTTCTCTCTCTCTTTTGAGTATTGTGATCTCTCTATTGGCTCTTGCACAGTTGCCCAGGCCATGATCTCAGTCAGTTTTTTCAAGAAGAGAAGTAGGGTTCACGATGTATAGCACTGTCCTGCTTTATCCAGCGTTCTCTCCTAAGGCTTATCAATAGTTTGTTGGGCACATGGATCTCCCTTAGTGTTAGCAACAGCCCATATAGAAATGGCTCCAGGATCCAGAGTGCTGCCATCTACAACTCTCTGAGTCTCCCAAATTTTGAGTTTGTCTGCTTTCCTTACTGACCCTCAGAGAAGAACAAAAACTCCTTGGCAAAGGGTCGACATTTCTCAAGGCATCATAACTACACTAGTAGAGTACATATTTTTTATATTTCAAAATGTTAATAAAGACATAAAATATATGGCTCCCTCTCAGACTGAAGAGGTAGGTGTTCAGTCATAGGTATACAAGGTAAGTTGTGGCATTACCTTAGAATTCAGAGTAGATAAAAGTCACTATTCTAGGAAGTGGGAGTTCTACAGAAAGCACAGTTTGTAAAATTAAGAAAAGAGGCCAACTCTGACACAGAAGGCATTAGTCCTAAACATTAGGATCCAATCCTTGTGCTCTGAAAAGAAGCAGATAAAATCTGCTCCTGGCATAGGGAGCAGAGCTGGCATTATAAGGAGGCCATTTCATTTAGAGGGAGTCCTAGAGCCTCAACTATTACTAATGGTAATCTTTTCTTGCCTTCTGGGAAGGTTTAGAGAGACAAAAAAAAAAAAAAAAAAAAAAAAGTCAGCCCAAAACTTGAAAAGGAAAGCATATGTATCATAGAATTTGTACACTTGACATCCACATAATCTTATTAACCAATGTAATTCCAATAAATTTAATTAAAAAAGGGAACAAAGAAAGAGGAACAACCCACATAGTCAAACGGACATTACTCTTTAATTAAAAATGTGCAGCACTTTTGTCACCTGAGTCTGTCTTTGAAATGTTGACAACACACTGGGCTTCATTAGATCTTTCAGGTACACGGTTTTCTACTCTGGAGAAACAGAAAAAAGAATTAGGTCAGATTTCACAGTGGAGCCACTTCCTTTTCTAGATTTCAATGAGAGGGCCAAATATAGGGGGCATTGCAATAACAATGAGGAAGAACAAACTATTGAAGAGAGAGGTGAAGTGTCACCCACACTTTTTTCAATAGCTACCCTTTATTTTTGTCTGGGCCTGTCCCTGCCCTAGGCTGAGTCCCTGCCACCTTCCCTCTGTAGGCTCTTCTGGACCATTTCTGAACTAAGTCTGACAGGGCAGGCAAGATCTCAGGACCCTGGCTCACCATCCAGGATCCCTAGACTCACAGTGGCTGGAATATCCATATAAGTGCTGGGCACTCTGGGTCCTATGTGCCCTTGGGTCCTAGCTGTGTCTCTGTGACCAGGCTCTTCACTGAGGGTTGCTTTGAGCCCACAGCCATGCAGCCAGAGCCTTGATATTCTTGACAAACTCAGTTCCTCAGGAGGAACGGTGGTATGGACAATCTAATTACATCATGTTGTGAAAGGACTGGTCACCAGGAATCTTCATGCATTCCTTGATGTACTCATTCAAGTTTTCAACAAATATTTATTGAGCATCTACTATATGCCAGGCACTGTGCTGGTTGCTAGCAGCACAATGATTAGTTTAGCTAATACGATCCCTGCTCTCTACAGAGTCTAGATTAGTTCAATTTATAGAGTTTAATAATATGTAAATAAGTTTCCTTATAAAGAAAAAGGACAGGTATCCACATGACACTATAATGGGCTGACATAATCTAGTTTGGGATGGGTTTTTAAGAAAGTGCTGCTTGAATCAAGATCTGAAGAATGAGATGAAGAAGTGGCAGAAGAATATTCCAAGCAGAAGGCACAACACATTCAAAGACACAGAAGCTAAATGGAACATAGCATCATTCCTCGTTTATTCAGGTATTTGTTCCACACATGTAGGAAAGCCACTAGTCCACGCACTATGCTAGGTACTGGGATTACCATGGTGAATAAGATGCAGCCCATGCTCCCCGCATCAGGTCCCTTTGGTATTGATTGTTTACTTGGCCATGACTGAGCATTGTGCATTGGACTCCCTGCCATCCATTGACGACTAGGACATTTTCCTCCTGGTCCTATTAGTTTCGCTTTCCTTTCCCTCTCCATTAGTTCATGTTTGTTGGGGTCTCAGCATGCCTCAGATGTAAGTCTATTCAAGTTATAGACCCTCTGGAAATCAGACCTCTTTCAACAATGTTGTAGGGTCTGGACTCACCTTTCCTTGGCCTGTTCACTCTCTTCCCCTTCCACTCTGATGACTTCTGAAAGAGAGCAAAATAATCTCAGAAAATGAATTGCCCATTCATCCTAAAAAAGGGAAAGTTTGAAGAGGCTCCAAAGTCCTAGGACTCAGAGAAAAGTCCTTGTAGTCTTATGTGTGAAATAGACGGTTACTTGATGCAATTTCAGGGATCATGAGAAGGAGCTCCTTGCATCCCAAAAGTAAATGCCTTTCCTTGCGCACTGTGCCTTAAGTTATAATGTTGCAAATAGGATTTTCACTTACAAATCTAGTCTTTGCTAAAATAAAAATACTAGTGGGAGGGGGAACACATTTAGTTTTAGCAATCATTTAGTGATCAGACAAGAATTTCCAATCCTTTTCTGAAAATAAGACTTAGGAGGAAAAGGAAATCTTGAAGATGTTGATGCGGAAGTGGGTTAGCCAGCTAACACTACCAACTACATAATATCGCATGGATAGACCCACATGAGAAATCTCCAGCTGGCTAGATCTCCCAAAACGTGAGTTGCTACTGGAATGGACTTACTACTGATGCAACTTGGGGTGTAAAGTCCTCTAGCTTGTCTGCTGTGACAGTGCTATTGTCCCACTTAGAGCCTTTCAGCAGGGGTTCTTAACCTGGATGTCCACAGAGGAATTTAGGGACCACGGGAATTTTCTCAACAGTTCCCCTGATGGTTTTGAATACTTTCTATCATGAGCAGTTCATGCGCACACAGGTGCGGGTGTGTATGTGTGTGTGTGTGTGTGAATGCGCATGTGTGTGTTGAAAAATAATCAGCTTTATTGAGGTACTAGAGGCCTGGTGCATGAGATTTGTGCACTGGAGGGGGTGTCCCTCAGCTGGGCCTGCGCCCTCTCGCAGTCCTGGACTCCTCGGGGGATTGGACCTAAGCCAGCAGTCAGACATCCCTCTTGCAGTCCGGGGCTCTTGCAGTCTGGGACCCCTCGCTCCTTACCACCCGCCTGCAGAGGAAGTGGGAGAGGCTCCTACCACTGCCGCTGTGCTCACCAGCTGTGAGCCCAGCTTCTGGGTGAGTGGCGTGCCCCCTGTGGGAACACACTGACCACCAGGGAGCAGCTCCTGCGTTGAGCATCTGCTCCCTGGTGGTCAGTGCACATTATAGTGACCAGTCTTTCCACTGTTCGGTCGATTTGCATGTTAGCCTTTTATTATATATGATTATTAATATACAATAAAGTCCAGTCATTTTTCATATAGATTTTGGTGAGTTTAACAAATGTATGCAGTCATGTAATTACCACCATAACCAAGATATAGAACATTTATATAAGCCCCCAAAGTTCCCTGCTGCCCCTTTCCCCCACCCTATTCCCTGGTAACCACTGATCTGTTTAATGTTTTAATGTTGCTTAATTTCATGTAAGTAGGATCATATAATGTGTAGTGTTTTAGTGCCTGGAGTCTTTCACTTAGCATACATAATGCTTTTGAAATTCATCTTAGTTGTGGCATGTTGCCAGTACTATACCACTATTAGTTTATTCATTCACCAATTGATATAAATTCGGGATGCCAGGTTTTCAGTACCATAGGCTGCTGTAAACATTTGTGCAGATATGGTTTTTATTTCTCACTAGAGGCCCAGTGCACGAAATTGGTGCACTTGGGGGGTCTCCTCAGCCCAGCCTGCACCCTCTCACAGTCCCAGACCCCTTGTGGGATGTCTGACTGCCAGCTTAGGCCTGATCCCCCTGGGATCACAATCCAGGATCCTTCACTCCTTATGCTTGGCTCACTGCTCCTTAACCCTGCTGTGAAGGTGGGAGAGGCTCCCGCCACCACTGCTGCGCTCACCAGACATGAGCCCAGCTTCTGGCTGACCTGCCACTCCCCATGTGGGAGCTCACTGACCACCAAGGAGCAGCTCCTGCATTGAGCATCTGCCCCTGGTGGTCAGTACGCATCATAGCAACTGGTCATTCCAGTCGTTCCACCGTAACAGTCACTTAGGCTTTTATTATACAGATGGGTAAATATCTAGAATTGTGGGACTGTGCATCAGGATTTCAGTTGTTTCACATCCTCTTCAAAACTTGGTATTTATTAGTCCTTTTAATCTTTGTCATGTTAGTGGGTGTGTAATGGTATCTTGTTATGCCTTTAATGTGTATATCCCTAATGACTAATGGTGTTGTGACTGTGTGACTATGTTTATTGGCCATTTATATACCTTCTTCTGTTAAGTATCTGTTCAAGTCTTTTGCTCCCTGCCTTTTGTTAAGTGGAACTTTTTCTTATTACCCAGTAGTAATACATAATTATATATTCTGAACATAAGCCCTTTATCAGATATACATTTTTGCAATATTTTCTCCCAGTCTGTGGCTTGACTTTTCATTTTCTTAATAAAATCAAAGGATAAAAGTTGTTAATTTTGATGAATTTCAGTTTATCAATTTGTGTTTATTGTGTTTGTCTAAGATTTGGGTAAGGTAAGGTCACAAAGATTTTTTCTTATGTTTTCTTTCAAAAGTCTTTTAATTTTAGCTCTTATATTTAGATATGTAATTCACTTCAAGTTATTTTTGTGTGTGCCTAGGTTCATATTTTTCCATGTGGATATCTAATTGCCTAACACCATCTGTTGAAAAACTATCCTTTCTGCATGAAATCATTTTCACACATTTGTCAAGTCAGTTGACCATGGGATTTTATTTTTGGACTTTCCATTTTGGTCCATTGACTGATGTGTCTCTACTTTCAGCAATATCATGCTGCCTTGATTACTATAACTGTATAGTAAACCTTAAAATTAGGTAGTATAAGTCCTCTGTTTCCTTATTTTTCAGAATTCTTTTAGCAATTGAGGTCTTTTGAATTTCCACATTACTTTTAGAATTAGGTTTTGAGTTTCCAGTAAATAGCCTGCAAGGATTTTGATTGGTATTGCATTAAAACCATAAATCAATTTGGGGAGAATTGATATCTTAAAATCTAGTCTTTTGATCCCTAAACATGGCATATTTCTCCATTTACTTGGGTCATTTAAATTTTTGTGGTTTATAATATTTTTTAGTTTTTAGTATACAGGTCTTGAATTTGTTCTTAAAATTTTATTCCCAAACCTTTAATATTATTTGATGTCACTGTAAATGGCATTTAAATTTTGTCTAGTGCCCAATTGTTTGTTGTCAGTATGTAGAAATACAATTTATTTTGTGTGTTGACCATATATCCTGTGACTTTGCTACACTCAATTAGTTCTAATAGTTTTTAATGGATTCCTTAGGCTTTTGTACAAACATGAGCATGTTATCTGCAAAAAAGAGAGTTTTGCTTCTTTCTTTCCAAATATGTATGCCTTTGTTTCCTTTTCTAGACTTGTTGCACTGGCTAGGACCTCCAGTACAATGGTGAGCAAAAATCGTGAGAGTGAACATTTTGCTTTATTCTTGATTTTAGGGGCAAAGCAATCAGTCTTTTGTCGTTAAATATGATGTTAAATGAAGGGTTTTGGTAGATGTCCTTTGTCAGGTTGAGGAAGTTCCTTCCTATTCTTACTTTTATAAGAGTTTTTCTTCCTTTTTAAAAATCATGAATGGATATTAATTTAGCCAAATGTTTTATCTGTATCCAACGACATGATCACATGGTTTTTCTTTCCAGTTTGTCAATATGGTGAATTTTAGTGTTTGGTTTTTGTATGTTAAACCTACCTTATGTTCCTGGAATAAACCCCATTTGATCATGATGTATCATACTTTTAAAATATTGTTTGATTTTAGTTGTTAATTTTGTTAAGTATTTTGATATTTATGTTCATAAGAGATATGTGTAGTTTTCTTTTCTTGTAATTTTTTTCTAGTTTTGATATCAGGGCTCCCCCTACCATCAGAGCTATGTCTTATTTGACTTAGTTTCCAGACAAAATGAATCTGGTTAGGTTCTATATTTGTCAAAGTTCCTCTTGAAAATAATGGTGCTTATAGTTGAATGGAGTATTTCAAATGTCTGTAGACCAATCCAGAATAATTAAATTATCCTTTTATGTCCGTGACAAAAATCATCACCATTAAACACACACACACACACACACACACACACACACACACACACACACACTTCTATTTTAAAGTGAAAGCAGATAATAAAGATAGATTTCTAACCTTTTAGGTTTGATTATAAATTTAGCATTTTGAAGGGCAGATGTGATGATATCACCAACTTTCAGTTTTTAAGCCCTGTGAAGGTTTCTGCTTAAATGGTGGTTGAAATGTTTTATTTTGGAGAAAACACTTGCCCTTTAAGAGCTCATTCCTGGAAAAGCCAAGACTCAGGTTTGGTGGAAGGAGGCAAGTTGAAAAAAACAACTGTTGGTTGCTATGGCACTAATACATACAGATGTCAGTCACACAAAACCAAACAAGAAAACAAAATTTCAGGAGGAGTTTTTTTAGTCTTTCTCCTGAGTGGGTAAGCTGACAGGTAGCTTTTGATTGGGAAAAGATGGTAATTCAAGATGACATTTTCTCATGCCTTATCTGTCTTATTTGATAAAAATAAAAAATAAAAAGAGAAGAGAGATTGGAAACCAGCTAGAATAACCATGCCATTTCCCTTTTATTAATTTAACAGGTTAAACAGGGTAAATATGTCTGGTGTAGGGGGGGAACCAATATAACTATGAACAAACACTTTTGATGCCAAGTTAGTTTGAGGATTGTTCTCCTCTGAGAAGAGGATTAGTTTTGGATTAGGAGGAAGCTCCATTTTTGGAGAAATTCCTATAGATTATCAGTAAACTTGTGTCTCTCTGAATAGATCACAACTGCTTTCATGTTTGTCTATTGGCAGAATTTAGTTCATTGTGGTTGTAGGACTGAAATTTCCATTTCCTTGCTGGATCTCAGGTGAAGGCCATTCTCAGCTTCTAAAGGCTGCCTGCATTTCTTGGCTCATGGCCCCTTCCTCCATCTTCAAAGCCAGAAATGGTGGGTTGAGTCTGTCTTAAGTTCTCTTCTCCTTCCATCTTATCTTTCTAAGCAAGCTGGTAAAAGTTCTCTGATTCATGTGATTAGACTGGGTCCACCTAGATAATCCAGGATAATTTCATCATCTTAAGGTCAGTGTGCTAATCACATATGAAAGTCCTCTTTGCTATAAAAGAAAATATTATAGATTCTGGGGTATGTGAGGTGGATACCTTACTGTGGGCATTATTCTGTTTATCACATAGCCAATGCCAGAGGAATTCACAAAGCAAATGTAGACATTGCTGAAGTTATGGAATCCAAATTTACAAACATCTCATATCTACATGTCATAGTTATTCAGTACATCTCCCTTCCTCCAGTGATATCAAGGCTCTTTTCTTTTACCAAATTCACTGGCATAAGTGACTGGCTGAACAACGTTTTCCTATCAGTACTTTTTATCACATTATTGAGGGGGGGGGTCATATATGTGCTGTGCTTTCTTCTGCCTTTTACCACTCATAGCTCAATTTGACCATCTTATATGCACACATATAGCTTCTTCTTTTTCCCCCCTTTTTTTTGGATTTTATTATTTTTTTAAATTAAGGTATTATATGTGTACATATCTTACCATTGTCCTCCCCCACCCCACTCCCATTCATGCCCTCACCCCCAAATGTTTTGCATCCGTTGGTTATTCTTGTATGCATGCATATAAGTCCTTCGGTTGATCTCTTATTTCCCCCACCTCTCCCTAACCTTCCCAATGTAATTTGACAGTCTGTTTGATGCTTTACTGCCTCTGTATCTATCTTTTTGTTCATCAGTTTACTATGTTTTTTATTATCCACAATAAGTGAGATCATCTGGTATTTTTCTTTCATTGACTGGCTTATTTCACTTAGCATAATGTTCTCCAATTCCATCCAGGTTATTACAAATGGTAAGAATTCCTTCTTTTTTATGGCAGCATAGTATTCCATTGTGTAGATGTACCACAGTTTTCTGATCCAGTCATCTGCTGATGGGCACCTAGGCTGTTTCCAAATCTTAGCTATTGTAAATTGTGCTGCTATGAACATAGGGGTGCATATATCCTTTCTGATTGGTGTTTCTAGTTTCTTAGGATATATTCCTAGGAGTGGGCTTACTGGGTCAAATGGGAGTTCCATTTTCAGTTTTTTGAGGAAACTCCATACTGTTCTCCATAGTGGCTGCACCAGTCTGCATTCCCACCAGCAGTGCATGAGGGTTCCTTTTTCTCTGCATCCTCATCCTCGCCAACACTTGTCGTTTGTTGATTTGCTGATGATAGCCATTCTGACATGTGTGAGATGGTACCACATTGTCGTTTTGATTTGCATCTCTCAGATGATTAGTGACTTTGAGCATGTTTTCATGTGTCTCTTGGCCTTCCTTCTGTCTTCTTTCGAAAAGATTCTATTTAGGTCTGTTGCCCATTTTTTTTATTGGATTATTTATCTTCCTTTTATTAAGTTGTATAAGCTGCCTGTAGATGTTGGAGATTAAACCTTTATCAGTGATAACATTTGCAAATATGCTCTCCCATACATTGGGGTTTCTTGTTGTTTTGTTGATGGTTTCTTTTGCTGTGCAAAAGCTTTTTTTTTTTTTTGATGTAGTCCCATTTGTTTATTTTCTCTTTGGCTTCCATTGCCCTAGGGGCAGTATCAGTGAAGAAGTTCTTTCTGCATATGTCTGAGATTTTGCTGTCTGTGGATTCCTCTAGTATTTTTATGGTTTCCCGTCTTATGTTTAAGTCCTGTATCCATTTTGAGTTTATTTTTGTGTATGGTGTAAGTTGGTGATCACACATATAGCTTCTTAAAACTCTTTCCAATTTATCTCATGTGTCACACACATCCTCCTCTTTAACTCCCTTCTCTAGTCTCCTGAATTTTTCTGATTGCCTCTTGGAGGAAGAAACATTCTTACTCTCTTTCTCTATCCTTTCTTCTTTGTTTCATTTGTAAACTAATCATTTCAATGTGAAAGCAAATTTAGGAGACAGCTTCTTCCCTAACCGAAGGTTGCCTCTGCACATTTAGCCAATTCTAAAGGCAATGAGATTGAAAAAAAAAAAAAAAGAGAGAAGTTCAAAACTCTGACCTTGAAAAGTCAAGGCCTGGATGAGCATGGTAAATCCATACATCTGATCCTGTGTACTGAATTTTCCCTACATTAGCAGCTTGAATTGCTCTGCCATATGCTTTGTGTTAATTTATTGAAATTGGATAATCACTCGCAAATTTCCTGTTTTAAAGGAGGGATGAAATAAATAACTGCTAATGTCATCCATCTATTTTCTACATGGATCTTAAAATCAATATAATGAAGTTTCAAATAAGATGCTGACCAGAAGCATTATTCTTTTTACCATAAGTGAGTAAGAAGGTTACCTTAATTATTAACACCAACCAAACTTCTACTAGAGGCAATTACTGAGATGAAATCCAACCTTATTTTACAACTTTATCCAAACCAGCCCAAACCATATATAGGGATTATTCTAAAGTCAGGAACCATTTTCCCCACTAAACAAACACAGGCCACTTTTACAACATATGTGGGAGGCTTCTGAATGCAGTGCTATTTACAATAGCAAAAGTATCCAAGTGTCCAAAGATATAGAGTTGGTTAAATAGATTAAGGTATATCCACATAATGGAATATCTCGCAGCTATTTAATGTGATGCTATAGAATGATGTTTAATGACATTGAATATTTTTTGTACATTTGGTACAAAAAAGTTAGAAAACATGTGAGATTATCCTAGTTGTAAACCAAAATAGTCCTTATAATAGTATCCCACTTATGGAAAAGAACAGATTGATGCATAAAAAGTATCTGGATGATATACATTAAATGCTATCAGCATAATATATATATATTTTTTTTTACTACTGGAACTATAGGTGATTACCACCCCCCCCCCAGTATATTTAGTAATGCATATGTAATGCTTTGTAATCAATAAAAGTTCATATTATTTTTTAAAGTCAGTGAGGAACAATTCATCTAACTGCTCAGGAGACCTATTTTAGAGATGAGAAGGCAAATCTGATGATTATCTAATGTTCCTCTCCTCCCACCACACATCCCTGCTTGAACATCACCAGGTCTATAAGTGTTTTCACCATTTTACTTCATTGAATTCTGAAAGTAACCTTATGAAGTGAGGTAGGTAAAGCAAGGAATAATCTTTTATATTTGTAAGTCTTAGGTTAGAAATGGTGCCTTTCCTAGAAATCTGGAGCAATGTTATCAGTTGCTGAATCTCACCTAGATTCCAGATCCTGCAGGGAAACCTTGCCTTCCAACCTCTTGTTGACTTTTTGCCAATCTGGGCTCACCCAAGGAGCTGCAGGAGGCAGCAGAAAGGGAAGTCCCTGCAAAGTGGCACTTGGCAAGAGAGGACAAGCACTGACTCACCACATTCATGAGAAGGGCCAGGCTTCTTCTTCCTTTTCGTCAGTGTTATAAAGAACACTACCATCGCACACACAATGAGCAGCAGTACAGGTAAAGCAGCCAGGAGGACATAGTCTGGGGCAGGCAGGGGTGGCTGAGGTGGCTGTGCATCTAAAAATGACCACAAATTTTTAATCAGCCAAGAAGGTTGGTTATAAAAGGTTTATAATGACTGCTGTTCTCTTATTTACATGCCAGCTTTTCCACAGGGCTCTACTGCCAGAGAAGCCAGAAATACTCAATATGAGGTGTTAGAAAGTCCCAGTCTCAGGGTCTTCAGCAGTTAACTAATAAGCCAGTGCTTCTGACCAAATGCCTGGACTGAGCTCTCTTACCTTCCCAGAGGCTGGGAGGACAATGACTGTGATCTAGACGAGGGCTGACCTTGCCCTTGGAATCTGGGTAAGGTGCCTGTGCCAAGGCTCTGAATGTACAGTCCTCTGTGCGATGCCTGCATCCTCAGCTCCCTGTGTAGTCAGGCCCAGGTCCTGAAGTTTCCTTCATAATAATTCCTCCATCCACTATCATCTCTAGATCAGGCTTCAGACACCTCACATCTAGACAAATACAATGACCTCCTCACAGGTGTTCTACCTCCAGTTTTGTTTTTGTTTGTTTGCCTTTTACACTGAGGTCACAGCAGATTTCCCCAAGCATGGCTGTCAGCATGTCTCAGCTACCAGAAAAACTTTGCTGTCTTTTCATGCCCTGAGGAATCAGGGTCAGATTCAGCTCCTGGGAGGCCAAGACTTATTTCCTTGCATGGAGACTCATAAGTTTCCAGGAAGTTGAAAAAGGGTCTTTGGGCAGGGGGGTGGGGGGGGACTGAGAACTAAGGGGCCTATTTCATAAACATTTATGAGAACATTTCTGGTAGTTAACCCTAAATTACAGAAAAACAGGACCTCCCGTTAGCTTATCTGCAGTTTGTGGACCCATGCCCTGATCCTGGGGCATTAAGTAGAGGAGTTATTGCAAGTCTTATTCAATACTTTTTGAGTCTGTCCCAGTTCATTTCACTTCAGCCTATTTGGCATTCCCAGTAAAGTGGGGAGTGGAGAGTGGGGATGTTATACTTGTTAACATGGAGACTGCTGCCTTTTGACACCCCAAAAGATTCCTTGATTCAGAGTCTAACCTATCTCTGATCAGGCTATAGAATAGGGTCACGGAGAGGCCAGCCCTAGCTTCCTGAGGCAGCTGGAGCTGAAAGTTTCTGAAGATGGTGGTAGCTGGGAAGGTTTCAGCAGTAGTTGAGAAGCAGAGAAAGGTGAGTCATGATGAGGCTATCGTGGTGGCAAGGCCCTATTCATTTGTCAACTGTGGGAGCCATGGCAGAGGGCCCCAGAGCATGTCGTGTGTGGTGATGTTAGGGGCTCCAAGAAGGTGCTGAACTTCAGGGGTGGCTTGGAGAGGCCTCTATTAGGCTACAGTAGAAGCAACCAGGACAGGCTGGATGGCCTCACCATTTACTGGATTCTCAGAGGGGGAAGTTCTTGAGTGGAGGAAATCAATACCAGGAGAGAGAATTGACCCATTGGTAAAGTTTGCTGTTAGGAACTGGCCCCAGAGGCTGTACATAAGAATATGTCCATAGGCCAAAATATGTTTGAATAAGAAGACATCAGGATAAAGAAGGCAGCAAAGCCAGAGGATGGAGCTAGGAGTTGGAAGGATGACTTAGGAAAAGACAAAGCATGGGGCCAGAGTTGGAGAAGGGGCCAAGGCAAGCAGAAGGCAGATAGGTGGGGGAGGGGTCAGCATCAGAACCAGCAGCGATGGAGACAGTGTGGGAGAAGAGTGCCTCTATTCCAGGAAAGAATCTTACAGTCACTGCTCCTCAAAAGTGGGGTTTCAAATATGGATGCATTCCCTCAAGGGCAAAGTCATGACTTTAAAATGGCAGGCTTCTATTAGTGGACACTGCTTAGTCTCAATGCTTTCCTCCAGCTGGACTGGTTTCCATACTGCACTGTCAACATGCCACAAGAATTTCTGCTTCTGTGTCTTTCCTTGACATATATGTACATTACCTTTTGTGCCCACATTGGATACTGCTAGTCCATTGTGGTCCTCACCTGTCATCACCTCACCACCAATTCTTTCTTTTGTTGTGTTACAAGATACCACCTCCTTTAAAAAGACTTCCCCTGACCTTCAAGAACTCGCCTATATCTGATTGCCTGTAAAACTAATTACAGTCACTTTAGTTTTTAATTTTACAACTTATTTCTATGGAATATAATTTAGATTCCAATCCAATCTTTTTAAAATCCAGATTTTCATGTGTAAACATCACGAAGTTCTAATTCTATTGGAAGGTCTTTGAGGAAGAGAGCATATCTTATACCTTTTAGTTTTCATCCTTGCAACCAAGAATTTTTAGAATGGTTCTATATTCACAACAAGTGCTATATGTATGTATGCCTGGTGTGTGTTTTGGGGGTGAGGGGTGTGGGTTTGTGTGTATTTTAATGAATGGAAGAATTCTAGCTTGAAGGAATCTTGCATTTTCTGACCTAAACTTCAGAATTGTCTATCCAAAGGTAGCCCAAAAGACTGGGTTAGTTTCAGGGCTTAAGAACATGCTTCCTCAAGTGCAGCATAGGTTCATAAAGTTGGCTGTAGGTTCATAGTGTCCTGGACCCTGCAGAACTCAGATGACCTCTGTCAGTATAAAATGGCTTAGTTGGAGGTTTCCTGGGACATTGGATGATCTGTAATGGCATTTGTATGTAATACCTGGTAAAAGACATAGTCTTGGGGAGAAGCCTTACCTATATTGTAAGGTCGGGAGAGAAGCTGTGTCTGTGTTGGCTCAGGTTGCAGGACACAGAAGATGCTCACATTTGTTTCAGGAAACACCAGAAAAGAGAAGCTGATAGAAACGTTGTACAGTCCTGTGATAGTATCTTGGATTATTTGCATGTCAGCATCATACTTGGATGTTGAATTCATGGTTTTTAGCAGAAAATACATCTTCTTAGGTTTTGGGTAACCTTGTACAGAGGAGCAGGTCACATTTATGTCAGAATTTTCTGTTCTATTAGAAATTAACATTATTTCAGGTTGACTGAAGTTAGCTGAAAGCAGAATAGAGATACAAAGAGAGAGAGAGAGGGAAATCAATCAAAATTTAAAAGTATTTACAAGAGAATAGCAAATAACTAGGTAACTGTTCTGGGAACTCTCTGGGGGCACATCTGGGAGCCTCAGAGTGCCTCAAGCATGGGTCTCAGACCATGGTGAGAGTCACATAAAGGCCCCATATTTAATTTTTAAGAATGGAATTTGGGACCATGCTTACTTTCTGTTTACTCAAATCAAGGGGATGCTGTGTGAGTGATAGGAGGGCTAAATTTAAATCATCAAAAATTTATAATGAGCCCTAGCTGGTTTGGCTCAGTGGATAGAGTGTCGGCCCATTCACTGAGTTTGATACTGGTCAAGGGCATGTACCTTGGTTGCAGGCTCTATCCTGGCCCGGGTTGGTGTGTGTGCAGGAGGCAACCAATTGATGTGTCTCTCTCACATCAATGTTTCTCTCTGTCTCCCTCCCTTCCACTCTCTCTAAAAATCAATGGGAAAATATCCTTGGGTGAGGATTAACAAAAAAAAAAAAATTATAATGAGGCCACCTCTCTAAGGAATAAAATCTTTGGAAGGAGAAGTGGTCTGACTTTAGGACCTAAGTGTCCCATGGAATGTATTCCAGGTCACCAGACCAAGAGAACAGAATGGGATTGAGGCTAACGTTCCACCAGGAACCAACAGAGTTCTGGGTGCTGGCAGGATGGTGGGAAGTGAGTGGGTGGGGACTTTGGATTTAGATATTCAAAATACTGGTTTTGGGAAGGACTGTCAAAGTACCTTTATCATATACTTTAAGGTGAAGGGCAAACCCAGCCATTTTTAGGAAAAATATATGCTGTTAATAAACACAGAGCTTCTCTTGCCTTGTTTACTGTTCAGATTTTTATGGCTGTTGAGGAATGCTGGCACCTATTCCTTCTGCCAGAAAAATAACTCACTCTCCTTCCAGAGTTACGAGGTCATTTTCAGGTTCTACATACTAATGTATTCTTTAGCATGTTGTCTCTGAAACTTCAGTGATTTGCATGCCATACTACAAGTTCTGCTATATCAACACACTACTTAAGCATTCTGCTTGTAACTTTATGTGGTCTATCAAAGGTAGAATGCCATGGTACACCTACTGTAGCCTTATTAGCAATATCTATGAAATTATAGGTTTTATTAGTTTTTCTAGTACATATTAAAATAATATAAAACCATTAGCCCTAGCTGGTTTGTCTCAATGGATAGAGCGTTGGCCTGCGGACTGAAGGGTCCCACGTTCGATTCTGGTCAAGGGCACATGCTAGGGTTGAAGGCTTGATCCACAGTAGGGGGCATGCAGGAGGCAGCCAATCAATGATTCTCTCTCATCATTGATGTTTCTCTCTCTCCCTCTCCCTCTCTGAAATCAATAAAAATATATTTTTTAAAAAAACATTAAAATTTAAAAAAAAAATGAATGTCTGTGTCCCACCTAAAACATACCATGTTTCTCTATAGAACCTGGCCACACTTTGAAAACATCGCTGTACCATTTGGTTACATGTCCCAAAAACCCTACAGCCTAGTTGGGTGACACAGGGCTTAAAGGGAGCAACTTCCCATTCTAATTCTATTTTTACCTCTGCTTTACTCTGGTTTCAGAATTGTTAATCTGCCTTTTTCAGTTTCATAAAAAATTAATCTGTGACTATGCCCGGCCAGCATGGCTCAGTGGTTGAGCATCAACCTATGAACCAGGAGGTCGTGGATCCATTTCCGGTCAGGACACATGCCCCGGTTACAGGCTCGATCCCCAGTGTGGGGCATGCTGGAGGTAGCCAATCAATGATTCTTTCTCATCATTGATGTTTCTATCTCTCCCTCCCTCTTCTTTACTCTCTGAAATCAATAATAATATATTTTTTAAAATTAAAAACAATGCATTTTATTGTATTATAATTTTTAAAAATCTATATTGACATTTAGGTTTTTCAAGGCCTGGAGGAACAAATGTGCTAGTTTACTAGTTTTTAGACTTTGTGCATTGGGTTATTTCCCTTCTGTCTACCAGGCTCATGATTGGGCAGCAAACAACTCATAAACAATCTCTGGAAGGTTGAAGGGAAAACCCAAATTAGTTAGCTGTCACCCTCACTAGGAGCTACAGCCAAAGATTCAGGGGGTGAGAAATCTTGGACCAAAGGAGAAAATGAATGTAAAAGAGATTTGAGGCCTATGTGATATATAAACTTAATAATGGAAAAATTTCCCATGGTTTTTACTTAGCCACATTACCTTTGTTTAGTTAGCTCTATTTTGTCCCCAAAGCAGATTCTTACTGATCCTTCAGAAGCAAACTACAAAAAGTACTAAGGACTTCTAGTTCCCTACTCCCAAACCCTGCATTACCTTCAAGTGGACGTCCCAGAAGTGACTGTCCTCTGCCTTCTCTCTATAGGTCACCCCTGCCCCCCCCCCCCCCCCCCACCAGTGTTTCCCTGATCATAGCAGGCCAAGGATCTGGACATGCCATTGACAACATACCAATCACTGATAGGTTGATATTCTTTTGGTGAATGGGAATCATTCCGTGGAACCCTTTGCGATGGATGAAACATTGATATAATCCCTTGTCCTTGATCTGAACATTGTGGAGTTGCAGGGTCAAATTATCCTGGTCCAAGCTTGTGCGATCCTTGTAGTTGGCATGAACATTTTGAGGCTTCTCTTTGCCTCCGTATAGGTCATAAAGAACCAACTTATCCTCGTTCTGCCAAAATACCACCAGCTCAACCAGGCTTATGTTTTCAGAGTTTGTAAAGTGACATGGAAGGTCTCCAGTCTTGTTGAAATATGCCTGACTCTTCATGGAAGTAGCACCTAAAAAAAGAAAGGTGGCTATTGGGGAAGGAGAAACAAGAGGGAAGAACAACAGCAACAACTCCATTTTTTTTTATATAATACCCAGATGTTACCTTATCAGTAATGAGATTGAGGAACTAGATGTTAAACTCTGGAACAGTTGCATACGTGTTGGCATTGTTAGAGAATGGGAATTTTTGAGCATGCTTACTACTACCATTCCAGAGAGGCCGTGGACTATGCCCCAGGTAGAGTTGTCAGTGCTAACACCAGGCCAGGCCTTGAGATACGGTCTCATGGCCCCTTCCCAGCATGTAGGCCTTCTTTCATAGAACACTGTCAGCTTTCTGAAGAACAGGATGACCCTGTGAATAACATGGTCGTCTTTGGCATGATCCTGACATTGCTTAGGAAAAACTGTTTTGTCTTGGGTTACTTGCTCTGCAAAAACAGGATGTGGTTAATGTGCTTAAAAATGGTCCTGCACAAAGGGTCGGGGCTGCTCTCTGGACTCCCTGCGTGGAGAAAGGCAGAGCAGTCACCAGCTGGCCAGTGGCCAGCCGGCCGGCTAATAAAGGCTCCCTAAATTTTAATTTGGTCTGGACTCCAGTGGTCGTTCACTCGCGCTCACTCCACAACAGGCATCTGGAGGATGGGACTTTTGTTCTCACTCTATTGCTAATTAAATCTGTGTGGTCTTGTGTAAACTGCAACTGCTATGAGGCTCAGTTTCTTTCTGTTTAATGAAGGAGTGAACCAAACATTCTAAGGATCTATCCAGTACTATGGGTCTGTGAATTTAAATCCTAGAACAGGGAAAACCAGCAGTTGGACAACTCATTTGCCCATCTGTTACCTTCCTATAACCTGAACACTAATTCACTATAGCTGTTACAGGCTCCATTACTTCTACATCATCACCAAAAACTCTCCCTTTTTCTCCCCATCCTCTTATTCCTTAGCCTATATAGAGCTTCCCTTATGACTGCATATTTAATGGCCAGCTCTCCCAAGGATATAGTACAGTTTGGAAATGACATAAATAGCCAACCAAGGCTTCTAATCTCTGACCTCTCTAAGCTCTTTCAGGGATCAGAAATAGAACTGAGCAAATGCGATAGCTGTTTGGGATTGTGGTAGTCAAATACCATTTAAGGTACATGAATGAAAGACTGAAAATGAATCATAGATGGGAAGGTGAGAATATACTTTTTGGAGTATTGGGGAAACCCAAATTACTATAAACTTGCTCTTCCCAGGATGCATTGCTCTGGCAGTTTTTGCAACCCCTGGAGGACAGGTTAGGAGAGTTCAGAGAAAGGCTTTCCTCCCCAAGGACATTTGAAGTTTGTGGAAGGGATTTTGTGTGATTGATTATATATTGTAATAATTATGTATGGTGCCAAGTACTTGAAATACCAGGGGGACACTTTGTAAAGTATATGACTGCCTAACCTGAAACTAATATAAAATAATATTGAATGTAAACTGTAATTAAAAAATAAAATTTTTTAAAAATGTGATTGATTATAGGGTTTTTGTAGGACCTACTCTGGGTCACAGAATTACTTCAGACATGGCCAAGAAATCAGTGGTGGGTGAGAAGTGCAGGGTTGGGAGGAAATGCTGTTTCTTAGTTAATATGAAGTTAGCTGCCACCTTGGAGAGGAAGTTAAGGTGGGTTCTAAGTAAAGCTCCATTGTTTAGGACTTTATTAAAGAGGAAAGTGAGGTGGGTTGGTGAGAGAAAGAAGAGTAGTTTCATTTGAGGTGTTCACTGAGGGCTGGTAGGAGAAGTTGAATTGATCTGATCCATGGGTTTCTCTTCCAAGAGAAAGTAGAAGGACAAATAACAATGACATGCACTTGGCAAAATTCACTGTGTGCAGAATGGCCCAGTGAGAACAAATAATCAAGGGGGTTGGTAGTGGTCTTAAATTTGAAGGGAAGAGGACTCCAGGCATAAATGAGAGCTGGCACAAATTTGAATAACCACCTATTACATTCTGCTCAGTAGAATCTGTGAACCACTTGTAAGTATACAAATGCAGTATCCATATAGAATACATTGGAGGGAAGTGGAAAAACCTACCTGGGAACCTGAAACAATAATAAAAGGAGGCCTTAAAGAAGATTTACTACATTGAGTAATTATCTTACAAGGCAACCTTGAGGCTCCTGCTCCTTCTTTGCTAAACTCCGAATGATAAGGTAAGAGTGCCACCTACTGTAAAAGCTCCTAGCAGCTATCACTAAGTTATATCAGTGACTTGACAAATGATAGAGGGCAAATGACCTAACAGAGAAACCAAACACAGTTGGAAATTCTGCCAGTTAGTGGTCAATGTTACATTATTACTCAGTGATCAACTGTGCCTTCTGGGCCTGGAGATGACTTAGCCTTAGGCTTCTGTCTTTTTGATTTTTGGTTGTTTCTCTGTTGAGCCTCACTGTACCTTTTCTCCTTCCCAACCACTCTCTTCACTCACAAATCAGTCCAATTTCTCTGACCCAGGACACCTCTCCAAAAGATTAAAAGGGCTTTTTCATCCACATGTCTAACTGCTCCCCTCTTCACCTACCAGCCAAAAGTGTGGCCTGTGTTCTAAAGGCATCAGCATCAGGGAAGGCTGGTCAGAAATGCACACGTTCTGGCCCCACCCAGACCTACTGAGTCATAATCGGCATTTTAACAAAAGCTCTGGTCTGAGCCCGGTCAGTGTGGCTCAGTGGTTGAGCATCGACCAAAGAACCAGGAGGTTAGGGTTCAATTCCTGCTCAGGACACATGCCGAGGTTGCAGGCTCAATCCAAAGTAGGGGGCGAGCAGGAGGCAGCTGATCAATGATTCTCTTTCATCATTGATGTTTCTGTATCTCTCCTTCTCTTTTCCTCTCTATGATATAAATAAAAATATATTTAGAAAAAAATCTCCAGTTTGAGAAGCTGCAATAGTGGGTTTCTACCTCTGTCTCTGAGTGAAACAGAGGAGATTATGATGAGATCATTTGTTTCCATCCAAACCCTTTTTCCTACTCTGGAATGGAAATCACTCTGAAGCCCATTCTGGGTGGAACTGAAAGCATTTCACAATTTTCACTCCACAGTTCCTCACCAACCACTGGCTTCCATGACATCACGTAGAGCTACGCATGCTAAGCCCCTCTCTTACAATATGGGAAAGATTTAGCTAAAAGTCTATTTTCCCTAAGTGGCTTCAGGCCTCCCCTGTTATGACCCCAAATCCTAGACCACACAGCTACTGGACTCACTGGGACTCCATTGGTGGGAAAGCATTGAGATTCTTGCCTTCCCCAGCACTTGGGTGATCGATGTGTTCTGGGTCTAGTTATAACTGGCTACTATGATGATGTCAGGAGCTAGGCACTCAAGAATCCATCTAGATACCTCCCTAAACAGCTAAAGGAGTTTGTTTCAAAAGATACATGAGAACTTCCTCAGCAGTATACTGTTTGACTATCACACAAAAACTATAGTCTTCTAACCTTGTGAGGTCTCTGACCCCATGTGAGACTTCATTCTTCCCTAGCTACTACCCCAAATGCATGTCTTATATAGTCAAGGATCATCTGTACTCAGTAATTTTCCTCCATTTACTAAACTTGCTTCACTGTTATGCAGGGTGGGGCAAAAGTAGGTTTACAGTTGTTGGTATGGAAAATAATACATCTTATATAATAAAAGGCTAATATGCAAATTGTTCCCTCAACCAGAAGTTCTACTGGGAGTTCGACCAGGGGGCGGGGCCACCAGCCAACCACCGGCAGCCCCTTCCCCCAGCTGGCCCCACCCCCATCAGCCCAATTGGGGTGGGCTGGCCGGATCCCACACGTGCATGAATTCGTGCCCCGGGCCTCTAGTTAAAAATTATTAATACAAGAACAAACTCTGTCTCACGTACTCACAACTGTAAACCTACTTTTGCCACACCCTGTACGAGGCCCTCTGGAAGCTTCATTCCACTGTAATAAACTATATCTTCAATCTTCATCAAATGTTTCCTCCAAGGTTGTGCTTTCATTGAACTCTGGCCCTACCCAAAGGACGTCATTTGTCCCAGCCACTGCTTCTTTTGGCATACTTCATGGAGACCTTGAGCAACACCCTTCCCCTTTGAGGTGTCCCAGTCTCTCATTGTTGTCAGCTACTAAGAGCAACATCAATACTTCCTTGTTCACTGAGCATTTTAGCATTAGATACAGATCTTTATTTTCGACCAATTATTACTATCAATTTGAGTGACTTCAGCAAAGATGAGTTCACCAACACACTTGCTTAAAAGTTCTTTGATCTCTTCCACTTCAAAGATCTTCATCCACAGACTATTTTAGCAGCCCCTCTCCCATGACATAACTCTAAACCTTATTTCCAAGAACAGCTCTGCTCTAAGAACCTTAAATATCAATGTACCTATCTCTGTCCACAACATTTCTTCCTCCAAGATTTGCTCAATTACTTTACCTATATCTGTTTTTTACTTCACCAAGACCTCAACTCCATCCAGTCTAGACGCGATAGCTCAGTGCTTTCCAAAGAGCCCTGCAACAATGGAAAAGTACTATATCTGTGCTGACTAATACGGTAGTCACCAGCCACTACCACTGAGCCATTGAGCACTTGATATGTCGCTAGTGTGACTGAAAACTGTATTTTTAATCTTATTTAATTCTAACTAATTTAAATAGCCACATGTGGCTAATTGCTATCATATTGGACAGCAGAGCGACAGTATATCTTTTCAATCATTCTCTCTCTTTCTCTCTCTCTCTCTCTCTCTCTCTCTCTCTCTCTCTCTCTCTCTCTCTTTGTTAATCCTCACCCAAGGATATTTTTCCCCATTGATTTTTTTTTAATATATTTTATTGATATTTCACAGAGAGGAAGGGAGAGGGATAGAGAGCTAGAAACATCGATGAGAGAGAAACATCGATCAGCTGCCTCCTGCACACCTCCCACTGAGGATGTGCCCGCAACCAAGGTACATGCCCTTGACCGGAATCGAACCCGGGACCTTTCAGTCCGCAGGCCGATGCTCTATCCACTGAGCCAAACCGGTTTCGGTCCCCCATTGATTTTTTAGAGAGAGTAGAAGGGAGTGGGAGAGACACACACAGAGAAACATCTATGTGAGAGAGGCACATCAATTGATTGCCTCCCACATGCACGGGGATGGAGCCTGCAACCGAGGTAAGTGCCCTTGACTGGAATTGAACCTGGGACACTTCAGTCTGAAGGCCGACCCTCTATCCACTGAGCCAAACCAGCTAGGGCTCAATTATTCTTTTGCCAGCAACTCCAATAAACTTGCCCCTTTGTGCAGAATTCATCCTAAGAACACTCTACTTTTGATCTACATATCTTTTCTTACAACTGAATGTTTGAGCACCCCTGAAGGAAATGATTCAATTACTTGAACTGGTGACATTATAAATTTTATCCCATTTAACTTGGCCTCTGAGCTGCTCACCCTGCTTACAACCCTCTCCCTTCCTCACAGCAGTTCCCTCTGTTACTGCTTTTAGTTTCTCTTTCTCCTGTAGTCAAACACCCTGAAAGAGTAGCAGCAGTTGCTGCCTTCATTCCCAACCTCTGTCCCCCACCTCTCTGCCAAAACTTCCCTGGCAAAGATTGTCAGTGACTTCCTACCATTGCCAAATTCAGAGCTCTTTTCAGATCTCACTTTATGTGACCATTCTGTTGACCGTCACAATGCTGGCCATCTCTCCTTGAAACTCTATTCTTTCCCAATCTCTGATCCGGTCAGTTTTCTCTGATCACCCCTTAAATACTGATTATCTTGAGTGCCTGCTCTTGATCTCCTTACTCTTTACACTCTGTCTAGTTTTTCTCCTTTAGTAAAAGAAAATTCATGAGGACAAATACACATGGATTCATCTACCAAGTACACTGAGTGGCCAGATTATTATGATCTCTGAATGTATAATAATCGGACCACTCAGTGTATATCCTATATAATAAAAGGCTAATATGCAAATTGTCCCCTCGACCAGGAGTTCAACCAGCAGGCAGGCCAGCCAACTGCCCATGTCCCCTCCCCCTGGCCAGGCTGGCCAGACCCACCCATGCACGAATTCATGCACCAGGCCTCTAATATATATATACACTGAGTGGCCAGATTATTATGCACTCAGAGATCATAATAATCTGGCCACTCAGTGTATATAAACTAATAATTTACAGATGCTCATCTCCAGCCAATAACTTTCACTAGAGTTCCAGACATCCATATCCAACTGCCTGCTGGATACTGCTATTCAGATACCCATAGCTACTCTGTTTCTCCCCTTCAAACTTTCCTGTCCTCTGTCTCAGTGAATGATTTCCCCACTTGCTGCTGTCAGTAACCAAATGAATCATCTGTTGACAAAACCCAAAGAGGGCCTGCACAGGTGTGGCTGAGTAGAAACATCCAAGGAGGGTCTGCACAGGTGTGGCTGAGGAGAAAACAACCAAAGAGGGTCTGCCAAGTGGGGCTGAGGAGATCTAGAACTGCCACAGGCAGAGCTGAACTCATGGCTGGGCTGGGGAGTCAGGAGTGGCCTGATGCTGTTATGGCCAAAGTGCAGGCTCAGCTCCCCCTCCCTGTCTACCCCACACCAGATGGGTGTGTGAGAGGGCTTCCCTCTCTGTGCTGAGGGTGGGGTAAATGAGCAGCTGGAAGGGGCAGGACAGTGGACACTAAAGGTACCCAGTCACAGGGTGGCAGGAACCTCCACCAACTCATTAACAGATGAAGAAATTGAAACTCAGAGAGGAGCTGCAAACAGGGAAGATCCAAGTTCTGTGAAGCACGACACTTTTAAAATTCCTTTTTGGGGCAGGGAGCTCTTTAAGAAAAGAAATGCAGAATTCAAGTTCAAAATGCCCATGGCCAGTACAATACCTGCCAGTTGGCAGGGAATGCGATGGAGAGAAAAGTCGCAATAAAGAAAGGCAGTGGTCTTGACTTATTGTGGGTAAGATATCTTTAGAAAATTTTACCAAAGCATAAGACATGTGACCATACTGGTAAGGCCCCTCGTGGGATCTTCGAGGGGCTTTGGATAGAGCTTGAGTGAGAAACCCAGCTTCGTTAGCGTCATAGTAAATCGGCTGATACAATTAGCTGAAGGTCACTGAAGTAGGTAGTAGCAGGGCTGGGGTTTTTTATTCTCCCAGTAAGCAGTGGTTACTATGATCTATGGGTATGGGCTGGTGAGGGAGGTAGAGGAGGAAGAGAGGAAAGGTATGGAACATGGAAAGCAATGCTCCTTAATGAAAGGAGGCTTTTAGAAGCCCATGAGCTGTTTCCTAAAAGCCGGAGACTTCCAGAAATGAAACAGAGACTACCAGAAAGGAGTATGTGGAGCAAAAGAGTTAAGCCTCAGGGATGTCAGAGCAGGGACTTCTCCTTGCTCCCTGGGTGCCACTGGACAGGTGAGTCTACTCTCCTTTGTGAGATGGAAAAGAAGGATGCACATGAGAAAGAGGGCTCCATCTGAGGCCAGGCCTGCCATCAGCTGAGATACCTTTTCTCAGTCATGATGTTTCCTTCTTCTCCACCAAAGTCTTTTTTTGCCTATGGTATTGTGCAACACAGGGTAGAAAGTGAATAAAACCCACCAACTTTCAGGCCTGGGCTTGCAGCTGTCAGACTTAACATAATGGAAGAATTCTAAGACTTTATAAAACCATAGGTTCTTTCTTACCAGCAGAATGCAGGAAGGCCATCACAAAGAAAGTGGTACTCAGTCCCATAGTGCTAGAGTTGAAAAAGAAAAGATAAAACATGATTAAAAAGATGAAACAAAACCAAAACATGACAAGTGAAGTTTGAGATTCACTTAGGTCTATGGATGTGGTAGAGATGGTTCTACCATTTCCTTTTCCTCCTAGCTCCACAGATACACCTATTTCCTAGCCTCCCATTAGTTAGGAGGGCCCTGTCTTTGGGTTCTGGCCAATGGAACTGTGGACAGAAAAGTCGGTGTTAATTTCAGACCTGCCACGCCCTTGTCTTCCTGAATGCAGAGGATCCAGAGAAGGAGTCCAAGGGTATAGAGCAAGAATGTCAAACTTACGGCCCACGAGCTGCATGCAGCCCAGAACAAATACTCATTAACAATTACTTGTTTATTTCAGCCCTTTGTATTCAGCGTGTCTCTATTGAAATAAATGTACGTTTTTATGAAAATTGAAGCTTTTGTTTTGTTTTGTTTTTTTGCGGCCTACATAAATTTAAACCTTGTTTATTTGGCCCGTGCTAGCCTTTGAGTTTGACATGCTTGGTGTAGAGGATGGCAAAGCCTCACTGTGAAAGGACACTGTTTTGCTGAACAAATTAACAAGACAGCTTTCTCCACCCCACAGTGATGCATACTGGACTGTGACATGAACAAAAAATAATTTTTTTACTGTATAAAGCTAATAAAATTTTTGTCATTATTTATTGTAGTGGCTAGCATTACTTGGCCAACACAATGGGTATGATGGGGCAAATGGAAAGTATTTATGTTTAGAAATCAACATTCCTTTGGTTTCCCTGTGCTTCTCAAACTTTAATGTGCATAAAAATTATCAGGGAGAGTATGTTAAAGCAGTTTTCTCTGGGCCTCGTCCACAAAGATTCTGATTTAGTAGGTTGGGTGAAGATACACGTATAACAAACTCACAGGTGATGATGACGATGCTGCTTTGTCTGAGGACCCCACTTTGAGAACAATGGCACTACAGTATTCACTTAATCTACATGATAGAGGCAATAAAAATGATGGGCACGGCTTTATAACCTCTATCTTCTCTTTCTTCCCCTCTCTCCCTCCCCATTTCTGCACTCACCTACTTATCCCAACTTAGACCAAAAAGGCTATAGAGTGGCTTACAGGGAAGCATAGAATAAGGAAAGATGAGCATTAGAAACAGGTGAAAAGAAAACCAAGTGCAGAAATATAAAGTGGATCCAAGTACAAGGCCAGTGTTAAATGCTTACCAGAAAAATCTGCCCGCTCTGCATGGTGCAGGTCACGAATTTGGCTTATAGTGTTCAACGGCCAAAGTGAAAGGAAAACCTAATTGGTGAATTTATTTATAGATCTGTCTAAAACAGTGGTTCTCAACCTTTCTAATCCGCGACCCTTTAATACAGTTCCTCATGTTGTGGTGACCCCCAACCATAGAATTATTTTTGCTGCTACTTCATAACTGTAATTTTGCTACTGTTATGAATCGTAATGTAAATATCTGTGTTTTCCAATGGTTTTAGGCGACCCTGCTAGCGGTTCTCAACCTGTGGGTCGCGACAGGTTGAGAACTGCTGCTGTAGAGCCTAAGACCATCAGAAAACACAGATATTTACATTACGATTCATAACAGTAGCAAAATTACAGTTATGAAGTAGCAGCAAAAATAATTTTATGGTTGGGGATCACCACAACATGAGGAACTGTATTAAAGGGTCGCGGATTAGAAAGGTTGAGAACCAGTGGTCTAGAAGATACAATCAAAACAATGCTTAGGAAAATGTGCACAACTATTCCTGATTCAATAGCAGAAAGTTCTTCCTTGAGGGTGGATAGAAGCTATCGCCGATCCCTTCAGGCTATGGGAGATACCTTTCCTCCGTTCCCACGGCACTTAGCACAGATCTTTGAGCTCAAAGTGTCTATTCTGGGTTTTTTTCTTGTAGACAGATACCTTTCTTTTTATTTATTTTTTAAAATTATTTATTGTTGGAAGTATTACATATGTCTCCTTTTTCCCCTCATTGACCTCTTCCCACCCGCTCCCACCCCCCAGCACAGGCCCTCACCACCCTACTGTCTGTGTTCATTGGTTATGCTTATATGCATGCATTGAAATCTCTCTTTTTATCTATCTATTGATCAATCTATTTATTTATTTTTGTTAATCCCCACCCAAGGATATTTTTTCCATTGATTTTTAGAGAGAGTGAAAGGGAAGGAGGGAGGGAGGGAGAGAGAAATAGAGCAGAGAGAGAGAGAGATCAATGCAAGACACATGACACATTGGTTGCCTCCTGAATGTGCCCCAACCAGGGCCGGGGATGAACCTGCAACCCAGGTATGTGTCCTTGTGCGGGAATCCAACCCGAGACTCTTCAGCGAGCAGGCTGGCACTCTAACTACTGAGCAACACTGGCCAGAGTGACCTCTCTTTTTCTTTTAAATATATTTTATTGATTTTTTTACAGAGAGGAAGGGAGAGGGATAGAGAGTTAGAAACATGGATGAGAGAGAAACATCGATCAGCTGCCTCCTGCACACCTCCTACTGGGTATGTACCTGCAACCAAGGTACATGCCCTTGACTGGAATCGAACCTGGGACCTTTCAGTCTGCAGGCCGATGCTCTATCCACTGAGCCAAACCAGTTAGGGCTGACCTCTCTTTTTCTTTAATTAAAAAATTTTGAATACATCATACCTGCATATGGTATTAAATTTAAAAGGTAAAGGTGATAAATAGTGAAAAGCAAGTCTCTCTCCCAACCCTGTCCCTTAGCTATCTAGTTTTCCTCCATAGACATAACTGAAGTGACCACTGTTACTTGTTAGCAGTTTCTTGCCTCTACTTGCAGTTATTTTAGGAAAAACATAGACTGACATTTTTTTTCATTTTATTTTTAAACACCTGGTAGCACAGTATACATACTTTTGCACACTAACCACTACCTTGGAGATTGTTCTGTCAGCACATACTGTGTATCATAATAACAGCTGCATATATTGGATGGTAATAATTTATTTTTCCAGCCCCTATCAATGGCTATTTATGTTGTTTCCAATCATGTTGCAATGAGAAAACCTTGATCATATGTCAAATCACATATGTGGCAGAGTAAGTTATCTTGAGTTGCTTCTACCTTTTGGCGACTATGAATAATGCTGTCACAAACATGGATATATAAAGATCTCATTTCTTTTGGGCATATATTCAGAAGTAGAATTACTGAGTCACATGGTATTTCTACTTAAAATGTTTTTTTAAGAACTGCTACTGTTTACCATAGCAGCTGCACCATTTTACATTCACATTAATAGTGCACGAGTTCCAATGTCACCATATCCTTGCCAACATTTATTTTCTGTGTGTACGTGGGTTTTTTGTATCATTCCAGTGGGTGTGAGGTAGTTCTCACTGTGACTTTTAAATGGATGTTTTTTATTATGAGTATCAGCATCTTTTCAAAAGTATAAGAGGTTATATTTTTGGTTCCATGCTGTGTATACATTTCTTTTGCCGACTTTTAATTTGGGTTGTTAGCCCTTTTCTTATTGATCTGTAGAAGCTCTTTTATATTTAAAAAATAGTGCTAATTAGTAACTAATTAGAAAATTAGTGCATTGTGACAATGAGGTGCAAATATATTTAGTCACGAAAGCACAAGGTGAGTCCTAGCTGGTTTGGCTCAGTGGATAGATCGTCGGTCTGCGGACTGAAGGGCCCCAGGTTTGGTTCTGGTCAAGGGCACATGCCTGGGGTTGTGGGCTCAATCCCCATTAGGGGGCCTGCAGGAGGCATCCAATCAATAATTCTCATCATTGATATTTCTATCTCTCTTTCCCTCTTCCTTCCTCTCTGAAATCAATTATATATATATATTTTTTTAAGTAAAACACACAGTGGGTGTCAACATATGAACCTCACACTGCTCCTGATTGCTTTCTCTTGCCCTTTTAGTGATTTCAATAGATCTCAGAGCTTGGGCATCATATGTTAGGCCAAAGCTGACATTGCTCAATGGTAGAACCTGGAAACAGAGTTCTCTATTTGATTCTTGTGCACTTCCTCATATTAAATCATCACCAGCATCCTATTTATCATAGAATCTGACAGCTGGAAATCCTTTGAATCTGAACTCCCACCTGTTGGTAATATAGGAATCTCCCATTGTTTTCAAACCAATAATCAGTTAAACAGGGGCACAACATCAAATTATATTTTGTTATAAATTTAACAAATCACCTTGAATTCAAATAATTACAAGAAATTATTGGCCCTGGGAAATCTTGGATAAATGATCCATCCCTGTAAGTCGCACTGTGGGAAGGAGCGCTGGGGTATGACAAGGAAGTCAACACCATTTTTGACTTCTCTATTTGGAAACTCTCTTCCCCTGAGTGAGAAGCTGCCTCCAGGTAACTTCCTCTCATTGATACTGGTGTTCTTCTCTGAAACTGCTCAGGATAAGCCTAACACACTTTGCCAAAGCCCTTCAAGGATTTGGGAACATTCCTCCTCAAAATCCTGCCCAGCGTGACAGTCCTAGAGAACTTCATAAAATTAATTTGGAGAGTGCTTGCTGTCTTGGACAACACTTTGGACACAAGGTTTGTCAGAGACCTAATAAAATATGGTGTTAAAATTCTTGAGACTGACATGATTCTCTTTTAAAAGTATACATGCCCCATGTGAAGAATTTCAACTCTAGCTGTCATGTGGGCTGGGAGTGGGGGGGAGGAGGAAGGGTTGGGTTAGTAAGCTAGTTTCTTCAATGTTGTTGGCTCTGAAAAAGAACAGAAATGTCTCTGCTCCCTCAGGAATGAGGTCTCAGCCACAACCACGAGTCATTGCTTTCTCCAGAGCGCCTGTGAAGTAGAAACTCTTGCTTTTGGAGGGAGAGAGCCAAAAGGGGAATGGGAGAGGAAAGAACCTAAGAGTTTACAGGGGAGATTCTCTGAGAGATTCCTGTCATCTGTGAGCAGAATAAGGTCTGTAGGTGAATGAAATGGTCACACACCTGAAATGAGAAGCCTTCATGTAGCTGGAGGTTCACTTCAGAAACAAAGAACACCCACTCTACACCTCTTTCCCTTACTTCAGGGGTGGGGAACCTTTATTCTGCCAAGGGTCATTTGGATATTTAGAACATCATTCGCAGGCCATACAAAACTCTCCACTTACAAATTAGCCTGCTATATTTGGTCAAACATTTAATTCACTCACTCCTAATGCCTTGGCTGGGCCAGACCAAATGACTTTGCAGGCCTTATATGGCCCATGAGCCAGACATTCCACACCTCTGCTTTACATGTCTGACCCATCATGGAGTGTGAGTGAGAGGCAGTTGAATGACTATACTATTAGTCCTTGCGATAAGGTGGGATTATTTGCCCTCATATTACAGATGAAGAAATGGAGTCTCAGAGGGGTTAAGACACTTGTTCTAGCCACTGGCTAGTAGATGACAGAGTTGAGGTTTTAAACCCACGCATCCTCTCTGTGTTCTTTTAAAGCACTGGTGTAGTTCCTTTAAAAGTTCCAGCCAGTTTCAGCTGTGCCGTGGGAACAAGTGGAAAGGATTCTAATTCTGCCCACACTTAGAGTAACAGGGAGCAGCAGTCCCCAGGCAGCTGTGCTGGCAGCTACTGAATCAGAGTGTGGATGCTCAGGGAAACATGCTGGGATGAGGTGGGAGGGGACCCAAAGTGTCCCTTTGTATCAGGGGAGTTTCTGAGCTTCCATTCATTCCACAACTATTGCTTGAGCACCCGTTATGTGCCAGGCAGAGAATGCTCCTCTTCCCTCCAGCCCTGGCCAGGTCATCAGTTTCCTGTTGTGGGTTTAGCTCCAGGCACGTGTTACAACTAAGCCTCACCCAGAAGAGCTCTGGGGCAAAGATGAGTACTTGAGCAGAAAAAGGAGGAAATGCACAGAAGGGACCTTTTGCGTCTCCGGTCTGAAGCACATGTGAGATCTAGTTTAGGCAAGAGGCAGTATGAAGGGATGTGGACTGCTGGAGGCCAGCAACGGGGTGGGACAGGGAAGTACAGAAATGACGACATGGAAAGTGAGACAAGGATTCCAAGGCAGAAGTTGGGGAGCAGCAAATAAAGTGTTCCTTATTTCACAACTTTGTCTAGAATACGTATTAGTGGTGATCAGGGTACTAGGAAAAAATGCTAAGTTTACTGTTGTCTTAGGAAGGTTATTCACTGAGATCAGCTCTCATGCAGACATTTACTGAACTTAGTGTCAGGCTTCCTTTAGAGGCTGTGGGGGAATATAAAGATGTGTAGGCCTTGGTCCCTCACCCAGCCCTAGAAAGAAAGATAAGGTCCACAAATAACTACAATTCAAGCTCCAGGACTAGTGTGGAAGGTGGCAATACCTATCTCCTTCTAGCAAATACAAGAGTCCTTGTTCCAAGCAAAAAGCAGGACACCACAACCTTTATGGAGGGAGTACCAGGGTGGCCTCAGCCCATGCTCAGGGCCTGGCCCTTTGCCTTCACCAGTTCATACTGTGACCGGACAAGGCAACCTTGATGGCTGGGCACTGTCAGCCAGGTGAGAGGAGAGTGACATGCAGGAGGAGCACAAGCTGTCCAAGGCCCTGGCTTGCCTGTGTGACACATGGATTACTTCTCAGAGCACCAGAACCTCTAGAGCAGCTAGTATTACCTTGAAGGTACCAGGAGGAATAAGGTAGGCTTACTTCCCTTTTCAATGAAGTTCCTTAACTTCAAATTAGGAAGAGTTCTGGGAATTGAATGTATCTGAATTTTCACAAAGCTTCTGACAAGGTGTTGCATGATATGCTTAAGAGCAGTATGGGGAAATGTGGGATTGATATTAGTATGCTTACTTGGCTGAAAGGCTGTGCCTTAATATTGTTCATTTGTTCAACAAATTTTTATTGAGCCAGGCATGGTGCTACGTGCTGGGAATATAACAATAAACAAAACTAGCAACAGCTCCCCTTCATGGGGTTGCTTACAGTTAAGTAGAAGAGCAAGATAATGATCAAATAATCACACAAATAAATATAAAATTACAATGATGACAAGTGCTATAAAGGAGAGTCTATACCATGAGTAGTCTAAACGTGAAGAACAATGTGGTAGATTAAACATGGATACATTCTTTGCTACCCCTCCCATGAAGGGGTGAAATCTAATCTTTCCTTGAATCTGGGCTGGCTTCAGAGATTTGTTTGACCAATAGAATGTGTAGAAGGGAGGTTTGGGACTTCTGAGGCTAGATCAAAAGAAGCTTCACAGCTTCTGTCTTTCTTGGAGTACACTTTCTGGAACTTGGAGCTGCCATGTATGATGTTCCACTACCCTGAGACCTCTATGCTGGAGAGGCCGTGTGTAGGTGTTTGGTTCAATAGTCCCAGCTAAGCCCAGCTTTCCATCTCTGCCAAGCCACCAGGCATGTGGCTTGAATTCCCTAGATCAGAGGTCATCAAACTGCAGCCTACAGACAGAATCTAGCTATCAACTATATTTACAAAGTTTTCTTGGAACACAGCCATACTCATTTATTTAGTTATCATCTCTGGCTGCTTTTGCACTACAATGGTAGGGTTGAGTAGCTGAGATAGAGACTATGTGACCACAAAGTTGAAAATACCCTCTATCTGGCCTTTTATAGAAAAAAACTAGAGGCCCAGTACACAAAATTCGTGCATGGGAAGGGGGTCCCTCAGCCCGGCCTGCACCCTCTCCAATCCAAGACCCCTCGGGGGATGTCTGACTGCTGGTTTAGGCCCAATTCCTGCAGAACTAAACTGGCAGTCAGACATCCCTCTTGCAATCTGGGACCACTGGCTCCTAACCGCTTGCCTGCCTGCCTGCCTGCCTGATTGCCCCTAACCGCCTCTGCCTGCTGGCCTGATCGCCCCCTAACTGCCTTCCCCTGCCAGCCTGATCCCCCCCATAACTGCTCCCTCCTGCCAGCCTGATCTCCCCTTAACTGCTCCCCCTGCCGGCCTGATCGCCCCTAACTACCTCTGCCTCGACCCCTGCCACCATGGTTTTGTCCAGGAGGACATCCAGAAGTTGTCAAGAAGATGTCCAGTCTAATTAGCATATTGCTCTTTTATTAGTATAGATACCTTGCTCCAGATCAGCACTATCCAATAGAAATGTAAGCCAAACCACATAATTTGAACACTTCTAGTAGCCACATTAAAAATTGAAAATTTTAATAATATATTTTATTCAATCCAATATCTGTAAAGTATTATAATCTCAACATGGAATCAATATAAAAATTATTAATGGAAATTTTACAATCTTTTTCTGTACCAAATCTTCTAAATCTTGTGGTTATTTTACACTGACAGCACATCTCAATTAAGACAAGCTACATTTCAATTGATCAGTAGCTATATGTGGCTAGTGACTGCCAAGTTGAACAGTGAAGCTCTAGAGAAGTCCATTCATTCATTAGCTTAATATCACCAAGTGACCTCAGTTGATGCCATGAGAACCAAAACAATCACTTAGAAGCCTGCCCAAATTTCTGACCCACAACATTGAGAGAGAGAGAGAGAGAGAGAGAGAGAGAGAAATATTTATTGTGTCAAGCTGCTAAATTTGGGGGCAGTTCGTGATGCACCTATAGGTAGATAAAAGAGACTGAATAGGTGCTAAGTAGGTACAAGGTTGGGGAATGGCTTGGGAGAATTCTAGGCAAAGGAAACAGCATGTACAAAGGCACAGAGGCAAAAGGTAGATGTGCTAAAGTGAATGAAGAGGTGGGAGACAAGGCTGGAGAGGTCAGTAGGAGCCAGAACATGCTTACCTTATGGGACAGATAAGGATTTTGGTCTTTATTCTGAAAGCAATGTGAAACACTGAAGAAATTAAAGTAGAGGAGTTACATAATCAAGTTTGCATTTTGAAAAGATGACTCTGGCTGATGTGTAGCAAATGGACAGTAGGGAAGCCAGAACAGATGCCAGAAGACCAATCAGTTGTCAGACATTCAAGTATAAGAAGATGGCTGTTTGGCCAGGCTGGAAGGGGCAGAAGTAGAGAGAAGCCATATGTAGGATTATAAGCAACAGGATATGGTGGTAGATTAAATATGGGTGATGAAGACAAGATATCAATTGGTTCATTGATTCATTCATTTATTTATTCAACAACCAAGTGCCAGGAATCATTCTTGTTTAATAGGCTGATATCAGAGAGGATGCTAAAGGCTCAGTTTTTTACTTTTTCATTTCACATATTTAGTAAAACTATGAATGAAAACACAGAAACCATGCTTCTGCTTTCAAATGTGCAGATGACCCAAAGATGAGCCAGATAGCTACTGGTCAGTTGGTCAGCTGAATTAATAATCATGAATCCTGAAAAGAAAGTCTGATGCTAACATGATGAATCTCATGATTCATAAAGCATAAAGAACTTAAGTTTTAAAATAACCACTGTGAACTAGAATAGCTTATCCATAGTCAATGTAAAAATCACATAAATGTTAGTGCGGCATGGCTAACAAAAAATTAATTCTAATCTTAGTGAAGAATGTGGTTGCTATACTCTGTGCTTATCAGACCACATTACTTGTGGTATCACGTTTAGTGAGGTTGGTTATACTTGAGTGACAATGACAAATCAGAGTTTTTTAAGAGAAGCAGCAGCACAATTCACTAGAGAATAATGAAAGTGTGTCAAATGAGGAACAGTTAAAAGAACTGGGGGCAATAAACTTGAAGAGAAACCTGCAAGCACATGACAGCTGTCTACAAATATTTAAAGGCCCTCTGTGGGACACATACATTGTTGCTGGAGGGCAAGTAGTTCCAATAACTGGAAGCCACAGGGATCCAGATTTCAGTTTCAGATAATGGGGAACTTTGAATAAAGTGCTACGATCAAAGACTGGATGTTCTTGTGAGGTAATGAGCTCCTCATCACCAGCAAAAGTGGGGTAACAATGCACTGGAGACATTTTAGGAGGGATTATTGAATTGGGTGGGTGGTTGAACTCTATAACTTTTAAGTTTCCTTTAAGGTTCTCTTTACATTCCAAGAAAGAAGCAAAAATAAAGGAGAAAACCTGGACACACCACCTTTATCTGCCCCTCCCCCCCGCCCCAGAATCCATTTCTCTAATTTTTAGCATAGTATACAATAAGGTGCATTTACAGGATCCACCTGTCTATGAAGGATCTGCTGAGCTGACTACAAGTGGCCCAGGACTTCAGAAGAGATGAAGAATAGCAAGCAACCCTATAGCCCAGAGGGTGGGGTGAAGGTGTAAAAGTAGGTCAGACTTGGTCTCAGAATTGTACCCTGGTGACAGAACATGGTGAGCTAGGCATAGTGGTATTTGCAGGAGAGTTGATTTCTGTTAGAGCAGAAGAGGCTTTTACCCAGTATTGGTTACAGCTGAGCCCATTCATTCTGATACTCTCACTCCTGAGAATTGCCTACATGGGTTAACAGAATGTTATTAAGAATTGCTGTTTTCTTTTCATATTAGCATTTGTTGATTTCCTAGAACTCAATGTAGTGACCTTCTGCCTCTTGATGTCCTTAAAACACTTTGCAAGCTTCCAACAATTCTTCTCATGACAGCCCTTCAAGCAGATTCCTGAAGAGGTACAACCCTGCATCCCAGGCATCCAGTTGATATGTCTCCAAGAACTACTGCCTCCTGATGAATCACTTATAAATGTTAGATTGAGTTCCACTGGATAAATGTTTTGGTCATACTCTTGATACACACATGTATAAGAACAGAGGCATAACTCTATGTTTAATGTTTCTTATTGGTATAATAGTCTTTGGCAACTTTCTAAGTCATAGCTAAATAGAATACGTAGTCTATAAGGACACATGGAAATGGGGGCATGATCATGGCCTTTTGTAGGACACTAAGAAAAGCTGACTGGACTGGAAGAGAGGTTGCCTTAGGACAAATAATGGGACATTAGCTTCTGTAAATAGGGTAGGATAGCTTAATGGGGCCTAGACAATGAGAAAAGGAGTTTATATTTGATTTGATATAGAATTAGGAGTTTGGGAACAGAAAAGTTACATAATGAAAGTTTAAAGAAAACAAGCCTATCATAAGCCTGAGAAAAGAGGTGAGGACTGATAGCAGAGTGCTCAAGAATGCCAGTGTTAAAGGCTCATAGACTTGACATGAAGAGGCTGAACCAGCATGGGACAGTAGACATGACACAAAAGATAGGAGCGTAGGTGATGCCTTGATGAAAACATGAACACTTTCCGGTGTCTGGTAGACATGTGAGATGATTGGCTATGAGTACATGTCACCCATCCTAAGCTCTGCTTTCCTTGTGCTCCCCCACCAGCCATGTCTCCTAGCTCAGGCTGCATCATATGTCTGACTTGGTTTCCAATATCTTCTTGGAGAAAGTCCCCTTGAGCCCCCATTTTCAGAGAAGTTTTCTACTTAACACTGTCTTCCTTTCATTAGCTGTCTTTTCCCTCACCCATTTGGGAAGACAGTATTTCCACATGGATATGAGGGTATAGGTACAAAGAGGTATTGGGTACAAAGAAGACATGTCTATGCAGATACCTAAGGAGCAGAAGATGCTTTTATTCACTCCCCAATATTGTAAGAACTAAAGGGTTAAAATTAAGAGTCTATTTTCCTCACTCAGAAGAAGGAGCACAGCATGGAAATAGCATTCAGCTTTTCTCATCTCCCAGCAGCAAGTCTGTATGCAAGACAGATGCCCAGCTCTCCTAGGCATATCTAGAATCAGACCTTTCTGTGTCAAGGACCATGTCTTTTCAAATTGGCAATGGCTTTGAAAACCACTTCTTTCATTTTGCCAAAAAGTACCTATAGGTAAGCATCATGAAAAGTTTTATAGGTACTCTGAGTCCATGCACATCTAGTCAAGGGCTCTATATGCCAAGAACAAAACCCACAGAACTCACTAAAAGGCAGCCATGCCAATTTTGGCCCCTGAAGGAAGCCACTTCCTGTTCTCTCAGGACCAGAATCCTGGCCAAAGAGAGAAAGTCAGTGTTTCAAAGGAACAATTTGAGAGGTGTCCCCCTCTCCCCATTTCGAGTTACCAGCCCTACTCTGGTGATTGGAATTCCCAAATTACTCATTCCTTGGGTTAAGGAGTTTTTGAAAACCCCTGTTAAAATGCAACTGCTAGCTGGAATGGAGAAATGTGTTTTTGTTTTTTAGCCATTAAAAGTTAAGTTCAAGTTACTTTATCTAAGTAGGAAATGGAACTCAGAAAGGAATCAGACTCACAAAAAGAGAGAGAAGAAAATGGGACCTTTCTCATCTTGATGAGAGATGAAAAGCACTAAAGACACTTTTCTTCCTAACACATTCAAAATTTCATCTATTTCCCAAACCTCAGCCTGAGTATATGCCAATGTACCGTTCAAAAATAAGTCTATATATAAGAATAAAGAGGAGGATAAGGGTCCAATAAAGGTTGTGTGCCCAGCCTATGGACATTCTCCCTTCCTGTCTCCCAAAGACGTTTATCTGCCTGACCATAAAAGGCGAATTGTCAACCCTTGCATTGACTCTGGATAAGCACCCACAACGCCCCCCCCCCCCCACCATTCCTCCCCTCACCTCCTTGCTAGTTTCAGACACGATTGGTTCTAGTTCTGTCTCTTCACAGCTTCAGTCTCCTGGCCCAAAGACCCCTAAACTCACCCCCACGTCTATCTGGTATTCGATTTTCTCCTAAAGAACCTGGCTTGGCTCACCTTTTAACTTTCCATGTTCTCTCCCTCTCCTTCCCACTCCCACGCCACCTCCACCAGAAAGGGACATCTGACCTCTAGGGATATCAGAGTAACCAAATATCAAACTCAAGGACATAGTTATTAAACCATGAGCACCACCACAAAGACTTATTTTCTTCTCTTCAAAGTACAGTTGCGATGCAGTTATTTTTTAGGCTAGAAGCTTCAAGGGTATACGGACTATGTCTTTTATGCACCTGGGACATAGTAAGCACTCAATAAATATATTTACAGACACAAATGAACAGAGATTTTAAAAAGCTCTCATGATGTACAGGACAGCTCATGTAAATAGCATTAATGGTATCTGCAGAAGACATACTATAGAACTGTGAACTTGTGCACATAATTAAACAGACTCATTTTAGTTCAGAGCCTTAGTCCCAGGATTGAGGTTGCAGGTCAAAGAAGCAGGTCATCTCCTTAGTTATAAAAATGTGAGAGGAGTGGGAAGTTCCCTTGGCCCCAAATTACTTTCACCTGTCTCTCCAGAACCTTAAATAACTATTAATGGAGGCATTATTTTAAGCCTATTTGCAAATGCAAATATGTTCATGGTATACAGAACACAGTAAACCACTGCCTCGGCTCTTTTTTTGCCCAGACTATTTCCTATTTCTTTCCAAATGAGCTATTGGGGTCTCTGATGCCAAGAGGGGCCAGTATTGGGATGGGGCACTTCGATGGGAAGAAGAAATGGGGAAAGGTTTCTGGACCGGAGAAGGAAAGGGCTAAAGAAGAAAGCAGATGCCACTGCAGAGGCTGTGGGTTTGACTGAGTTCCCGCCACCATCACCACTGGCTTTCCGCTGGCACAAAGGGCTCAGGCCAGTATCCTTGGATAGTTTCTCCTGAGCAGAGCTGCTTGGAGCCCCAGCACTCTAAGGCCAAGGGAGGGTATCAGTTGTTTAAGTGGCCCCTTCTATTTCCTGCCTGTCCTGTTGCTAAGCTCATCAAAGCAGACAAAGGAATCTGGCTGAACCACAGTTTGTAATGCCCTACCTCGAACATAGCCAGTCTGAAAATCAAGCCTCATGGTCAATGGTTTTAAGCATGTACTCCCTTCTTACCCACTCTCTTGCTAGCCATCAGCCCGACCACTGAACACCTGCACCTTTACCCCACACCATGCTCCCCAGGCACACGAGAGTCATGAGAACATACCTGTTACAAATGCCTATCCACCGTAGCTCCCAGAGGCCAGATGTATAAGCCCAGTGGCATTCCCAAGAAACACAGAAGCAAGGCATCAAGAATAAATGAAGAGGAGCCGTAGTGAGCTACCCATTTTTCCTAACACTCCGTGTAGAGAGAGAAAATATTAGGACCGAGGCCAGAACTCAAATGCAAAAAGGGGAACTGACTAGAGAGAAATAACACCCAGAAAGGGCTGGGCTCTTGCTCCAGATAAGATTGGCAGGTGGGCATTTCCACTGATCATAATGACTACGAATGCACTCTCAGAGAGTGAGTGAGTGTAAAGCCCTGAGGAAAACCCCCAAAGACAGCCCCAGCCACAAACATGAGAAAGGCACATTCCCTAAAAAAGGGACAGATCCAGGCGTGCAGCCTTTACCAATAGGTAAAGATTCAGTTCAGTGCAACAAATGTTTTACTGGGCAGCCATGTGTCAGGCACTGTGTCTGGCGTGGAAGGACTTCAAGACCAGAGAGAGCAAGGAGACCAGGTGTTTCACCTGCCACCTTCTCCCCAAATCATTCATTGAGTACCTACCTCTCCATGGATCCTGCTAGAAGCCAATAATATACACAGCCCCTACTTTCATATTATCCTAATCTAATCCTAGATGTCCTAATTTAGAATGTTTGTAACCTTGGTCTACTATTCCTAGAAATGAGTGATATTCTCGTGACTGGGAACAAGTCAAAGTGGAAGTGTAAAATGTATGTGAATGCCCAGTGGATTTTTCCAAGCCTAGTACTTCAGCAGAAACAGGCTTTACAAATGTAATCCTGCTCACACATTCATGGCTTCTTTTTCTGACCTCGTCAGGCCCTGCAAAGTTTCCTGCTCAATGTGGGAGACATTCATGTGCCTTCGAGGCTGCAGCATTTGAGCTAAGGAGAGAGGCAGCCCTCTCCAAGCATGTCTCCCCACTCTCTTGGAGGCTAGCCATGTCCTGCATGGCTGGAGAAATGAAGAGACAAAGTGAAAGCTGTTGTTGTCCGGGTTGAGGACGCTCACTCAAGCAAGGATGTGTGGTGCAGGGGAGGCAGTGCAGGCTTGGAACTGGTGGTCCACAGTCAAATCCTGGCTTGACCACTGCATTCTGGGCAAATTACTGAGCATCTCCCAGTCTCAGTCTTCCCATCTATGAAATGTAACAGCTTCCTTGCTGCATTGTTGTGCAAAACAAGTGAGATTTGCATGTAAGTCACCTGGCACAGAGCATGCCATGCAGCTCTTTAGCCTTCATGATTACTTTCCTATCTTCTTTTTAGACTTTCCAATTCTAACTTTGAACTTTCCACAAAGATCTTCCCTCTATCACTGGAAAGGTGATGATCATTCTTCCCAAAACAGGTCTGTAAACTTCTTCACCTTCCACACAGGGCCTCTCAAACCCAAAGGACTCCTGTGTGAGTCCTGGGCCCTGACTCACAGGTCATCACTTCCTCTCAGCCAGTCTATGTGCATACCTTGGAAACTTCATCCTTTATTCGAATAGGCCCCACCTGGGGTTTTCCTCTGGATTTTACAATCGTATCTTTTTTTTATTTTTTATTTGCAAGGGTCCATTTGGTTTCTTTAGTGTAACACATGAAATAACCCACCCATCTGAGCACAGGATAATTAATTCACATTCTACTTAGTTTTTAACTTTTCTTCTTTTCCTGGTATTCAGCAGTCAAAATACAAGATAGGCTAAATTGGAAGGACCGGCTATCAAAATATTTGGAATGGTATTTCCCAAACTACACTCCTTTTAGCTACTAGTACCACGTTATATCCATATAAAATCTGTGTTATTTGTTATACAATATTTTTCTCTTAACTCTAAGTAAATTTATTTTAAACAGTATCTTTATGTTAATACTAAAACTTTTTTTCAAAGCAATACCATTTGCCATAAATAAAGGATGGGTAAAAATAACACTTCACATTGGGCTTTAGAATCACAGAGATCTGTGTTCAAACCCTAGCTCCACTAGTTAATGCCCATGTGTCCTGGGGGAAGTTACTTAATTTCTCTGAGCCTTAGTTTTCTCATAGAAGTAATAAATATCTCACAAGTTTGGGGTGAAGATTAAAGAGGATGACACACATATGGTACTTAGCACAGATCCTGGCATATAGTAAGTTCTTTAAAAAAAAAAAAAGCTGTTTTATTGTTTTCTCTTTTCCATGACGCTTCCCTCATCTACTTATTTCAGTTTCTTCTTAGAGCAGCTCTTCCTCAATACTGTGAGCCAGGCAGCAGAAATAAAGAACGAGATGGTGTCATGGGATTCTCTTATTTGAAGACAGAGTTGCAAGGTTGTTTAAGGAATCTCAGAAATCATTCCAGTCTCTCACTGAAGCAAGGACCCCCTGATGTCATCTCTGATAGATGGGTAGGCTTTGTTTTCTCGCTTATGCTGGAAAAACTCACTACCTGATAAGACAGTTATAACAGAAAGGTCTAACTTCTAATGACCCCCAATCTCCCACCCCCACTCCCCAACCCCGTAAATACCACCCAGTTGTCCCTGTCATATTTTCTGGAACTATAAGAATATGTATATTAATTTCTCCCTTTATATAAAACACTCCAAATACTGGAAAGCAGATTTTATAAATTTCCTTAATAGTTCCTTCTCTCAACTAGATATTATCAGTGTCCTCAACTGTGCCTCAAATGATGTGGTCTCTAGACCTAATTAACTTGACAGCTCTCCCTCTGGCACCTGGGGCCCCTGAATTTGTCAACATACCTCTTTGCAGAGGGGCTCACAGGATGGAATGGACAATGACAAGATTACTTTCATTCATGGGTCAGAGATCAAATTTACCTGTAAACAGCTGCATTGGGAAAGTGGCTGGCCATGATTTTTTTTTTTTTTTTATGTCAAGTCAGATCACCACCCCTTGGCCTCATTTTGTTTGTGTGTCAGTGTTTGGGGCCAATGAAAATAACTCTGAATCTCCCACGTGTCATCCACTGTATTCGCCATCCCTCTGAGTTTTGCGCCACTCCAAAACCTGAGAAGGAGGCCTTACCCAAGAGTTATAAGAGCCAAGCACAGAGAAGTTTCAACAGTGATAGTGGCCAAACGGTGGTCAGCAATATCAAGTGCTGAGAGGAGGTACGGTAGAATGAAGATCAATTCCTTGTGTTTAGGGAGAAGGAAGTTGCTGATAACCTCAGAAAGCTGCTTTCTGTGTGGGGCTGCTTCCTCCAGCGCCTCACTCCGGATGCTCTCACTCAGGAAGCCAAAGCTAAGCATGAAGAAGGGAGTGGCTACAGATAGTAGCAGGGTGGGAGAAACAGACACTTTCCTGGTGTCACAGCTCAACACTGCCCACGAGAGAGGTCCCTGGGACCACCTAGTTAGGATCCAATCTGTGAGGCAAAGCTGGAAACCTGCAGGCATTTGGAAACATCTAAACACTTACCTGAACGTTTCAATTCCAGCCATGTATTTGTTGCTCTCTATAAGTGGCTTCCTGTGACCAGTGGTCAAGAGGCAGTCTAAAACTATGCCAGGTGGTGGGGGTGCCAATATAGGATAAAATAGTCTCCACAAATAACTACAGCAACATTATTGATTGAAACGTTAATTAGTGTTTGTTTTCTGAGTTTTCTTGACACAGGGATTTTGGTGGGGGAGAAAGTAAAAGAAACCTATAGTCAAAGGTACTTCTGAACTCTTGAGAACACCCATGGAAGACACAATACAGGTACCCTAGAAGGTGAGAGAAAGAGACAGAGTGCTTTTGAGATGCAAGAGGAAGGGAGGGAAGGGCACAGATGTGAGGATACTGCAAACAGTGGGACCAAGCATCCTGTCTCAGTGCTCCCAAGGGGATAACAACCTCAGGGGTGATGGCTCATTCCTACAGAGGAGGTGCTCTTGGCTCAGGGGGCCCAGCCTAGCAGATAATGTCGTCCCCCACTGTGGCATGGAGGCAGAGAGCTGCCAGGTTTCACAGACTGCTATGGACTAGGTAGTGATGTTACCAATGACAACCAAGACAGACCGAGGACTTGAGGTCCTTTTCACCACTTTCTAGGCACCAGGTAAGCTTCCTGAATTCTGACTGGGCTGTAAGAGGGGTAGGGGACCCCTGTATGATCAAGATAGAGTCTCCTGTCCAATTGTTAGAATGGGGGCTCAGAAGTGGTATTAGGTTGAATTAAAGGACACAAAAGAGTGATAATCTTTTGCATACTTGGATTCATGGACAGCAATTCATACCAGATGCATAGTAGAATCCATGCTGGGGGGCAGGGCGGGGAGCAGGATTGGACTGTAAACACAGTTCCCAAATTGTTCTTGATTTAGAAGTGATACAGCCACGGGTGGGGTCCTGTTCTCATTCCCAACCCTGCGCATAACCTCTAGTGATGCAGGATTATCAGCCACAGCCTCCGGGACCTGACTCTCCCCTTCCAATGGAACTCTGCTGGGTCCACAGGCCGCGTTTCCTGACACAGTCTGAGGGAGAACATAGAGCATTTGCTATGAAATTTTCCTTTTGCTGCTATGGTAACATTCCATTTTTTGGAACCCTTTCTCCTTAAAACATAGATATCCTAACTGCTGGGAAAATGAAAAGACAAGTCACAGACTGGAGAAAATATTTGTAAAATATATATGATAAAGAACTGGTATCCAAAATGTACAAAGAATTTTGAAAACTCAAAGATAAGGAAACAGACAAATCAATTTAAAAATGGGCAAAAGAATAAACAAACAAAATTGAAACAAGACTCATAGACACAGAAATCAGTCTAATGATTGGTTGCCAGAGGGGAGGAGGGTTGGGGGGCTGGGTAAAAAAAGATGAAGGGATTAAAAAGTAGTTATAGAATAGTTATGGGGATATAAAGTACAGCATAGGGAATGTAATTAATAATCCTATACAGTAAAGAGCTAATATGCAAATGGATGTCACACCCTCACGCCCTCATGCTGGGGCTAGGGGACCTGAGGCCAGGCCGGGGGACCTGAGGCTGCACCCCCCAACCTGGCAGGGCTGCATCCCCTGCCCCAGCACCTGAGGGGGACCTGAGGCCGAACCGGGGGACCTGAGGCTGCATCCCCTGCCCCAGCACCAGGGCCGGGGGACCTGAGGCCGAACCCCCCCTGCCTGGCGGGGATTGATGGGGTACCTGAGGCTGTGCCATGCCCCTCCACCCCCGCCAGGCAGGGCTTGACAGGGGAACTGAGGCTGTGACTCCCGCCTGGCAGGGCTTGACGGGGGACCTGAGGCTGCACCCCCCCACCCTGTGGGGTTTGATGCAGGTGGAGCCAGCTGGGTCTGGGTCTTGCGTGATTTCGAGGTGCGCGCGGGTGGGCGGGGACTTGACTCCGGTCCTGCGGCGCACCCCAGACTCTGACAGAAGGGAGATTTTCATATACATTTTACTAATTTTCTTTCATCTCTGACACTTCTATTATAGAGAAAGGGCCAATAGCAATATTAAAATATTTCCGCTAATTAATTCCCTTTTAATGTTCATGAATTTTGTGCACCGGGCCACTAGTACTGTAATAACTATGTACAGTGTCAGGTGGGTATGTGAAATATAGATGGGGGAACCACTTTGTAAAGTATATGATTGCCTAACCACTATTCTGTACACCTGAAACTAATACAAAATAATATTGAATGTAAACTGTAATTGAAAAATGATATTTTAAATGGGTAAAAGATCTGATCATACACCTCACCAAAGAAGATATACAGATGGCAATTAGTATATGAAAAGATGCTCAGTATCATATGTCATTAAGAATTTGCTAAGTAAAACAACAATGAGCTACTCCTACACCTACCTTTTCAAATGGCTAAAATCCACCTCCCCCCCCCCCCAAAAAAAAAATGACAACAACAATTGCTGACAAGGATGTGGATTCATAAGAACTTTCATTCATTGCTGGTGAAAAAATTATATAGGCACTTTGAAACACATTCAGGCAGTTTCCTATAAAAATTAATTATCATAAGCCTACCATATGATCCAGCAATCATGCTCCTAGGTGTTTACCCAAATGAGTTGAAAATTTATGTCTACACAGAAACCTGCACATAAATATTTATAGCACCTGTATTCATTAGCTCCAAAACTGGAAGCAACTAAGATGCCCTTCAATAGGTAAATGGGTAAACAAACTATGGTACATCCATACAATGGAATATAGTTCAATGATAAAAAGAAATGCACTATCAAGCCACAAAAAGATATGGAGGAACTTTAAATGCATTTTGCCTAACAGAAGAAGCCAGTCTGAAAACGTTATATACTGTGTGATTCCAACGAGATGACATTGAGGAAAAGACAAAACCACAGAAATAGTAAAAAGATCAATGGTTGCCAGGGGATGTGGGGACAGATAAATATGTGGAGTACAGTCAAACCATTCTTTATGACACTGTAATGGTGGATTTGTTATTATAAATTTATCAAAATCCATAGAACTATAAAACACAAAGAGAAAAACTTAATATCAAGTATGGACTTTACTTATTAATAACATATCAATATTGATTCATTCATTGTAACAAGCATATCACACTAATGCAAGATGGTTAAAATAGGGGAAACTGTGTAGGGAAGAAGGGTATATGGGAATTCTCTGTACTGTTTGCTTAATTTTTCTGTAAATCTAAAACTGTTCTAAAAATAAAGTTTATTCATTTTAAAAAACACACACACTAACCACATGCACTGATTCCTGGTAAAGCAACGAAATTAATGGTGTGACATTTTAGAGGCCTTCTAGACTAGTGGGTAAGAAAATTAGCATCAATTTCACAGTCCAAAGGTTCACTTCTCCACGTTGTAGGCATATAATCAAACACCATACACACCATGTTGCTGTGAAAAATCTCTAGTTTTGTATTTCTGCCCTCTATTTTGACATTTTCTGCAGGTTGCTGTTGCAGGTCCATAGATTTTTATGTTGATTCCTTAGGTAAATTAAAGAAAAAGCCCCATGTTTTCTCAGGACCAGATCAATTTAAAAAATAGCTTTCAGTTCCATGTTTCTGGAGGAACATTCTTAGAAATGTAATAAGTTTCTTTTTTTTTTTCCTTTGAGGTAGTGATACAGTCTTGACCTACACTTAAAAGCAAATTTTATACAGTTAAGCATTAGCGATTGAGTCTTTTTCTTTGTCTGAGCCAAAATTTTTCTACCTCCATGTTTATATCCTACACCTGAGTCTGAGTTAGGGAGAGACCCTCACTCTTACAATCTCTACCACAGGCTGGCTTGTTTGGTCTCCCTGCCCTGAGGTACCTTCTTTTATGACTTTCTCAGGATGCAAATTCACAACCATCATTCATGCATGCTGAAAAAAGAGGAAAAACTCAGAAAGGCAAGCCAGTTATTTGTAAGACACCAACAGTTGTCTGTAAGATTCTATCAAGTGAATGCAAAAGATTCTTGTCTGCACTTTCTCTCAAAATCAAATGGTGGGTAAATAAAACATACCTGACTTCAGCAGCAAAATACATTGAAAATTACATTAGCACGTATTAAAAGGAGGTTGAGAAAAAATGTCGAAAGGGCAAGCATTGTGATGCATGCAGTTTAGAAAAAGGAGTACTGTCTTACCAATGGTGGGTGTAGCCTTCAGATGACCTGTGAGTTTAGCCGTGTGGGTAAGTGGGCAAGATGAGGAAGGTGGGTTTGGGTAGAGTTCAGGCTAGGGACAACAACCCCAGCAAGTGAGGAGCCAATCTTTCCATACCCAGGGTCTGAGAGGGGTATGGCAGAATGGGGGAGGGGGAGAGAGTGCTGCGGCACCCCCAGAATCAAGAGTTTCTGGGAAGTGTGATATCTATAGTGTGGTGGAAGGAGACGCATCATCATTTCTCCCTGTGGAACGAGGCCCATTCCTGGGGGAACAGCCCCAGGGGCCAGTGGAGAACTGGACCATGGGTCAGGAAACAAGGCTAAGCCAGAGAAGGACTGCAGTTTGTGGAACTGAGGGACTCATAACTCACACCCTGGAGACTAGAGATCAGGATTATAACCGCAAGAACACACCCAGAGCAGCTGTCCCAGCTTGCTTGTCTGCCGGCGAATAAACACCTCATGAAAGGGTGTGGGCAGAGTTGTAGGGGTGGTGCCAGGGTGTCCATCGGAACTGGTAGTAAATATAGGCTCTAGTGACATACAAATTCACACATTTTTATGCTTCACATTTATTCCTACCCATTTTTGTATATCAGTAATATTTTCCAACAATACTTTAACATCAATAGCTATAATTACACCATTTGGAATTTCCACTTTTTACTTTGCCTTCATTCGTTCAACAAATACTTAACCTGTCCTGACTGAGTACAGGCCCTGGGCTGGTCCTGGGATCCAAGGTGAGTATAAGCAGAGGGTCCTTGCCTTCCCAGAGCCTGCAGGTGAGTGTAAGAAACCTGCACAATCTAATAATGTCAAGGTACTTGCCACCAAGTGATTTTCAACATAAACAACTTCAGTTATGTATCATAATGATTAAATACCATCTTAAGAGCATGAAGTAGATTTACTAGGTCGTATAGGTCACAATTAAGAAAAAATTCCCCAGGCCTGGTCAGTGTGGCTCAGTTGATTGAGCATCATCCTGTGCAGTGAAAGTTCACCAGTTCAATTCCTGGTCAGGGCACGTGCTCAGGTTGTGGGCTTGATCCCTGGATAGGATGTGTGCAGGAGGCAACCAATTGATGTCTCTCTCTCTCTCTCTCTCTCTCTCTCTCTCTCTCTCTCTCAAATCAATAAAGAAAAAAAAATTAAACAAAAAATTCCCCAGGCTGTCCATCTCAGGAATGGGCTTCTCCAAGAGATACGGGTTCTCCTTCACTTTATAATTGATAATGGCCATGGTGTCTGCATGACCATTAGTCATAGATGGCACGGTAGAGACAACTCACTCATGGGAAGGGTAGACTAAGTGGTCCTGAACTCCTAATTTAGTAATTCTATATTCTAGCCATTCAGTAAGGTTTACAATACAATACACAAAAGATGGCCTATTAGTGAACAAATAAGACTAAGTAAAATATTTCCAAGATGAATGAAACACATATAGCAGCAAATTTACAAATTACCAATAAACTACCAGCATCAGTGATGGCACTTTCAAAATTCAACAAAGTAAATATCTGATTCCAAGCTTACTACCCTTTCAATCTTTACTGTTCCCTGGGAATGTTAAACCAAATTCAGAAGATTATGATCTCTGAATGGAAAGTGGATTCCAATAAACTGTCATTTCTTTCATTAAGTATCTGCCACCTGCCATTTCCTTTACAACCTCATAAGAAATAAAATGAGCTAATCTCCCCAATGTAAAAGTTGCTTGAAGAGTTAAGTCCATATGTTTTTTCCTACCTGTGCAGAGGAAAAAAATATAATGCATAACAAAACTAGCACATTTTAACAAATAGCAGCATATTTCAAATTTAGGGAAGCATGAAGATGTGTGAAAGCACCTTTTTATGCAAAATATTTATATAAGAGTATAAGTAAAATGTGCACTACAGAGTAAGATAAAATAGATTGGAGTATACAGAACACATACAATATGACTAAGCTTGTTTAAAAAACAAAACAAAAGTGGATGTTTTGAAGCTTCCATTTCACAACAGGGTTAATGGAGAGGGCATTGAACCCCCCAAGGTTCACTTCCCTGTGGCGTCTTAGTAACCAAAAGCAATGCTCATAGACTTCTGAGAACCCTTAAAATATGCATTTATCAACTTGTACTTGTAGTTTTCAAGTGGTGGTGCAGAACCATAGAGGTGTCATTTTTGCAGCTCTCTTTGCATATCTTTATCTAAAATATTGCAAAGGTCTGCTACCACACAGAGCCGTTGCTACTTGAAAGGAATTTTCCAGTAAAACAAGATGTTACTTCTCTAACTCTTCAGCGATGTAAGGAATGGCCTCTTTTGAAAAGGACTTTAAATAGCTTTCCTTAAATCTGATTTATGATCGAAAACAATCACACATCAGTCTTGTACTGGTTGGCTACCGTTTTAATGTGAGGAGTTGGAACGTTTAAGAAGGACAACATTGGCAAACCAATTCAATTTTTGCGTTTTATGGATTGGAGACAAAATATTGCACTCTCATCTCACTTGAGTTGCATTTTCACTCTGCATGGCCTATTTGCATACAAACAAGAGAGATTATTTTTAAAAGAGGTTTACTTTGTTTTTGTTTTGGTCCTTTGGGATGACTGTGGTAAGCAAGACCGGACCAAACCATTTTCATACCTTGGATTTCACTATTGTATTTATGTCACCCTTCACTTTCTATTCCTCACCACCCCCTTCCAATACATTGGCAGCTAATCTGGGGGTCTACGTCACCTCTTATCTGAACTACTGTAATAGCCTCCTGGCTGGTTCCCTCTCACAATTCTTTTTTTTTAAACATTTTTTAAAATCAAATCTATTGGTGTGACATTAATCCTATATAATAAAAGTCTAATATGCAAATTGTCCTCTCGGGCTATGACATGTGCTGACCACCAGGGGGTGATGTGGAACATGGCGGGCATCGGCAACACAGCACTGGCAGCGGGAGGCAGTGGAGGCACTGCTGGCCTTTATGGGCCCCGATGAGAGTGGGACCGCGGCAGGATGGTGGAGCAGGTGAGTGAGCGCTGCCAGGTCAAGGCAGGTGAAAGTGGGGGCCAGATCACCCCGCTGATTGCCCCATGGCGGCAGCGGGGGGCAGGGCCGCCGCCCAGCTCCCAGCACTGAGGGAGCCGAGTAGGAGGCCCGGTCCTGATCGATTGCCCCACAGGCAGGATGGTAGAGCAGGTGAGGGGGCGGCACCAAGGCAAACGCCCTTGGCCCCTCCCCCCAGCCTGCCAGCCTGATCGGATCCCCACCCATGCATGAATTCATGCACTGGGCCTCTAGCAAAATTATAAAGTTTTCAGGTGTACAATTCTATAATATATCATCTGTATATTGCATTGTATATTCACCCACCCCAAGTCAAGTCTCCTTCCCACTCTCACTATTCTTACTACTGCCCTTGATCAAAACAATCTGATTATGAAATATCCTTAACTTTAAAGACTTGATCTCTGTTCTTCATACTTCTTACCAGGGCACACAAGATCTTTCACAGGTGCCCTTCAAAGCCTGAATCTAGTTCTTCTCTTCTGCCTCTATCAATCACCTCGTACAACTTACCCTCCAGTCATACATGAACTGCTCACTATTCCCTGATTCTCAGACCTTTTTAGACTTTTTGCCTTCTTTGCTTTTGCAGAAGCTATTCCTTCTGCATGAAATGTCTTTCCTGCCTTCTCTGTTTGCAAAACTCTACTATTCCTTTGAGATCTAAATTACTCCTTAGTTCCAGTTGAACACTTGCCAGCATCCTTCCCTCTCTTTTCATCATATCTGTATCTTTCTCTCTCTTGAATAACAATATTTATTCTTCCATTATAACAGTTTCCTCATTGTGTTAAAAATTCACTGTTCATGCCCTGGCCAGGTGGCTCAGTTGGTTGTAGCACCATCCCATACACCAAAAGGTTGCAGGTTTGATCCCCAGTTAGGGTACTTACGGGAGGGAGGCAACTGATCCATGTTTCTTTCTCATATCGATGTTCCGCCCCACCCCCTCTTTCCCTGCATCCCTCTCTTTTAAAAAAACAACAATAGAAATATGTCCTCAAGTAAAGATTTAAATTTTCTTTAAATATGTTTTTATTGATTTCAGAGAGGAAGGGAGAGAGAGATAGAAACATCAATGATGAGAGAGAATCATTGATCGTCTGCCTCCTGCACGCCCCACACAGGGGATTGAGCCCGCAACCCAGGCATGTGCCCTGACCAGGAATGGAACCATGACCTCCTGGTTCATAGGTCAACATTCAATCACTGAGCCACACTGGCCAAGCAAAAAAATATATATTTTTAATGTCACTGTTCATATGTCTGTCCTGTCCTGAGTTAAGGGCAGGGAACATCTTTCATTCCCCTTTGCATTCCCAGTACAGTAACAGGTCCAGTAAATGTTATTAAAGTTAATAACTCTGAGCTGATTGCTTATAATTTTAAAAAGTTCTGCTAAGAACTTTAAAAGTATTGGTTTATTTAATCTATATAATAAACATGCAAAGTTTTATAGATGAGGAAGCTGAATGTCAGAGAAGTTAGGCTACTTGCCCAGGGACACACAGCCGGTGACCTCAAGATTTTAGCAGGATATAGAATTGAATCTGTTTGAATTTCTAGCCAATAATACTATATGACTATCATTAGAATGTCAGACAGGTAACAGCATACTTTTTGGGGACATAGCTTGGCACTTTTTGAGTAAGCCTCTCCACTCTGCCCCTTACTAATTGTGTGACCTTGGGTAAGTTACTACACCCAATCTAAACCTTAATTTCCTCATTTTACTGTTTAATGGGGGGAAATAACACCTCGTTCACATGGTCATTGTAAAGATTCAGGGACAACATAAATAAGGTTCCTAGTCCCATCCCTGCTCATCACAGCAATCATTTATTCCTTCCTATGAGCCATGCACTTCATATTCCTCCATTCATTCACTTAATCTTTACCCTCTGAAAACTTGAAACTATTAAACCTTCTAACAGATGAAGAAACTGAGGCTTAGATAAATAAGTAACCTGTCCAAAGTTCCTTTAATCTAAGGAAACTTTTTCCTAAGGTTCCCAGAACTGATGGGACTCTCAGATCAATACTTAATTAAGTAGCGTGTAAAGGAATCACTCTGCCTGTATGTGTGAAAATATAACTAGAAACAAATAATAGTATCTACCCTTGGAGTTGTGAGGATTAAATGAAATAATATATAATATACGATGTAATATGGTATGCCAAAATGCCTGCCATGTGGTAAGAAATGTTAGCTGGGGGGAAATCTCCTTCCTGAGTATCTTCTAAATAGGATCTCTATCTGATTCATTTTCATTGTCTCAAGATTAAGTAAAACTTTATTGCATAAGTTAATAAACAAACAGTCCCAGCCCCCTCCCTTCTAGCCCTGATTCCCTACAGCCTGGAATATAACATATTCCTACCGCTCCATTCACAATGACCTCCCTCTCCTCTAATCCTCTGTTGCACAACACAGGTCAGAGGTAAATGCTGGTGGCCTGGGCCAAATCAACCCATCCGGACAATAAGGCACTATGTATGTAAAAATCAGGAGATTTCACCTATAAGTCTACCTTTCTGACTTCCCTTGAAAAATAAGACTGAGGTGTGCTGGACCACATTCCTGCACACAGGACAACCGAGTGGTGATCAGAAGCAATGCTCCAGGTGAGGCTCGTCTGCTGGTGTAACTCGGCTCCACCATTCACACGTCATGAGGGTGTAATAAACCACAGGCCTCCTTTACTCACTTGTTATCAATGATCTCCGTAGGCACTCTAGGTTTGCCACTCCTGACTCACAGTCTATACCTCACCATTCAATTACTTTTTAACTTGATTTCATCCTGCTTTGCTGAGTAATGTGAATTCACTGTAGATTTAACAATTTCAAGCAAAGAAAAAACCTTGTTTCTGTAATTTTACCAATTTAGAGGGAACCACTATGACTATTTTGACATATTCACTTGCTCTCTTGTTTCTATGCATTATATTCTTTATAATTTCATAGCCTTATGTTTTCTTCTGTCATTTTAAAGTCATTATCAATTTCATTTTTAATTTACTTCACCACTCACCTATTATGAAAAATTTAGTTAATTCTTATTTTCATTATATTAAATAATGTCATAATGAACATTTTTGTGCACACATATGTTTCCATATCTATTATTATTTTATCATCTAAATCCTTAAATGTGAAATTATTAGAGCAAGAGGAATGAACATTTTTTATAAAGAAATGTGGTAGTTTATATATCTTCTGGAATTAGAAATGCAAATTTGAATACATTACCCATGATGGCTAATGGGCAAACATCTATATATATAAAAGCCTAAGTGACCCAACCACCAAATGACCGAACGATGTTCTACCAGTTGCTATGATGCGCACTGACCTCCAAGGAGCAGACGCTGAATGCAGGAGCTGCCCCCCTGGTGGTCAGTGCACTCCCACAGCCAACCTCCTATGGCCAGCCAACCTCCCGCAGCCCCCACTGGCTGGCCCTGATAGCCCCGATCGCTGGCCAGGCCGAAGGACCCCACCCGTGCATGAATTTGTGCACCAGGCCTCTAGTGTCTTTATAAATTAAAAGCAGACATAATAGGCATGAGTTATTTAAAGTTCAGAACATATGCACATGATTACAAATTATAGAACAGGATTTTATTTTAATGTTTTTGGCATCCTACCTTTACATAAAATATATTTTAGGTGGCTTTCACCTTATTCACCTTCATTGTCTATAATTAGGAGTTCTACTATGGCAACTTCTAGATTATAGGTAAAAATCTATTTGCTAGAACTGAATCAGAAAAGGCAGAGCTAAAGAAAATTGAGTCTTAACTTAAAATAGGAATCCAAAATTAAGAGGTGTTGGTGAGGATGTGGAGAAAAGGGAACCCTTGTGAACTATTGCTGGAAATGCTGATTGGTGCACCCACTATAGAAAACAGTATGGAGGGTCCTCAAAAAATTAAAAATGGAACTGCCTTATGACCCAGTGATTCCACTTCTAAGTATATATTCAAAGAAATCCAAAACACTAATTTGAAAGATCATATGCACCTCTATATTCATTACAGCATTATTTACAACTAGGGGCCCTGTGCATGAAATTCGTGCATTGGGGAGGGGTCCCTCAGCCCAGCCTGCCCCCTCTCACATACTGGGAGCCCTCAGGGGATGTCCTACTGATGGCTTAGGCCCACTCCCCATTGGGAGTGGACCTAAGCCACAGTCTGGCCTCCCTTTGCGGGAGGCGACCGGGCTGATCAGGGGAAGGCACCAGCCCCATCACCCCGCTGCTGCAGCCACTGCCAGTCACTGCAGCTGCCAAGGTATTTTCATCAACACGGACTCCAGTCCCTTCACCATGAAAAAATGACAACTTTCTTTAAGCATTTTCAAGATGTGCCTTTCATAAGATATGACATTTCTTTCTTTATTTTTCTTTTTATCCTCACCTGAGGATATGTTTCCATTGATTTTTTCCCCTTCCCTCTGATCCCAGGCTCGGCCCCTGTCCAAGCCTAAAGCCTCTGCCCAGGCTTTAGGCTTGGGAAGGGGGACCCCTACCCCTCCGATCTCAGACTCGGCCCCTTCCCAAGCCTAAAGCCTCCGCCCGATGGCCGGCTGGGAGTGACCTGGATGCCGAGGAGGTTCCTGGGACCCAGGTATGTATGCAAATTAACTGCTATCTTTGTTGGGTTAATTTGCATACTCACTCTGATTGGCTGTGGGCGTAGCAGAGGTTCGGTCAATTTCCATGTTTCTCTATTATTAGGTAAGATAGCCAAGATATGGAAGCAACCCAAGTGCGTACCAATAGACAAATGCATACTAGTATAAAGATGATACATATATACAATGGAATATTACTCAGCCATAAAAAAGAATGAAATCTTACCATTTGTGACAGCACGGATGGACCTGGAGGATATTTTGCTAAGTGAAACAACTCAGTCATAGAAATATGATTTCACTTATATATGAAATCTAAAGAACAAAATAAATGAACAAACAAAACTGAAACAGGCTAATAGACACAGAAAACAGACTGATGTTTGCCAGAAGGGAGGGGGGGTTGAAGGACTAGGTGAAAAAGATGAAGAAATTAAGAACTACAAATTGGTAGTTACAAAATACTGGGGATGTAAAGTACAACGTAGGAAATATAGTTAACAATATTGTAATAGCTATGTATGTATCAGTTGGGTATGGCAATATCATGGGGAACATTTTGTAAAGTATAGATTATCTAATCAGTATGCTGTATACCTGAAACTAATACAAAATAATATTGAATGCAAACTGTACTTGAAAAATAAAGTTAAAAAGAAAGAATAGATTTTAAAGAAAAAATGTGAAGCCTAAAATATTTTATTTCCGCAAGCTTTTACATCTATTATAAATTCATATAACCCTCATGGCACTGGTAAGTACTCATAGCCACATTTTACAGATGGGGGCACTGACATTCAGGGAGCTGGGTGGCTTCCCCAAGGTGATACCACTAGTAATATAAAACTACTTATTATTTGACAGCAGCCTGACTGACTCAAAACTCTGGCACTTATTCAAGACACAATGCTGCCTACAGACAAATGGAACAGCTACCTTTGTGTTCCTGTGGAACCTCACACAGTTCACTGTCATAAAAAAATCATCACAGTTGCTATATTTACCACTAACCTGAGCTCCTTGAGGAGAGAAATCATATTTACTCATCTTTGGTGTATTTCTAATGTGTGGCACAGTGCCTGGAACAAAGGTGCTGAATGAACTGAAAACACTAAACCATAGAGAAATAGGCCGTGGGCAGATGGGAGTTGCTTGTACAGATGCTTCTCAACTTACGATGGGGTTATTTTCTTATTTTTTACTAGGGTCCCTCAGCCTGGCCTGTGCCCTCTCACAATCTGGGACCCCTCAGGGGATGTCGGACTACCAGTTTTTGCCCGATCCCCACAGGCCAGGCCAAGGGACCCCACCGGTGCACGAATCTGTGCACCAGGCCTCTAGTATGCATACAAGATCTTTGGTTAATCTCTTCCCGCCCTCCCCCTTCCTCTCTTCCCTCTGAGATTCATCAGTCTGTTCCATGTTTCCATGCCTGTGCATTGAGCGTCTGCCCCCTGGTGGTCAGCACACGTCATAGCTACCGGTTGACCAGTCGAACAGTTGAATGGTCGAACGGTCACTTAGGCTTTTATATATATAGATAGATTCTAGCCATTCTGATAGGTGTGTAGTGATAGCTCACTGTGGTTTTAGTTTTAATTTTCATAATGGCTAATGACATTGAACATCCTTTCATGTACTTACTTGTCACCTGTACTTACATATCCTCTTTGTGGAAGTGTCTTTTTATATCTTTAGCCCATTTTTTAATTGGATCATTCATTTGTTTGTTTACTATTTAATTTGATAAGTGAAAATATTTAATTGGTATTTGACTTGGTGTTTCTTTAATATCTAATGAGAATGAATGTTTTTGTCATTTATATTTATTTTTTAATCACAGTCATTAACTGCACTGGATTGCTTTTGTCATTTTATTTTATTTTTTAAAATACATTTTTATTTATTTCAGAGAGGAAGAGAGAGGGAAAGAGCGATAGAAACATCAATGATAAGAGAGAATCATTGATTGGCCACCTCCTGCATGCCCCCCGCTGGGGATCGAGCCCACAACCCAAGCATGTGCCCTTAATTGGAATCAAACCCAGGACCCTTCTGTCTGTAGGCTGACACTCTATCTACTGAGCCAAACCAGGTAGGGCATTTTTGTCATTTTAGAGTTGTTTTATATTCCCAGTTAGACTATTAAAACTACATGTTGGCTATTTATTCACAGTGCCTTAGAACTATCAGGTTCTTGATAAAGATTTATTCTTTAGTTGGTTGAAAATATTTGTAAGATGGGTGTGATGATCTAGATTTATCTTTTGTGTAGTTATTTACTTAAGATTTTACTCCAAGGGAATTTCTGACTGGTTTACTTCATTCTTTTTATTATTATTCAGTCTTTTATTAGATTTTTTTTTAAAGTCAAATCTGATTAATTTGATTCCCTAATATAGAACTGTGACATAGGGTTATTTGGCCAATCAAATCCTTGAGACTACGGAAAGAAAATTTAAGACTCATTTTGAATTCAAAGCTTTCTAAGAAAGTGCTTTAATATTTCTCCATTCCAAGTCTATGGGGTTTTTTTTTCCTGCTTATTGAAATAAATGATAGGTGATCCCCAAAATTTCACTCAAACTTGTTTCTTCTTTTCATCACCAAATTCACCATGGGTTTCATCTTTGAGAAGCCTTGAATAATTATTATTATTTGAATAATAACTTTCTATGGCTTAACAAAACAGAGTGGAATCTGTGTTTGTACCAAAATCCCAACATGTAAAATGACAACTACAAAAAATCGTTTTCTTCCTGAAATCCTTCCCAAACCAGTTTTGAGTGGAATAAGAAGTATTGACTTTTCTCTCCCGTGTTTAGCTGTTAAGTTAGAGGATACTCCAGGTTCGGCTGACTCAACTCAAGTTGTTTCCATGTGGCTCTTTATGGACAGTAGAGGCGAGTTTGGTCCAGTGAAGAGGTCCCCTTTCATCACCAAATGTTTTGCAGCAGTGGTCTATTTGCTGTCTCCACTCGCAGCTCTCTGAGGACTACTCCTACTTAACTGGGCATATTCTACAAAGGTCACTGAAGGCCTCGGGATTGACATTTTCAGTCATTCTCCTACTTCGCCTTTCTGCAGAATTTGATCCTGTGACTACCTTCTGCTTTGTGAAATATTTTTCTCCTCTTCGCTTAGGTAACCTAATCTTTTTGGACACTCCCCCTCCCACATCTGAGACATGTATTCAGTTTCTTTCTCTGGCTGTATGCACTCTTATTAAGGTGTTATGTGCATTTACCAAATGTATTAGTTTATTAGGGATAGTGGATGAAAAGGGGCACTGTAATAAATCTAACTGAGAGTAACCTCACAGAGTGTTCTGATAAAAAAAAAATCCTAACTGGGCAGGTCCTAGGAATAGAACTTCTTTAGTCAAAGGTTTATCTTTGCCTTGACCAAGCCCTGTCCATTGTTTTTGTGCATCTAGGTTAATATACCAATGAAATGCTTCTTTTTCAGACCCCTCAAAAGTGTAGTCACTTTCAAGAGAGCACATAATCTTGTTAACTACCCTATCATTCAATTCCTGCCTTGATTTCTTTCACCTTTATGTAATCTTCCCTATATTCTCTTCTTAATTCCAAATGCATAAAAGAAAATGCAAAACTGTCACTCTTCAGAGCATTTGAGATCTTGCTTCCCAACAATTGTCATCAGTTTGGATCAAGTAAACTCTTACAAAAATTCTCTACAGGTTTAGACATTCTTATGTTGGCAGGATGCAGTAAACAAAGTACCATAAACTGAGTAGCTTGAACAACAAAAATGGATTGTCTCATAGTTCTGGAAGTCAGAGCTCCAAAATAAAGATATTGGGAGATCTTTCCTTGGCTTGTAGATGGCCCTCTTCTCCATGTCTGTTCACATCATCTTCTCTCTATCTGTGTTTCTGCATCCAAATTTCTTCTTCTTCATAAACCACCAGTCATTTTGGATTAGGGCCTACCCTAATGACATCATTTTAACTTGATTATCTCCAAACGTGATCCTATCCTGTGGTACTGATGGTTAAGACTTCAACATGTGAATTTTGAGGGGACACAATTCAACCTAACACTGAGTTCCTAGAGAGTCACTTTTTCTATTGTATCTCATGTGCTCAATGTAGAAGTTTGGTAAATGTATTTTGTCTTTCCATGGACACATCCTCCTCTTTCTTGCATCTCTCTCCTGCTTTGTTCCAATCTATAGTCTCTCCTTGGAATTTATTTTGGACTCTTCATCCTCATCTACCTCCTTAAATGTCAAAGTTTTACAGGTTCTATCCTTGGCTTCTTCTCATTTTACCATCTCTCCCTAGTGATCTCACCCACAACAGGAATTTCAATTATCAGCTGTACTTATGCTAAAGCCTCTTAATGTCTACTCCAGCCCATACTTCTTTCTTTGCCTGTATATACACTTGTCTACTATTCAGCTCTCCACATGATCTCAAATTTAGCATATTAAAAAATGGACTCAACTTCTGCCCTCTTTTTCCCCCAGCCCAAACCCAATCCACTTCCTATATATCCCCTATTTTGGGGGAAAGGATGCCACCATGTATTTAGATCTCTTCTTCCAAGCTCCACATCTGTCAAAACCAAAATCCTGTCAACTGTAGTTCTTAAAAATCTTTTAAATGCATCCTCGCCTCTCTGGTCCCACCATAAGTACCCTGGTTTCATGTCCCTAACACCTGTCCTTGAATTATTACAATAGTTTTCTAAATGATCTCCTTGTCATCTCAAATCAGTTCTGCATTCTGATGCCAGAGGAATTTTTAAAGCAAATTTTATCGTTATCTCTGCTTGTTTACGTATGACTGTTCAAACTTAGGCTATGACTTTAGGATAATCATGACTGGATGCCTGGGTTCTGGAGGCTCCTGTCCCGATCCCTCCCAGTTTCTACCTCAAACTCTTTTATTACTATCTGTAAGGCATCTTCTTGTAGCTATGCTTGCAATTCCATCATGCACCCTATTTGTCTATTTAATCACCCAGACCTTGGATCTTTAAACCAATGTGACACCCTTCCCCATGAAGCCTACAGCTGATGGTCTATAAAAAAGATGTGTTATCTCTTCCCTCCTACACTAGCTCTTTGCTCCAGGATTTATCTCTGTGCCTAACCTGGTTCTTAGCTTCCTTAGCTGCACCCTCCTCTCCAGCATTTGGTTTCCCATTGTGATCAGAGTCATTCCCTTGAAGTGTCTGGCCTTGTACTTAGGCTCTGCCTGTTTCTGGTCAGCTCCCCTTGCAGCCAAGCCTGGGGTTGTCCTGATGGGCTCAGAGGGTATTAACCACCTGCTTGAAAAAACCTTCCTATTGCCATCATATTGCCATCGATAGTTGTATAATCTTGGGCAAATCACTTTTTCTCTATTTTTAAATTCTAACAGTAATAGTAGTAAAAACAACTAATAATAATTACTGAGTAATTATCAGAACAAGGTTCTAAGCACTTTACATGGATTATCACATTAAAATCTTATAACCTCCTTATAACAAGTCACAATTATCCCTATTATAAACATAAAAAACTGTGGATTACAATTGTTAAGTAACTTGTCGAAAGTCATACAGCTAGAAAATGGGAGAAGCTGGAATTCAAACCCTAGCGCTCATGTTCCAAAGTATAGCCACTTAACCACTACACTATTCTTTCTCCCAACATGCAGCTCACTCTAGAGCCATGCCATCACATCCGTAAAATAAGAAAATAAGAGCTCTAGTGTCTTCTACATAGAATGTTCTATGAAAACAAGCCTATTAGGATTTAGTGAATTATGGGTAAAGTTGATATATTTGAGGAAGAGTCGAGATACAAAAAATTAAGCACAAAGGGCCAAAGTCCTTACAATGAAATTTTACAAATTATGAGTTATTGGTTTCTTTTTCTTAGATATTTAAATTTATTTTTCTGCATGCAGATATAATCCAAGTTTAAAAACACAAAGTAGAAAATCAAAATTATCTATATTTCTGATTAATGTTGTGTGTATACAGGTATCATGTATGTAATAAACGTAGTAGCACTATACATTCTGATTTTTTTGTTCTTAAGCTAAACATATCAAAAATTGTTCTACAGTAGGCCCTAGCTGGTTTGGCTCAATGGATAGAGCATCAGCCTGCGGACTGAAAGGTCCCAGGTTCCATTCCAGCCAAGGGCACATGCCTGGGTTGTGGGCTCGATCCCCAGTAGGGGGCATGCAAGAGGCAGCCAATCAATGATTCTCTCTCATCATTGATGTTTCTATCTCTCTCTCCTTCTCCCTTCCTCTCTAAAATCAATAAAATATATTTTTAAAGAATTGTTCTACAATAGAATTTTTAATGATTGTATGGTTTATATGGATATTCCCTAATTAACCAATTACCTATGTTCACACACTTATTTCCAAGACTTTCCCTATTAGAAACAATGGCAAGAAAAATATTAATGTCCTAAAACTTTACAGACATTTATGATTAAGTCCTTACAATAAATTCCTAAAAGTTAAACTGGTTGGCTAAAGGAAATACACACCTTAAGGACAATGTATCAACAGATTATTGTCCAAAAAGATATTACCATTGTCTGGTAATAAGGACATAAATGTCCCTCCCTCCTGAGAAGCACGCCACTTTGATAAAAGAAAAATAATATTTCACTGTTTTAATTTGTATTTCTTTTATTTCAGATGAGACTAAACATTATTTATTGGTCATTTATATTCTAAAATTTCCTGTGCATAATCAATTTTCAAGCACTTTGAAACAAAGAGAATCTAGACAGTGACCTGTGGTTCTATAGACATCTACAAGCAGTATTAACACAGTTAAGTGGTACCACTTCTGTGGCTCCATAAAAATTATAAATTCTGAAAATATTTTTCATACATGTGTAACATTTCAAAATTCCACTGGAGGGAAAAGTAATCTTTACTTGGAAATTAAATTTCAACCTTCTGAAATAAAAGGAGCAAAGCCATTTTCCAAACCAGTAAGCACTGGGTACATGAGGGTTACTTAGATTTTCAAAGACCAGTAGTAAATAACAGCTGACCCCAGCTGCCACGATCCAAGAAAAGGTAGGTGTGAACCCTTCCAGTAAGTCACAGCCATAGGGGACTGCCAGGGCATGGAGAAACCCTGTGGTGTACAGCCAACCAGCAAGAAAGGTTTTAGCCCTAACCCTTATGAGCAGTGTGAGCTTTAGCCTCTTCAGCCAGTTCTCTCATTCATCAAACACAGTGATGAGAGTATTTGCCTGAGAGTCAGTGCAAAGATTAAAATTCAGTGAAATAACAGTAAAGTACACAGCACACCAAGCATGTTCAATGCCGAGTAGCTAATTGAATTACTCTGCTTTTTTCCATCACCTCACCCTACTCAGAATCTCCCATGGTTTATTTGTGACTCATTATCTGGGTTCTGTATTTTCTTTTTATACCTCTTCTTCCTCTTCCTTTTCCTTAGCCTGTCCCTTTCTACCGTCTCTGTCGCATTAACTCAGCCCCCTGCCAAACTGACGTTGGTATACACAAAATTTGCTCTCTATTAGTCATGCTTATGCAGACATTTTAAAATTTCATGATTCTTAAAGTCAACAACTGCAACATTGAAACACTTGAAAAACAAATTTACAAAGTTAACATTAACCACTTAAAAAAACTAACAAGCAATAACAATGTGAGCAGCTCAATAATTCCCTCCTTCAAGTGGCAGTCAAATGTCTTTGATAGAAAATGTTTAAAAAGCTTCCCTGTCTTGGAACTCTGGAATCAACCTAGAGTGGATACTCCAAGAAGGGAAGAATGGCTTTGGGACTTTAGCTAATGTTTCATAGCATAGACCATTCTTAATGCATATTAGCATCTTGGGCAGGAAAGAAAGAAAACAGCACCTTAACCTCAGCCTGCCGCTGAAGTCACTTCATTAAAAATTGCCTTTCAAAAATAATCCTATGTAATAAAGAGCTAATATGCTAATTAGAAAGAACAGCAGAACGACGGTCCAGATGACCTTCCAGAGGACCATCTGGACGACCTTCTGGACGAAGCCGGGGCTGCAAGGACCGAGCCCCTTGTACAAATTTCATGCATCGGGCCTCTAGTAAGAAAATAATAATAAAAGAAGAAGAATCACTTACCATCTGAGAGCCATCTTGGCTGTGTTCACCGTTGGGCTAATGTCTGGGAATGACCCCGCTTGTCTGTCTGTGTGTGCTAGTCTGCGTTATATTAGAAGGAAGAGCAATCCCTTCCACTCCTGTGAAAGCCTTTCTTCTCATGACTTTCTCAATGACTGTATACCCTGTAACTTTCTTTAATAAAAGCTGTTCCTCTTTCCTGTTTTGTCAGATTTTGCTGACACTTGTAGAAGAAATTTAACCCTTTCCTTGCATTTGAATTCATTGACCTTATCTAAATATATGTTTAAAAAATAATTAGTGGCTTGAATTCTAGATACAACATGGAGAGAGACAGCCTAAAAATCCCCCCTCTTGAATTTCCCTAAAAAAACCTTGAAAATAAAATAATTAAAAAGAGGAGGGGGGAAATATCTTCATAAAATAGAATCAAAGAAAATTCTATAGATTTTGGTAAGACAATAAAGGTGATTTATTATGCATCTGGACTGGGAGTGAGCAGCTTCCCCCCTGCTGATTTCCACCACTGAGATGATGGAGGATTTTAATGAACTTTGAGGGCAAAGGCGTGTCCTCCTGTGAGAGCTGCACAACCAAGAATGGCAACAAAAGCTACTGCTTTTATTATTTCATTCCTACTATAGCCAAAGACAAAAATGGTCAAATAGAAGATTCCTCAAATAGAGGCCTTAAGAAAAAGCAGTACCCTAAAATTAAGAGATGTACTTGTAAGAGAAACATAAAATTCATGAAGCAACGACTATTACCAGAAAAAAAGAAATCTCCACACATCAACTAAAAAGGGCACTATTATGGAACTCAAAGGGTTTGTCAAAACATTTATGAAGATAAATTTTTATTTAGATCATTACTGTGAAAATTTTAAATTCCAAAGACAAAAAGGGCTAAAAACAAAATTTAAAAGTAGGATTACTACAGAGAAAGATAAGCTTGGCTCTTACTCAACCCTAAATATCAGAAGAACATGAAACAATATCTATGGAGGTCTTTTTTTTTTAATCCTCACCCAAGGATATGTTTTTATTAATTTGAGAGAGAGAGAGAGAGAAACATAGATGTGAGAGAGAAACAGATTGGTTGCCTTCTGTACTTGCCCTGAACGGGGACAGAACCTGCAACCTTGGTATGTGCCCTGACTGGGAATCAAACCTGCCAACTGACCCACCTGGCCAGGACTCTATAAAGTTTTGAAGTAGAACATTCTCTACCCAGATAAGATTTCAGTTAAATGTAAAGTCAATAGAAATGTATTACCAAGGAGACATATGAATTTGGGGGCACACAATTCAGTCCACAACAAATACTTTTAGTATCTATTAAGGCTATCTTTTTTTATTACTTTTTTTTTCAAAATCTTCTCCTCTAAAGTCATAGTTATTATTCTTTCTACTTACATTCTGGAGTAATTTTTTTGTTAAAAATAAATCCTCTAAGTATTTTAAGAACTTACTAGTAAATTTTATAATTGTGCTATTTTCATCATCTATTTTACTTTTACTTTTATAAGACAACACATTGTTATTACTTTGCTTTAAACAGACAGTTATCCTTTAGCACATTTAAATCTAAAGAAAAAATAGATTTTTACTTTCATTTATTCCATTTCATTTACTCCATTATTCCATTTTAATTTTTGTGTATATCCAATTTTCTGATCTATTTCACATTCTTTGTGCCTAAAGTTCCCCCCACCCCCTGCCAGCTTTATGGAGATATAATTGACATACAACATTGCATAAGTTCAAGGTGTACAATGTGTGATTATTTGATATTAGAGGCCCAGTGCACGAAATTTGTGCACTCAGGGGACTGGGGGCATTCCTCAGCCCAGCATGCACCCTCTCGCAGTCCAGGAGCCCTCAGGGGATGTCCGACTGATAGCTTACGCCTGCTCCCTAACCTATCAGTCAGACATCCTTAGCGCTGCTGCGGAGGTGGGAGAAGCTCCCACCACAGCCGCTGCGCTAGCCAACCGGGAGCCAGGCTTCTGTCTGACCAGCACTCCACTGTGGGAGCGCACTGACCACCAGGGGGCAGCTCCTGGGTTGAGTGTCCGCCCCCTGGTGGTCAGTGCGGTCATAGCAACCAGTCGTTCTGCTGTTCGGTCAATTTGCATATTACCCTTTTATTATATAGGGTACATACATATTACAAAATAATTACAACAGTGTTAATTAACATCATCACCTCACGTAAGTACTATGCCTAAAGTTTGTGGGTTTTTGTTTTGTTTTGTTCTTTTATACTTCTTGCAAAGTATGTATACTGGCAGTGAATTTCGTATTTGTCTGCAAAAGTATTTCTCCATCATTTATGAAAAGTATTTTTGCTGAGCAAAGAATTTGGGTTAACAGTTTTCTTCCTTTCAGCATTTTAAATATATCAGTATATTGTCTTCTTACTGGCACAGTTTCTGGGGGGGTAGGAAGTCTGCTGTAATTTCTATCCTTGTCCTTCTGTAGGTAAATTTTTTTTCTGTGTGTATTTTTAAGTTTTTCTTTTTTTTTTTTTTTAGCAGTTTGAATATTGATATAAATTGAATTATGTCTCCCCAAAGCTCATATGTTGAAGTCCTAATCCCAAGTACCCCCAAATGTGACTTATTTGGAGATATAGCCTTTAAAAGGGTGATTAAATTAAAATGAGACTGTTAAAGTTTGCCCCTACTCCATTATGACTGGTATCCTTATCCTATATAATAAAAGCCTAATATGCTAAGTGTCCAGTTGTTCATTCAACCAATCAAAGTATAATATGCTAATGATATGCTAAGGCCACTCAACCACTCGCTATGATGTGCACCACCAGGGGGCAGACATTCGACCTGTCAACCAGTCACTATGACATGCACTGAACACCAGAGGGAAGATGCTCTGGCAGTTAGGTTAGCTTGCTGCTGAGGTCTGGCCAATCAGGACTGAGCGAGATGAGCTGGACATGTGCTGGAGCCCTCCTGCAGTCCCTCCCTGGCTGGCCAACCTCCCATGTCCCTCCCCGGCCCTGATTATGCACCGGTGGGGTCCCTCTCCCAATCCAGAACCCCTCAGGGGATGTCAGAGAGCTGGTTTTGGCCTAATCCCACAAATTCGTGCACCAGGCCTCTAGTAAGAAGAGAAAGAGACACCATGGATGACATCCACGGACAGAAAGATGACCATGTGAAGAGACAGCAAGAGGACAGCCATCTGCAAGCCAAGAGGAGGTGGCTCGGAGAAAACCAATCCTGCCAAGCATCTTGATCTTTAACTTGCAGCCTTCAGAACTGTGAAATACACACTTCTGTTGTTTAAGCCACCCAGTCTATGGAATTTTGTTATGGTAGCCTTAGCAAACTAATACAAATTTGATATGCCAAGGACTGGGTTATTGTTTTGGTTTTGGTATTTATCCTTCATGGTGTTTTTTTAGCTCCTTAGGTCTGTGATTTGAGGAAAATTCTTAGCCATTATCTCTTCAAATGTTTTTTCTTGTCTCATATTCTTTCTCTCTGCTCCAATTACATGTGTATTTTACCATTTGATATTTTTCTTCACCTTTTGGTTGCTCTGTTCTGTTTCTTCCACATTTTATTTTTTCTCTTCCTTACCAGTTTATAGAATTTCTATTGACTTATTTTCAAGTTCCATCATTTTTTCTTTTGCTGTGTCAAGTCTACTGATGGCCCTCTTTAAGACATTTTTCATATATGTTAGTGAATATGTTTCTTTTAGCATTTCTATTTTATTCTTCTTATAGTTGACATTTCTCTGCTATCTGTCTGATTCTGCATGCTGTTTAACTTTTCCATTAGATCCTTTAACATTTTAATTATAATTATTTTAAATTCCTTGTAATATAGTTTCAATAACTGTGTCATATTTTTGTCTGGTTCTGATTATTGCTTTGTCTCTTCAGATTTTTATTTTTCTTTCCATTTTGTATGTGTGCCCCCTCCCCCATCATATGTTGAGGCCCTATTTGGAGATGGAGCCTTTGGGAGTTAATTAGGCTTAGATAAGGTCATAAGGATGGGGCCATTATAATGAGATTAGTGCTCATGTGAGAAGAGACACCAGTAAATATTTCTCTCTCTCTTATCGTATGAAGACATGGGAAGATAGCCATCTGAAAGTTAGGTAGAGAGCTCTCATCAGAACCCAACCAGTCTGGCACCCTGATCTTGGACTTCGCAGCCTCCAGAACTGTGAGAATAAATTTATGCTGTTTAAGCCACCTAGTCAATGGCATTTTGTTATGATAGCCTGAGCACCATATTTCACAATTATTTTTTGTCAAAGTCAGATGTTTTATCCTATCTAATAAAGAGGGAATATGCTAATTGACACTCACGCCATCGCAAAGATGGAGGCACCCACAGCCAATAAGGAGGGAACATGCTAATTGACTGCCACACCCTCAAAGATGGCGGTGCCCACAGCCAATAAGGAGGGAATATGCTAATTGACTGCCCCGCCCTCAAAGATGGCGGTGCCCACAGCCACAAGATGGTGGCACCCAGTCCCCTCAGCCCTGCTGGGGCGTCAAGTATGCGGCAAGGCTGGGCCCGCCCCCAGGTGGGCCTGGCCACTCTGCGCACCTGCCTCCAGAGTCTCCTAGTCCCCTCAGTCACCCAGCTGCCCAGGGCCGCCCGAGGCACAGGCAAGCCTCGGATGGTGGCTACCCAGCCGCCCAGGGCTGCCCGAGGCTCAGGTAACCAGGGTTGGCTGAGGCTTACGCTGCCAGCAGTGGCAGCAGCAGAGGTGTGATGGGGGCATCACCTTCCCCTGATCGCCGGTCGACTTCTGCCCCTGAGGGCTCCTGGACTATGAGAGGCAGGCTGAGGGACCCCCTGCCTCCAGTGCATGAATTTTCATGCACTGGGCCTCTAGTATATATATATTTAGTGGCCAGATTATTATGATCTCTGAACACATAATAATATGGCCACTCAGTGTGCGTGTGTATGTGTGTGTGTGTGTGTGTGTGTGTGTGTGTGTGTGTGTGTATAGCCCGGTGCATGATTTCATGCATGGGTGGGGTCCAGCCAGCCTGGCCAGGGGGAGGGAACATGGGTGGTTGGCCGGCCTGCCTGCTGGTTGAATGCCTGGTCAAGGAGATAATTTGCATATTAGCCTTTTATTATATAAGATATACATTGAGTGGCCAGATTATTATGCATTCAGAGATCATATAATCTGGCCACTCAGTGTGTATATGTGTGTGTGTGTGTGTGTGTGTGTGTGTGTGTGTGTGTGTGTATACACACACATATATAATAGATACTGAGGTAAATATGTTTTATCCTTAAAGATAAGCCTGTTTTTCCTTCTGTTAGGCCACTTTGGGTATTATGTTAATTTTGTCTGGAGTTGAGTTGGGTTTGAATTTTATTCTTGCTATGGCTAACCTTAGTGCACCACAGGCTTCAGCTTTCTCCAGTGACCTTGTGTGGACTGTCTGCCAGAGTGTTTCTCTCAATATCTGCTCTCCACTTGGCTTCATGTCTCTGCTTTGTTTTGAGTCCTTCCTTTGAACTGCTCCCCAGGAAGAATCTGTCTTTTGCATCTTTTGTTGCTGTATTCCATTCTTATTTTTACTTGACACTTTTTAGAGTGGTTATGGGAGTGGGGGTAAGGAAGTCAAAGTTCTCTGGTCTTCTCATTGTTTCAGTTTTAGTCAGACATTGTCAACCTGCTTCTTGTGGGCCTTGACTAGTGTTCTTGCCCCTCCTCCAGATCTAGTGCTGAGTCAGAATCAATTGGGGTAAATTTTTTCTTCTTGTTTTCTTCCCCCAGTGTTGATTGGCTCACACCAATGTTTTTGTTTCCATTATCTCTGCAGATAACGTTTTTTGTTCAACAAGGGAGATAGAATAGATGGGTTTTGGCAGAGTTTTAACAGCAATTTCTAGTTCCCATCATCCAGCCATCCCTGTGAGGAAAATTTCCACAGGATTTTCTCCAATCTTTCTTTGTGAGCTCCTGGTGAGGGTCTCACTGAAAAACCCTGCAAAAAGGTGCAAAACTCCAGGGGCTTCACTAGCCTATATTCAACCTTTAGTCATTTATTATTTTACTAGAGGCCCGGTACATGAATTCGTGCACAGGTGGGGTCCGTTGGCCTGGCCGGTGATCAGGGCTGATTGGGGCAGTATTGCCCAATCCCAGTCAGGGCTGAGAGGGGCTGGCCATCCAGAAAAGGACTGTGGGAAGGCTCCAGGGCATGTCTGGCCTGTCTCACCCAATCCTGATCAGCCAGACCCCATTAGCAAGCTAACCTACTGGTCGGAGCATCTGTCCCCTGGTGGTCAGTGCACATCATAGTGACTGGTCGAGCAGTCGACTAATCTACTGATTGGTCAGACACTTAGCATAGTAGGCTTTTATATATATAGATTCCAGCTGACTCTTGTTACTGGATTATATGGCATCTGGAGGCATCTTCCTCAAGTGCTTGATCTTGTTTTACCATGTAGGATCTTGTCTCTCCTAAATTTTAGATTACATTTTTGTCCTGCCTCCGGAGTCCCCCTGTCCCCTCAGCCCACCAGCCACCCAGGGCTGGCCCGAGACACTTCTGTGACAGAAGTTCTCTTATGGTGTCAAGAATATACATTAGTTTGCAGTTTGTCCAGCACTTTCTTATTGCAAGGGTGGGAATAATTCTCTTTATAGCTCTCTACATCTCTGAAGTAAAACCAGAATTAATCTCTATAATTCTTCAGATGCAATTTTTGGGACTCAACAAAAATAACTAGATACACAAGTTTGCTGAAAATAAAGTCAACATATAAAATCAACTGAATTTCTATATGCCAGCCACAAAAAGTAAAAAGATTAATGATACAATTTACCATCAAACTATATTAAAACCAAAAAGAAGCCCTGATGGTGTGTGACATTTGTACCCCCTGCTCCCCAATAAACTGAAAAAAATTATTGAAAGAAAGTGAATAATATAAAAATACATGGAGGTACACACTAAGTTCAAAAATTGGAAGGTCAATAATATAAAAATGGCAATCCATCCCTCCAATCCTAATTCAGATCCTACCAGATTTTTGTGGAAATTAGTAAGTTGATTATAAAATGTATGTTGAAATGCAAAAGGCTAAGAATAGTCAAGGCATTTGGAAGAAGAAAATGATGTGGAAGGACTTGCTCTGGTAGATATCAAGACTTGTTATAAGGCTATAATAATTAAATGAGTGTGGTATTGGCAAAAGGGTTGGCAAATGAATAGACCAATGGAAGAGAATAGAAAATCCAGAATCAGGTATACACATGTATGTACACTTGACTATGGAAAAGCTGACACTGCTGAGTAGGGAAAGGAATTAATATTCAATAATTGGGCTTGGTCAATTGGATATCCCTATGAAAAAAAGTGAAGCTGATCTTCTTACCTCATACCTCAGTTTTATGTGGACTACAGATCTAAGTGTGAAAAGCAAAATATAATGCTCCTAGAAGACAACAGAGGAGAATATCTTCATAACCCTAGGGAAGGCAAGTATCCTATCTAATAAAGAGGAAATATGCTAATTGACTGTCACACCCTCACAAAGATGGTGGCACCCACAGCCAATAAGGAGGGAATATGCTAATTGATTGCCACACCCTCAAAGATGGTGGCACCCATAGCCACAAAATGGTGGCGCCCAGTCCCCTCAGCCCCGCCAGGGTGGCAGGCACACGGCACGGCCGGGCCCACCCCCAGACAGGTCCAGCCGCTCCACGCGCCTGCCTTCGGAGTCCCCCTGTCCCCTCAGCCCCCCAGCCACCCAGGGCTGGCCCGAGACACAGGCAAGCCGCGGATGGTGGATGCCCAGCCGCCCAGGGCTGCCCAAGGCTCAGGTAATCGAGGCTTGCGCTGCTGGCAGTGGCAACAGCAGAGGTGTGATGGGGGCATCACCTTGCCCTGATCTCCAGGTCACCTCCCGCCCCTGAGGGCTCCCAGACTGTGAGAGGGGGCAGGCTGGGCTGAGGGACCCCCCGCTCCAGTGCATGAATTTTCATGCTCTGGGCCTCTAGTTTCTTAAATAAAATACTAAAACCTTCAGGATATTAAAGGAAAAGATTAACAAGTTAACTTAATTAATATAAATAATAAAAATATCAGTTTACCAAATAATATAGTTAAGAGAGCAAAAAGGCAAGTCACAAATTGAGATATTTTAACCTATATAACGACAAAAGGACCATATCCAGAATACATAAGAAACTCCTACAAATCAATAAGAATATAAACCTGAATAGAAAAATAAGCTAAAGATTCAATCAAAGCCAACAAAAAGATATCCAAAAGTTCACTTATCATACAAAAAAGTGCTCAACTTCATTAATCATCAGATAAATGCAAATTAAACCACAATGCAATACTATCACACACCCACCAGTAGAGCTATAATTGAAAAGGCTGCCAATTTCAAATATTGCTAAGGATGTAGAACAATTAAAACTTTCATGCACTGGTGTTGTGTAAGTAAATTTGGAAAAGTCTTTAGTATTTTCTACTAAGACTAAACATGCTTATTATACTGGTCATCTATTGGTGAATAATAGCAATATTGTTCTAGTGGCTTAAAACAGTACACATATATTTTCTCACTCTGTGGAATTTGACAGTAGCTTATCTCTGTATGGTTTTCAGCTCAGGTTCTCTTATGAGTTTACGGTCAAGATGTTAGTTCCTCTAAAGATTTGATTACAGTTAGAAAATTTCCTCTCAGATGGCTCATTCACATGACTATTGGAAGGAGGACTTAGTTCCTTACCATGTAGACCTCTCCATAGGACTGAGTGTCCTCATGATATTGCAGCTGGCTTCCCCAAGGAAGAAGCTATAATGCCTACACTTGAGGGTCATAGATTTAAGCAACCCCCCCACCCCGCTTTTGAAGGGAGAAGGATCAAAGAATTTATGGGCATATATTAAAAGTACTACACATACCCTATTGACCAAACAATTTGACCTCAGTTGTAGAAGCAAAAATGGGTGAGTGTTCAAACATTTATAAGACTGTTTATAGCATCATCCTATCTAATAAAAGGGTAATATGCAAATTAACCGTCACTCTATCACAAAGCTGGCAGCACCCATAGCCACAAGATGGTGGCGCCCAATCCTCTCAGCCCTGCCAGAGTGCCCCAGTCCCAGGGGAGCAGCCGCTGAGAGCAGGCAGTGTGAGTGGCCTGGTGGAATGCTTGCTTTGTAGCCACAGCAACAAGGCAAGCATTTCACCCCAGGCGCGAGGTCCTCTGGGCAGCGGGCACAGAGTGGCTAGAGCAGGGGCGGGGGGAATGCTGTGTCATCATCCCGGTGACGAGGCAAGTGTTCTGCGCCCAGCCACGGATGGGCCTCTGGGCCACGCAGAGCCTCTGGGCAGCGGGCATGGAGTGGCCAGGCCCCGCAGAGAGTTACTGGCGCACGGATTCATGTGCAGGGCTACTAGTTAGTCATAAGAGCCAAATAGTAGAAACAAATCAAATGTCTATCAACAATAAAATGGATTAATAATTTGAGGTATATTCTAAGAGTGGAATACTATTCAGAAATAAAAATTAATAAACTAAACTACCAATACATGCAAAAGCATAGATGAATCTCACTAACATAATATTGAGAGAAAGAGATAAAATCCAAAAATGTGTACTACATCATTTCTTTTATATAAATGTTAAAAGATTACAAAATTAGTCTATAGTATAAGAAGTCAGGATGGTGGCTACCTTTGGAGAGGAGAAAGGAAGGTATGAATAAGAGGGATACGAGGGGGAGCTTCTGAAATAGTGATACTGCTACATAACTTGCCCAGAGTGGTAGTTGCAAAGGTGTGTTTTACATCATGATAGTTCATTGAGCCATACACCTCTGATTTTTTTCCACTTTTCTTTTTTTTTTTTTAAATAAATCTTTATTCAGATTATTACAATTGTTTCTCTTTTTTCCCCCCATAGCTCCCCTCCACCTGGTTTCCACCCCACCTTCTGCCCTTACCTCCCTCCCACTGTCCTCATCCATAGTTGTATGATTTTTGTCCAGTCTCTTCCTGAACCCCCCCCATACCCCTTTCCCCCTGAGAATTATCAGTCCACTCCCTTTCTATGCCTCTGATTCTATTATATTCACCAGATTATTCCATTCCTCAGGTTTTTAATTCACTTGATTTTTAGGTTCACTTGTTGATAGATATGTATTTGTTGTTCATAATTTTTATCTTTACTTTTTTCTTCTTCCTCTTCTTTAAGAATACCTTTCAGCATTTCATATAATACTGGTTTGGTGGTGATGAACTCCTTTAGCTTTTTCTTATCTGTGAAGCTCTTTATCTTCCCTTCAATTCTGAATGATAGCTTTGCTGGGTAGAGTAATCTTGGTTGTAGGTTCTTGCTATTCATCACTTTGAATATTTCTTGCCACTCCCATGTGGCCTGCATAATTTCTGTTGAGAAATCCGCTGACAGTCGTATGGGTGCTCCCTTGTAGGTAACTAATTATTTTTCTCTTGCTGCTTTTAATATTCTCTCTTTGTCTTTTGCTCTTGGCATTTTAATTATGATGTGTCTTGGTGTGGTCCTTTTTGGATTCCTTTTGTTTGGGGTTCTGTGCACTTCCTGGACTTGTAAGTCTATTTCTTTCACCAGGTGGGGGAAGTTTTCGGTCATTATTTCTTCAAATAGGTTTTCAGTATCTTGCTCTCTCTCTTCTTCTGGCACCCCCATAATTCTGATGTTGGTACGCTTGAAGTTGTCCCAGAGTCTTCTTACACTATCTTCAACTTTTTATATATTTTTTTCTTTTTGCTTTTTCGGTTGAGTGTTTTTTGCTTCTTTGTATTTCAATTCTTTGACTTGATTCTTGTGTTCCTCCAGTCTGTTGTTGGGTCTCTGTATAATATTTTTTATTTCAGTCAGTGTATGTTTAATTTCTAGTTGGTCCTTTTTCATATCTTCGAGAGTCTCGTTTTATTTATCGGCCTTTTCTAGGATATTCTTGAAAAGCCTTATAACCGTGGTTTTGAATTCTATATCCAGTCATTTGTTTTCCTCCATTTCTTTCGTTTGTGATCTGTTTCTTTGACGCTGCATTTTCACTGCTTCTCTGAGTTGGTGGGGTAGAATTGTGTGCTAGGTTTCCTATATGGCCCAGTGGGTCGGCCTCCCCAGTTAACCTGAGGTGGACACTCTTGGTGCACCCCTTTGTGGACTGTGTGTACAGCCTTGTTGTAGTTAAGTCTTGATTGTTGTTGGTATCACTGGGAGGAATTGACCTCCAGGCCAGTTGGCTGTAAGGATCAGCTGTGTCTACACTGGGAGAAGTTCGGTGCTGGAGACAGCCTTATAGGATTAGACTTGCCAAATTGCAATAGCCTCTGTGCTCAGCTTGGATGGGGTGGAGTCTCAGGGCGGAGCAAACAGTCTTGGCTTCCAGTCAGCCTTGCCCTTGCGCGTGTGCACGCCTGCAGACCTCTGCCTTCCCCGGCTCCCGAGTCTCCGCCCGAGAGTCCAGATTCCCCCCACAAGAGCATGGGTCCCCAGGGGCTCGCCTGGAACTGGGGTTCACTGCAGTCAGAACTGGGGCTCAGTGCAGTCAGGAGCTTCTGGCTCCCTTCCACTAGGGAAAGCCTGTGGCAACCTCTGCAGCCTTTGTGCGCACTGGCATGCGCGCGCCTGCAGACCTCTGCCTTCCCCGGCTCCCGAGTCTCTGCCCGAGAGTCCAGATTCCCCCCCGTAAGAGCACGGGTCTTCAGGGGCTCGCCTGGAACTGGGGTTCAGTGCAGTCAGAATTGGGGTTCAGTGCAGTCAGGAGCTTCGGACTCCCTTCTGCTAGGGAAAGCCTGTGGCAACCTCTGCAGCCTTTGTGCACACTGGCGCGCGCGCCTCCAGAACCCTGCCTGCCGGGGCTCCCCCGGGTCTCCCCCGGGTCTCCGAGTCTCCGGGTGCCTTTCTCTCTACCTGACAGTCCAGACTCCCCCTGTATGAGCCTGGGTCCACGGGGTTTCGCCCGGGACTGGGGTTCAGTGCAGTCAGAACTGGGGTTCAGTGCAGTCGTGGGCAGCCAGGCTCTCAGCCACCCTTCCTCTCTGCACGCACAAAGACCCTTTGCTGTACCTCCAATTCTCTGTGAGCTTTTCTCTTTCCTTCTAGTTGTAGAATTTTCACTCAGCCAGCTTTCCTGTGGTTCTGGATGGTGTCCGTTCTGTCTTTTAGTTGTAGTTTTGAAATTGTTGTGCGAGGCAGCAGTTTAGGTGCTTACCTATGCCGCCATCTTGGTTTCTCTACATACACCTCTGATTTGTACAGATTTCAGAATTATCTTATACTTCACATTTGGAAAGTTTAGAAAAGATACCAAGGAAAGAAAAAAGTATTCTGCAGGCAAAAACAAAACAGGCCTGTCTGTGTGCTAAATTTGGATGGCAAGTAGACAGTTTGTAGTATCTGTTATAGACCACATTTGGTAAGTACCGTCTTTGGCAGGCCTTAAAGCATATGTGTTATGATAGACTTTGGTAGTAGCATAAATCTATTCCTGTAGAATTTAGAATTGTCTCAAGTGGGTTCTGGAAAAGACCTCTGGATCGATCATTTGATCCAGTGCTTTTTCAAACCAACATCTGTGACAAAGGCAACCCCTTTGGTACGATGTCACAAAATGCCAGAGCTTCTTAGAACACGGTATTAAAACTACTGATCTAGTCGACATTCCTTGTGTTACAAATAGAGAAAGTGAGACTTAGAGAAACTGCGTCCCTTGTCCTACACAGCTACTAATGTCCTAAGATTAACTTCCATCTGATGGTACCATGAGTCTGTTACACTGTCTTGGTGAAGAAGCCAGAAGAGGGAAGTTACACATCTCAGGAGCGTGGGCTTTGGAATAGAAACTCTCCTGTCACTCGATATAGTGGCAAAGCGAAGTTACCAAAGAGAAACTCAGATAGGAAATATGTTGGAGAACGTTCCATTTAGGGACAACCCTGGGGAAAGCCCTATTTGGTAACAAACCCTTTAACTATCCTTTCAACTCTGGCTGCACATTAGAACCCCCTGGGAACTTTTAAAAAAATACTGCTTCCTGGGCCTCCCCATAGACTAATTTAACCAGGCTTTCTGGAGTGGGCTGGAAAGAACTGGATGTTCTGACCTTTATTGGAGCTTTACTAAGAGGTGTATGGACTGAGTTTATTATCTCAGAGGAGTCTAAACAGCAAACTGTTCTTGCGTTCTTGCCACAAGAAGAAGAAACACCAAAGAATAAGGATACATATGTAATACCTTATCAATAAAGAAAAAATACTGTACATAAAAATAAATGCCTGTAGTGGTAGCAGAAGTTCAGGCTCTCTACCTTTGCTTCTATGACTTCTTCTCTGTGGCTTTAGTCTCAGGAATGCAGCCCCTCACTTGTCCCTGGTTTCTCTTCTTATAATGAAATATTGAGAGAACCAGATTCTTAGGCCTTACAGGACACATGCAATTAAAGTTCTTTGGTTTCATGCATGACTTTAGCAGATCATGGAGTCTCATCCAGTTTCCCAAAAGTGACTTATATATAACATTACACTGGATGTCAGTGGGAATGTCCTGACACAAACATACTTGGTCTGATTCCACACCTACTGCTCACTCTTTTTTTGTCTTAAAAGTATATTTAAGCCCTAGCCGGTTTGGTTCAGTGGATAGAGCGCTGGCCTGCAGACTAAAGGGTCCCGGGTTTGATTCCAGCCAAGGGCACATGCCCAGGTTGTGAGCTCGAGCCCCCCCCACACACACACACCAGTAGGGAGCGTGTAGGAGGCAGCCAATCAATGATTCTCTCTCATCGTTGATGTTTCTCTCTATCTCTCTCCCTTCCTCTCTGAAATCAATAAAAAAATATATTTAAAAAAGTATATTTAATTACAAAATATGCCAGAGGTACAGAAAAGTATATAAAATAGTATAACTAGTACCATTATATCACTTAAATTTAACAGATTTTTCATTTTTAGTGTATTTGTTTCAGATATTAATAAAAAAGGGTACACATTCAGCTAAAGTCCCTCCCGACCCATTGCTCTCCTTTTTCCTCTCAGGAGTAATGACAATCTAAGGTTGGGGAATCCCAGTCTCCTGGTTGTTTTTATACTTTGTTCTGCATATATATGTATCTTCCATAATACAATACAGGGTGTCCCCCAAAAAGGTATACACAACTCAACAGCTAATTTAATAAATGAAATGTATTTTAATGAACGTACCTTTATAATTATTCAAAGTGTATGTATACATTTTGGGGGGACACCCTATATGATACTGGTGGTTTGTTTTTTTGTCATAACATTTGACAAATTTCTGTACATAGTATCTTTTAACTTCTTTATTCATTATATTTTCAATATTCATCCATGCTGTAGATGTTAATTCACTTTAACCATGGCATATTATCTCATTCCATTGATAAGCCCTAGGTTATTTATTTATTCTTCTAAATGAAAAGTTGTTTCCCAGTTTTGCACAAATCGCTTTGCAATGAACATCCTTGCACATGTATCTGTTTGCACAGAGTGAGAACCTCTAGAAGGGAAATCACAAGGTTCTAGGATATGTGCACGTTCAATTTTATGAGGTTTTTCTCAAATTTTTCTCCAAAATAGTTGAGGCAATTTACACTTCTTACATCTTTACCAACATTTGGTTGGCTCAGACTTTTACATCTTAACCAATTTTCCAGATGTGAAATAGCATTTATTGTTTTAAATTTATGATTCCTGGTTACCAGTCAAGTTGGGCATCTTTTAATATCCTTAATAGTTAATCAGATTTCCTCTTATGTGAATTGCCTGTTCATCTCCCTTACCATTGGGTTGTCTCCTACTTACTTTTTGGAAATTTAAAAAATCTTACTGGTTATATTTCTTTTGCTTTTTAAATGCATAGCAAATATCTATTTCTAGTTTGTGACTTGTTTTTTCATTTTGTATATGTTGTCTTTTGTTTGTAGAACTCTTAAATTTAATATAGTCTTATGTATGTCTTCCTTAATGAATTATTCTTTTTGTTTTTATTTAAGAATTTACTCTATTCTTCAAGATCCTATGGGTATTCTATTTGATGTTCTTCTAAAAGCTTAATTTTTTTTCCTTGTAACAGATTTAATCAGTTTGGAATTTTGTTTGTGGTATAAAGAAAAGATATAGGCATACCTCCTTTTACTGTGCTTCGCCTTTTTGTGCTTCACAGATGTTGTGTTTTTTACAAATTGAAGGCAAGACTCACCACCAGCAAAAAGGCATAGAAGCATGGAACAGATAGTTGAATCTCAGAGGCAGGGGTGGGTGAGTGAGAAGAACTTATATGCATATATGCATAATTCATGGACACAGATAATAGTGTGGTGAAGGCCAGGGGCGGGGGGCTGGGGCAGGCTAGAAGGGGTCAATGGGGAAAAGAGTATATAATGCTTTCAACAATAAAGATTTTTTAAAATGACAACAGCGGTACAATAGCCATTGGTTTGAATGAATCAAAATTATTTTAAAATGTGATTAACAGTTCTTATTTTGTACAGCTATTATGGGAATTTAAAAAGATAATGCTTGTAGAACATTGCTTGGTATATAATATATAACTGGTGAAGGAAAAAAAGATGTGTGTAATAGACAAAGGAACATATAAAGTTAACCATAAAGAGTTCACTCCAAGAGAAGCAATGGAAGTAGAAGTTCAACTAAGTGACTCCCAAGAGGAAATAAGAAAATTCTAATTCTCCTGCACTTGGATAACTTTTGTTAAAGTCATGTTTTGGGTTTTTTTGTTGTTGTTGTTGTTCCTATAGAAATCTCCAACTCCTGCCAATTAGGATTTCTCAGAATATGTTCCATGGAACATCTGCCCTGAGATATGTGTGGGGGGAAAAAATTGTGATTCAATAATGCTGTGAAATATTCCCTTGGAAATTGAAATGTACACTAGCACCCTAAGGGTTTGACAAGTCCTTAAGAAGTGTTTAATTTCATTTAATCCAGCATTTCTTTAATTTATTTGATCACAGAGCCTTTTCCCCATATACTATTTATTAACATTCCATGAAACTACTGTTCCATGAAATAAACATGGAGAAATGCTGGCTTCAATGAATATTAAAATGACCTTTATACCAAAGCAAGGGCTGAGGGGCATGAGTGTAGGTGTGGGAAGGAGAGTGTTCATACCTTTTTGGACTGAGATTGAAAATTTACCTACAACAATTCACTAAGCCAGCAACCACACAAATCCCTCAGGGTCACAAACACTCAGACACATACAATGTTCCTGGGAGTATGTGCAGGGTCTCTGAAGAGGGGAAGGAAAGCACCCCTCACTCACATTGCATCTTGCTGCTGCTGTGCTGGGATCCCACAGTGTAAGATCTAAAGGCTCCTAAACATACTGTACCATCTGCCCTTGCCCATGACTTCCTGAATTTACTTCCCATTTTCTGGAAGAGAAGAAACTACAAGAAAAACATTTAAAGCTAAGAGACCCAATTGGGGAACCAGTTGTCAGACCCAGTAGTGGAGGCGGGGGAGGGGAAATGGGAAGAAGGGACTGTGTAGAGTCCTCCAATCAGATTCATGACAAGGGTAATCCTCTGTGGGGAGGTGAGGCAGGGACACCTGTAACATCAGTGAAGAGGACTCTGCAGAGCTGAGCAGGGCAGGGATACACTTAAGAGAAATAATATTGACTTCTAAGGTCAGTGCCCAGAATGGAAACTTCCTGAGGAGCAGAAACCATGTTAAATGCATCTTTATAATTCTTTTGTTGAGGAAAAAGCTGGTGGCTAGGAGGGAGGAGAACTGTGTATGTTACAGAAGGGGAGCATGATGAAAAATCCCTGATAAGGGAGAGGCTTATAAAACGGCTTGCTGTCTGTTTACATTGACTACTGTATGGTGATTTTCCAAATTAACATTGTTGCTTGGTTGGTTCCTAAAGGCAAAGTGAGCCTTCCTCCTACTTTTCTTTTCCCCTCCCTGTGAGTTCCTGCCAAGGAAGAAGTAAATACAAATGATCTCCTCCGTGGCCTGCTGTGAGGAGACCTAGAAGCTCTGACCTTGGGAGGGCTGAGGTCTGTGAGGGGCCGCTGAGTTGCATGCAGGATGGGAAATAGTAAAAAGGAATCTACCAACATTAACAATGCCTGACAGTGGTGGGCGCAGGATTTACTTATTTCCATCAATTTATATTTTTCTAATTTTTCTATAATAAACATCTGTTACTTGTATCATTATCGAAGATTTTTATTTCTCAGTTCATATGCTATATCTTTAGTTTCTAGAAAACCCGAATAGACACAATGTGTAAACTTTACATTAGTGTGTTTTAGTGTGGAAAAAGAAAAAAAAGAATGTTTTCCAAGCACGTGGGAGGGAATGGAAAAACATAGGAAATACTCCCCAGAAAGTTATATTTACAGAATTCTACAAAAAGTGGGGGATACATTATCTAGGGGTAGAAGTGCCCGAGAACTTTGGAGAAACGTGGTAACAGTCTCCATAGGCGGGAGGGTGAGTGGCAGGAGACGCTTCTTGGCGAGGAGGAGAAATACCTGGCAGCCCGCAGGGAGGGCGGCGGCAGGTAGGAAAGTTGGCCGCGGCCCTCGGGGGCGGGGGCGGGGACGGGGCAGGAAACGGCGGCGCGGGGGTGGGAGGCGGAGCCGCGGGGAGCGCCCCAGGTGGGCCTGAGCCGCGCACCTGCTCGCCGCCGGCTGGCCTCCGCCTGCGCCGACCGAGCAAAAGCGGAGGGATCCGGCGGAGGTGCTGCGTCCTGGGGCGGCCGCCGAGGAGGAAGGGCAGTGCCCCAGCCCCAGAACTGAAAGGGGCCAGAGAGTGGCCGGCATGGGCCTCGAGTTCCCCGCACCTTGGCTGCTGCTCTTCACCTGGCTCCCAACAGGTGAGCCGTGGGGAAAGGGGTCCCACCTGGGCCCTAGGAGCCGGAGCCGGCGCTGCCCGCCTTGCAGAGCTGGCCGCCCGCAGGGCAGCCGAGGCCTGGGCCGCGCTCCGGCCGCTCTTGGCAGGGGCGCCAGGAGGTGCGGGACTGGATAGTTTTACCTGTGGGAACCTGTTGTTTTCCTCTCTTATTCGCCCAGGCCCTTCGGAAACAGGTGCAACTGAGAAGGAAACTAGGCTGCCCCTCCTCCAGTCATTAGGCACTTCTTAATCGCTAAAACGGAATTGATAGGTGTCGTAACACCACCTTTACAATTCCTAATTGCTTTTCCCTTTCATCTGACACTTGCTTTTAGGTTTTAGATGTGGTGACAACCATATTGGCCCAGAAATGCATTTATTTCACTCCTGGGGGATTATAATGTGTCCTCAAGTATGTACCGATGTTCGGTATGATTGATTCAGAATGTGTTTTACGGGACTACAACATTCAGCTCTTTGCTAATCTTTTCAGGGTCACTTTTCTACTTTTTTTTTTCTATTCACCGGCTTCCCTGACTTCCCCCTTGCTCAGTATCTCCCCTTCAGGGGCCCAACACTCACCTCTACTCATCTTCAACCTAGAGTCTCTAGGCCAATCCCCTGCCTGCATTGGAAAGCCTGGCTTTGTGTCTGGTCTTTATCTCTTGGGAAGATGACAGAAGTGTGTATCTGCATGAGTGAAACCAGGTAGGAAAGGCTAGCTGAATGTACAGGCTCTTTCAGCCCTTTTCAGTGGGGATGTAGGTGTGATCTTGCAAACCAGAACGTATCATTTTCCCGTTGAAGTCTGCCCTGTTTCATTTTATCGTTTTCTCCCTCTCTTTTAAGAATAACTGCCCTCTTACCTCTTTGTCAATGGGTGGTCAGCTCACTTTGCCCACAGACCAATTTGAGTCTTGTATTTTTTGAGGGAAAAGATGTAATATGAAGGTACAGGCAGAATTCCATTTTTTCAAGCTTAATGGGACATGAAAATCACTCAGATGTAACAAAAACACATTCAGGCAAGATCCTAAAATAATTTAAGCTTAATGCTGAGGGAAGGAGGATTGCAAAAGCGTAGAAAAACTAGAAAATTGGTATCCCTAAGGTCCTCTAGCTTACCACATTTTCTGCAGGATATAGGGTCTACAAATGATGTGAAACGGACAAAACTAGATGTTGGACACCCACAATACACAAGAAAATGAACCAAACCTCACCTAAATCGAAGTGCCTGAAATTCCACCAGGGCAGTCATCAGTTTGACTATGAAAACAAATTCATAAAAATCTCACCATTTTGCACAGTTTTCCCTTCTATGCCTCACATGTATAGCTCAAAGTCCACAGCAACTGAGGATTTATGAAGCTGCTTGAGCTGCCTTTTTAGGAAAATAGAGACCTGCCCCCTCCTCTGCCCCTGGGCACTCCATCCCCAGAGTGCTCCTGAGCTGAAAGGGGCCAGATTTTGTAGCCAGCAGTCATCCAGGTCAATAGGATAAGAAAAGAAGCCTTACAGATAAAAATCCCACTAGGGTATAAACACCAATCCTTAAATCACCAGCATATTGTTTTACAAGCTATTTAGTTTTTATGAAGAATATTGAACAATGAACATTTTTCTAATATAGTGATGATGACCAAAGGGTATATTCTTCTAGTAAGCACATTGCTAAATGGACAGGGACTCCAGAAAATGTTGCTCTGGGTGTTTATGAGCCAGCCTTGAAGTGTATGTAGCCAGGATGCCGAAGTAAAAAAGACTGCTGTGTTTGCCTGGCATTCTTTACATGGAAGGCTACCTGCGTAACACATTTTAAAACCAGAGAATGCTGAATCTGTAAAGTCCTAAGTGAACATCTAATCTCACTTTTATTTCAGAGGTGAGAAATTGAGATTTCAACTGTTTTGATTCCAGCACTTGGAGGGGGAAATGGCTCTTTTAGCAGGCATTTTTCCTGAATATGTGCAGGAAAGGTAAATAAAGATACATTCAACTATTTAATGTGCATTTGGATTTTGCATCCATGATGTTGGTTAACTTACTAAACTGCTAAAAGCCTCCAGTAAACTAGGATGATCATAGCACATAGCTCATAAGGCTTCTGTGAGGATTAAATGAAATGAAGGTTTTAAAGCACTTAATACACAGTGCCTGGAACAGAGTGAGGACTTAATAACAGCCGTGGTGACAATGGCAGTCATGATTTAGAACCACATGGGATTTTATAAAGCTAACTTTAAAGACACAACTTAGGCTTCTCTACTCCTTCACTACAGCTACGAAACTGCAATTAATAGTCAAATGACTGTCAAGTTGGATTTCAGAATCTGCCTTTTGCTAGTTGTAACTTTGAAGGAATCTCCCTTCATCTAGAAAACAGGCAAAATCCCTGACAAGCCCTTTTCCTCCCCCTCCCTTCCCTTCCATCGAAAGACCAATTCTTGTTGGGTTGATGAAGATCAAGCACAGTGTCTACAACATGGTCATCACTCAGGAAATACTGGGTCCCTCCCCACTGCCCTCACTTCTTTATTTTTAAACCAAACTTACTAAAATGTCCCTTAGATCAAACTGGTGAAGATCCGCTTCCTCTCTCACTCCCAGTATCATCTACTAAAGCAGTGTTTTTCAAACGTTTGTGTTTTTTTTCACAGCTCCCAGTAAGAAATACTGCTTACATTATGACATGTAAACACGTATGTAGGATTTCTAAAATAGAAACAAAAATCCTGTTACTATGTTGGATATAAGAATAACAAATTGACATCAAATATTATGTTAATAACATTTAAATTCATAGGAAATATTCCCCAAATTAACAGTATTAAATAGAAAAATCCAATCAGTTGATTTCCTCAAGGTCCACTGCAACTGGGAATAGGAACTTTGGAAACCCCTATACTAGAGTGTGTTCATTTTGTCCATCACCTTGTTCACTTCTGTTTCTAAAGAGGAGTCAACCCGATCCTCTTATTAGCATCCAAGTTTCTGCAGTTGCAAAGTGTGGGCCACTAGTGAAATGATGTCAGATTTGGATACTCGCTGCTTGGTGTGGCTTGGGGCCCCTGACGAAGCCTCTGAGGTCAAGGAGTCATGGGAAGTTAGCCTAGGCCCTGTGCTCTGAGTTGTGGGGAGATCAGTTGTCACACCTTTTTTTTTTTTTTACAAAGAAATAAATTTTTATCACATGAGTAATACTTGCTTCTTAACACACAACATTAAGATGAAGCTAAAGTAAGTACCTGCAGTCCTTCGTATTACTGGCTGACAAGCTCTGGTTATGTTCACCCAACCTCCAAGTTTATTCCTGGAATGAAAGTTCACCCCCAAATTCTAAAAAGGTGTGTCATTTGTGCTTTTGTGAAAACCTTTTAAGATCTTAGAATGGTGTTAACTTATAGATCCATACAGCTATCAGCATGTAATACTATTCTTTGGGAAATCAGACCGCTGAATCCTAAGGGACAAGATTCTTAGCATCTAGAACTCAGAATTTTTACTCAGCGGTGTGAATGAAGGTTAGGATCCTACTGAAGACTTAATGACATCTTGATCCCTGATGTAGTCAATAGAGAAAGTGGAGCTTCTCAGGGTGAGGAGCCTGTGGGAGGTGGGTGGGAGGCTGCCTACTTGGCAGCTCCCTTGCCCCTTCCCCCCCCCCCGCCTTTGGCCCCCTGAAATACCTCCCCAGAGTCCCAGGAGTTTGCTGAACATAAATAGAAGTCACTCACTCCCAGTCCCTGCTTTCCCCTCCTGGCCAGTTTTACAGATGGGGAAACCTTTGTTCAGGGAAGACACCCACCTCAGGTTGACACAATGGAGTTAACTTGAGAACTGAGATCAGAACTCGGGCACCCTCACTTAGTCCATGGCCCTTTCATCTGTTTCATGCCATGGTGTAGGCTTGTTTTGTTTCATTAAATCCTAGAATGTAGGTATAGAAATAGATTGTCTCCTAGATGTCGAATTAAATGCTACTTATTGAATATTTTAGAATGAGATGCCAGGTAATTGATGCATCGTCTGCCTGGGTTTTTTAGCCTAATACTTTACTTCCTTATTTGACATCCTTGGGGGAGAAATAAGATTGTGTGTTTTAAGAATTGGGAAGGCTCTGATCATGTCATCTTTCTCTAGTCCTTATTTCTATATCTTCTGATGTGTAAATCTTAGGACAAGGTAAGGTCAGAGGAAAGCACTTTTGATGTTTTTTTAATTTCCCAAATCCAGTTAATCACCAGGTTCTGTTGCTTAATCCCAGGATCTACCCTTTTTCTATTCCAGGTGACAAACCTCGAATTAGTGTACTTTAAACATCTTAAAGTTACTTGCCTCTAAAGCTACTACCTCTCTGACTATCCCAATGATAACTTACCTGGGTTAATCTTTCCTACCTTCACTTTAATCCTCCAAGAACCTCCACTAGATCCCCATAGCTTGTAAGAGTGGGTTAAAGTTCTTTATGTGGAATTCAAGGCCTACTCATTCTTGCCTCACTAACTTGGGCAGCCCTTGTCCCACTGACACGGCATGCTCTTGTATCCCCTCTTCCCTTCTTCTGTGCTTTTTATTTGGCCATACTACACATGGTTAACTTTAACCAGTTAACTGCCACGATATTTTGAATGTAATTAAAAAAGGTCCGTTGCTTGCGTTTATAGACGCTTATGGCGTACAAATGGTTAACCATTTATTTTCTGTACTTTTAGAGCACTTAAAATTTGCTCCAAGCAGTTTGGCCTGTCTCATATGAATTTATTGGTTCTTTTACTCAGCAAATGTTTAATGCATAACATTGTAGTGGAATGAGATGCTGAGTTATTAACCAATAGGCAGGCTGGCAAACAAAAGCAGACATGGCCCTGGCCCCATGGTGCTTAAAGTCTAAAGGAAATATGAGCAAATATAGAAATACAACTATGACAGGAACCATGAGAAAGATGTATAGGGTACCACAACAACATATGATAGATGGATTTCGCTCATTCAGGAGGTCCTCCCTGAAGAAGTGATACTTGAATTGAAAACTGAGGAATCATCATTTCAAACTAAAGAAATAGCATGTGCAAGACTGCTAGATAGGATCGCAGTGAGTATGAGGGGAGAGGAGAATGTTAACATGAGTGGAGGAAGTCACAGGGTGTATGGTGGAAATGGAGCATGGTAGGAAGCTTTGTGTTTATCCTAATAACAGTAGACAGCTTTTGGAGATTTTTTAAAGAGAAGGCATTGGGAGACTGACAGCAGTGTGGAATCCACATGGCTGAGAACCAGAGTATGAGCAGATACCAGGAAAGCTGAGGCAGTATCCTGGCCAGAAGTGATGGTAACTCATACTAGGGTGGGAGTGAGGATGGACAGAGAGATTCCAGAAATACTTAAGAGATATATACACCCAATTTGATAATAGATTGTATAGGGAGAGTGAGGGAGAAGGATGTCAAGGACGATTCCTTGTTTTCAGTGTTGCCCATCACTAAGATGGGAAACATTAAAGAGGCCTGGGTTAGTATGGAAGGATGATGATTTACATTTGGGGCTTCATTTAGACTTTTAAACAACCAAGAAGACCTAGCAGGAGTATTTGGATCCATGTGCCTGTCTTGTCCCTTTTGGTACAATAGTAGGATTTGATATTCAAAGCTCTACCAGTATCAGTTTCTGAACAACGCTATAAAGCTTAACCATGAAGTATCTTGTTTAGTTGTTTACTTGTTTATTGACTCTCCCATCTAATAGTGCAAAAGCATTGTTTCCCTTATTTGCAACTGTACACCCCTCATCTGGAATGGCGCGAGGCTCATAGTAGGTCTCCAATAAATTATGTGAATGAGTGACCTCTGAAGGCCCAGGGCACATAAAAATTTGTCATTCTGAGACCCAAATTTGCATATGCTAAGAGATTAGCATGTGGGGACATGGATGAGTCACTAATCTGATTGACATACTTTGGGAAACTCCGAGCATCTGCCTCTTAACCAGGTTTTGTCTTCTACCCCTAAAGGAATACCAAGTTCAAACCACCTAAGTGGCTATTTTTTCACCTGGTAGTTTATCAAAAATTTTAAAAGATTGATTATGTTCCCCTATTGGAAAGATTGTGGTGAAACATGGGACTGTCACATTGTTGATGGGAATATGAACTTCTTCCCTGAAGTTTCTATTCTACATAATAAAAGCCTAATATGCAAATTGACCTACTGGAGGAATGACCGGTGGAATGACCAGTGGAACGAACAGTTGCTATGATGCCCACTGACCACAGGGGGCAGATGCTCAATGCGGCGCAAGGCCAGTCAAGGCGGGTGCCAGCGGGGGCCCCTGATCGCCTGCCAGGCCTAGGGACTCTACCTGTGCACGAATTTCGTGCACCGGGCCTCTAGTTTAAATATAAAGCCTTCTTTCCTTTGACCCAGCAATCTCACTTTAAGAAATATATCCTACTGGAAGGCATGCATGTGAAGAGATATTTTATATAAAGACATTCATTTTAACAATTCATGTCAGCATTGTTTGTAATAGTGATAAATCAGAAGCAACCCAAATGCCCATTATTAGGAAAATGGGTAAGTAAATATGGTTCATCCACGTAGTGAATTTTTAGGTAGCCACTAAGACAATTAGATCTACAAAATAATCAAATCTATAGAATATAATGATATACCATTAGTTTGAAGAAAAAAACAAAGTTGTTTATGATTAATTTTTTAAAGAGCAGCATAGGAAAAGATGTGGAGGGATACACACCAAATTATCAACAGTGGTACCTCTGGAGAGTGGAATGCATGGCAAGCAAACAGGAACTTTTTACGTTATACCCTTCTTAATTTTTTGAAATTTCTTATTATTTTAAATTACAAAAAAGTAAAAAGCGGTTTTATACAAAATGGTTAAAATAAAATTGTGAATGTGCCTTAAATATGGGAATATCCCTTAAAGGTTAAACCTCCACCATTAGAAAAACTTATCCAGAAGGCATCTGATACACTGGAAACAGTCTAGGCCTTGGAATTTTAGAGGTATAAATTTAAATCTAGCTTGCTGCTTTCTAGCCACATGACCTTAAACCAGTTACTTAAGCTCCCTGTGGATTTTCCTCACCTATGAAATTGAGATAAAAATAGAACTTATCTCATGGGATTTTTGCAAAAGTTAAATGAGATACTGTATATTAAGCATCCAGTACTATGTCTAACAGCATGTAAGTGCTCAATGTATGTCAGTTTCCTCCCCAGGGTAGCCACATGCTTAGTGCCCAGCACTGTTGAGTAGCACAGGCCAGAGCTTTGTTAAAGATGTAATATGTAGACATAATTCCTCCCTCACCCCAACTCTCTCCTAACTCTCTGGATCCCTTACTTCTTGTCTGTACTCATTGCCAGTCCCTCTTCCCTTTTATTCGTCTCATATTTGCACTGTTATCTAAGGAAATGTAATAAGTACCGATGGCAAATATACTTGGGGAGATAGCTTGCTCAGAGATAAACTCTGATAGGATTAGACCTGTGTACTTTTTGTTAACATGCTTACTGGAGCAGAGGTGCCTGGGTATCTGAAAAACACTCAGGATTCAAGACCTTCTGTCAGCATCAGCAGCAGGCTACTGCCCTTGCCAGGAAAGACCATGTTCTCCCCTCCACCCCAGCCCCCAGTCCCCAGCTACCATCCCCTTTTAAGCATGACCCTTCATGTGGAAAGGAGGGAAATGCCATCTAGTATTCTGAAAACAGTTCTTAGTTAGAGAGAGATAAATCTTTGCACCTATTTCCCTATGCTGTATGGATAATATGTTCTAGAAACTGTAAAACATCTTGCCCAATGTGATTGTTGACAGGGAAGACAATGAAAAAATAAATGTACAGAGATATGCATATATTTGGGAACACATGGCATTTAGTTGTAAAGATACTCTTCTTTTTTGGTATGTTTTTCTTCCACTTTAATGTCAGATGGTAGTCCCCACTCTGCACAGCGTCGTAGTCTTGGAAAGTACCTCATGGCGGGAAACAGAGAATCCCCTTCCCTTTCCCTCCTTCCCATGAGCTCTGGTATCTCATCTGAAGTTACCTTTCCACTCTTAAATGACAGGTCTCCCTCCCTTCCTCTTTCTCAGAAGACGTAAATTGTGAACTTGTGAATGGGTTTGCCAGAATACAAAGCAACACAGCTTTAAAAGCTTCTAATGCACTAACTCATTTTGCAAAAAGAAGATAGTAGTGATCCTTTACATTTATATCATTTTAATTCTTTCAAAATGCTTTTACATGATTGTCTCAGTTGATCTCAGTATTTTAAGGCAGGCAAGATACATACAAATGATACAAATGACAGCTCATCTTTGTTGAGTGCCTAGGATGTGCCAGGCTCTTTCCTATATGATGGACATTTATCTCATTTAATCCTCACTACAACCCTTTATTTAGGTAAGTATTAGTATCATTCCAATTTTGCATGTAAAGAAACAACTGGAGTTTGGAAATAACTTATCAGGTCTTTTAACTGGTGGGAAGTGAAGGTAGAATCTGAACTCAGAAAGTCAGTCTCTAGAATTAATGTTTTCAAGGGAAAAATGAAAAAAAGAAAGCTAAGAAATTAGGTGGCAATGAATTGGGGATAAAGAGATGCCACAGGATGAAGTAAATCCTCCTATATAATAAAAGGCTAATATGCAAATCCACCAAACGGCAGAAAAACCGGTCACTATGACGTGCACTGACACCAGGGGGCAGAGGCTCAATGCAGGAGCTGCCCCCTGGTGGTCGGTGCACTCCCATACGGGGAGCACCACTCATCCAGAAGCTGGGCTTACCACTGGTGAGCCTCTCTTCTCCCACCTCCACGGCAGCACTTAGGATGTCTGACTGCCGGCTAAGGCCTGCTTCCCATGGGGACTGGCCTAAGCCATCAGTCAGACATCCCCCAAGGGCTCCCGGACTGCAAGAGGGCGCAGGCCAGGCTGAGGGACAACCCCCCCACCACCAGTGCACAGTTTTCATGCACCGGGCCTCTAGTTTAAGAATAAAAATACAACTTACGAATTTGAAAACTTGTAGAACTAAGTTTAAAAGAGCAGTGATGCAATCTCTAAACACAGCATTTATCTTTTTTAATTTGTTCATATTTTCAACCCTGATTTTGCTGCTTTTGGCCTCTTCTTGAAAACCTTATCCGCTTAGTAGTGTGTGTGCCCAATGTGGTTAGTTTTATAGAGAAGTTACAAGCTAAAGGGAAACAAAGATGGGAGATTTTTGCCTTTGAGATGAACTTGCTACTTCCTTTGTCTTTTTCTCAATCTGAAAAATCCTCCTGCTTTTAGAGAATCCAGTACCTGACTTCCTTTTACTTGGAAGGTTAAACTTGCCTGCTTGGGAAAGAGTGGATTAAAATAAATAAATACAAAGATTGGGTTTTGTTGTAAGCAAGCCCCAAATTCAAATCCTGAAGCTGAGAGGGCTTGGGTTATTGTCTAAACTTTTGCCCACAAAGATGAGCAGGGATGATCCCACCTTAGGGGGTTTGTGAGGATTAGAGACAATATATGTACATGGCCCAGCATACAGTAGATGTAGAGAAACAACTGAGAAGAAGGAAGAAGGTTTTGCTTGTTGCTCATTTACCCTTTATCCTGGGATCCTTCCCTACTTTCCATGTGAGGGTTGTGGGGGCACGTGGGGAGGGGTGGTATTCTGAGAGCTGTGCAGGATGCTATGGGGTTAGCAAACCCTCGTTGGGACTATGAGTGAGCTCAGTGTGGTCAACATATCTGGGAACCTGGAATATTTTAAGGCTCAATATTCACATAAGGGATGAAATTGAAGAGAGGATAAAAGGCAGAACAGCCAGTGTTGACGTTGGTAAAGGTGAGTTCTCTGACCCCAGGTGTGCTTTGCCCATAATAAGGGCATTCATGGAAGGGGAGCTGAATGAGGATTTGATAATGAAGGTGCTCCCCTTGTCCCTACTCTCCTGACTCAGAGTGTCAGATTCAGCAATCCAAAAAGCTACTACAGAGCAACTTCTGGCCCCACCAAACTCCCTCCTCTGACTCCCAGCAAGCCGGCCCTCCCTCCCCTGCAAATGTCCCACCTCTATACAAATAATGTTGAGTAGAGTCCTTTCCATAAACTGCTGTTTATGTTGATCACTGTTCAGCAAAATAAAGAACATGTAAGTTATTAATTACAGTATCAGAATGACAGTTGTCAAGTGTATATTAATTATTGCTCATGTAGCCTGGCCCCATGTTTTAGTTCTTTGCAAGCTAATGAATACCAAACACATTATTTTATTTATGGCCAGGCAGAGTGGCAAGAGCTGCTCAGGGGAAGGATCTTAAATCACATTCTCTTAGAAAATGAACGACCACAGACAAGTCACGTTTTCCAATTTCAGAGTTGCTGTGTATGACATGGACACAGCTCATCTCTTCCCAGGGATCATATTTATGTGTAAAAGAAAATATCTGAAAGTGCTATGCAAACCTAGGGTCATGTGTAGACTGCAAACCAGCGTCTTCTCCCTATTCCAATCCATGTGTGTTACTGTACCAAAGGAGCTAGTGTTGAAAAATTCATTGTCGGAATCTTACTTCAGTCCCTTCTGTTCATTCAGCTGTGCTGTTGGGCAAAAGCTCCAAAGTCTATTTCAGGTCAGTTCTGGGAAAGAAAAAAACACACACACAAAACAAAACAGGGTGAGGGTGGAAAAGCAAAAATAAAACAGCAGATAACGATAGAATTCATGTTAGGCATGAGATGTTGGTCACTGGCTCTTCTGTTGATTGTATTGATTTCCAGGAATCCTACTGGTAGATAGCAGCTATTTTCCCCCAACTATGGAAGGCTTGTTTTCAAAATGATGTTCTTTTTGCATTCACAGCTGAATAAGGAAGTCATCTTCCTGAAAACACCACTGTCACCCTATTACTCTTCTTCAGAAAAGCCTTCCGTGATTATCCGTTAACTAGACATTGGAGTGTGCTATAGACTTCACTCCATCTCCCCACCTTCTGGTCACCACACCAGCACCACCTTATTTATCCCCTCTGCCTCCCATAAAGCCAGAGATGCCAGCTAGGTTGGTTCCCTCCAGGTTCCCCAAGTAACTGCCCCTTCCTGCTAAGGGCCTGTGCTCATCTTCCATCCTGAAATGGTGAGTTTCTCTGCTCTCTCTTTCTCATGTGTCATCTTTATCCTATCAGAATCAGAGTCTTGAGTAAATCTCTTCCTTTGTGAAGGTTTCCCCAGCCAAAGGTCTCCCCTACACTTCTGCAGACCCTCTCTCCTGCTCAGCTGTCATGGCACATCCTCATTTACAGCCCAACTCGGGAGGTGACTCAGGTCATTTCTGGGGGGCCAGAGCCTGTTCTGAGCAGCATTCTGTTGCCTCTCCATGGATATGAGAAAAGCAGGTGTGGGTGCCCATCATAAGCCTCAACAGACTATCTTTTGTGGGCTGTGTCCAGAAGGTGAGGTGCAACCAATGGCTTTGGCCACTGAGAGAGGCCCACCTAGCTGCTCTGTAATGGGTGTCTATGTTTGTTTTGTTTGTGAGAGTAACTCAGTCAAAATAAAGGCAATTATACCTGAGAACTCCAGTTTGAAAGAGGGAAACTCATACACTGACACTAACATGGCAGTGTATGTGCCAGACACTGTGCCAAGCACCAGATGTGGATTATCTCATTGAATTCTTGCAGGGACCTGATGGTCGTACTATTATAATCTCCACTTATAGTTGAGGAAGCACAAACTGAGTGAGAGTAAATAACTTGTCCAATGTCTAAGTAGTAAAGTGATTTGAACCACATCATATCTGAGTCCAAAGCCTAGGTGGTTGCTGTTTTAAAATCTAGTCTACACCAGTGTTTCTCAAAGTATGATGCCCAGAGCAGTAGCATCAGTGTCTCCTGGAAATTTATTAGAAATGTAAGTCCCTGGGCCTCACCCAAGTCTTACTGAATCAGAAACTCCTGTTGACATCGGTCTGGGCTGTCACAAGTCTTCCAGGTGGTGTATGCTCAAGTTTGAGTACTCCCGCTCTACACTAACCCTCCTATGAGAAGATCCCCTATAACCCCGCCTAGAACACATACTGATATAGGAACATTACAACATATCAATTGTGTGTGGCCCTCTGACTGCCAGAGTCCCACCTGACATATCTGTGCCACCTGGTTCCTCATCAGGGCAGATCTGCAGTATGTGTATTGGGAAAGTAAGAGGAGAGAGTTTTTTTAAATTAAAAAAAAAAAGTGTGTTTAATTCCTTTAAGTCTTTCTTGATAAAATTTGGCACAGTCTGATTTGTTTCATTTGCTCTACGCTTATGTTGACCTGACCACTGGTTAATGTATTTCTGGTCATTTATTCCATTTTTTATTAAACAAACATTTGTTGGTTGCCAAGGAGGTGATAGGCACAATGTGAGGCACTTGTGTTTGAACAGTGAGTTAGAGACAAATCCAGTCGGCCTTCTCAGGGCCTACAGTAAACAGGCCATCACTAAGAAGTGTGAAAAAGTGCTCCTTATGGTAAGACGAGGCACTTGGGGAAAACAGAGGGAGGCCCCTCTCCCAGATTTGTAGTCAGGGAAGGCTTCTTGAAGTGAGGGTGTAGTTAAAGACCTAAGGAATAAATAGTAATTAGTCTAGTGAAGGGAGTGGAATGGGGGCCAATGATATGGAAGAGTGCTGCAGCTGCAAGATCCACATGGAGGAAGACTGCTGAAGTCGGCAATCCTAGCATGGCCAAAACTCTGAATGTAAGGTATGGCGTGAAGGGAGATGAGGCAGGAGAGAAAGGCTGCAAACAGACATGACCAGCCTTAGAGGCCTTGTAGAGATTGAAATTTATGCTTAGGGGAATGAAGAGAAAATGATGTGAAGAAAATATATATTAGCAAGTTCACTCCAGTACAAATGTGGGCTTATCCTGGATAATAAAGAGGTAATATGCAAATTAACCCTCACACCCTCACAAGATGGCTGCCTATGACCAGGCCGGCAGGGGGGTTAGGGAGGGATGACCAAACGACTGAACAAGCAGGCTGTGTGGGGCGACCAGTCCAGTTGGGGACAAACAGGCTAGCAGGGGGGTGCACTTGGGGCGACCAGGCTGGCCAGGGGGGCAGTAAGGGGTGACCAAGCTGCCAAAGTGGGGGGGGCAGTTAGGAGCAACCAGGCTGGCAAGGGGGGCAGTTAGGGGCAACCAGGCAGGCAGGCAGGTGAGCGATTAGGAGCCAGCAGTCCAGGATTGTGAGAGGGATGTCCAACTGCCGGTTTAGGCCTGATTCCTGGAATTGGGCCTAAACCAGCAGTCAGACATCCCCTGAGGGATCCTGGATTGGAGAGGATGCAGGCAGGGCTGAGGGGACCCCCCCCCCTCGTGCACGAATTTCGTGCACCGGGCCTCTAGTTTTAATATAATTTCTTTATTATAGTTGTATGTATTATTACTATCGATGGACCATGAGCTCCTTGGGAGTTGTCCTTGATCTTTTTCTTCGCCATCTTCCCTTTTGTCTGTGCAGTATCCACCCCACATTTTCCCCAGGCCAAGTAAGAACTCAGACTCCACCTGTGAGCTCCCAACCAGTCAGGCAGTGTGGTGGTTCATTTGCATTGCTTTTATTACCCACCAACCAAAGTAGGTCACCTTCCAGAGATCTGGTCTACCTTCAGCATTGTCTCCTGCTCTTGGCTGCAGGGTGTCTGTCCTTGTTGGTGACCGTCCAGCACACAGAGCGCTATGTCACCCTGTTTGCCTCTGTCGTCCTCAAATGTGACTACACCACCTCTGCCCAGCTCCAGGACGTGGTAGTGACGTGGCGCTTCAAGTCCTTCTGCAAGGACCCCATCTTTGACTACTACTCTGCGTGTGAGTGTCCTCCCTCTCTGGCTCTGCTAGGGTCCCTTTGTGAAGTATTGCCATTAGGATGTAGGTAAGAATGATTTAGGATCACAAATCCTCATAAGTGAAAAGCCATAGAGATCACTTAATCCAGCCCCCTCATTTTATAGATAAACTGAGCCAAAGCAGATGGAGTAACTAATTGAAGGTCACATACTATTTTATTTATTTTGAAATGTATGTCCCACCTTGTTCTAAAAAGATTTGAGGCAGCTCAGACATTAAGTAAAAGGCAGAGCAAATTCTGCCTCCTAGTCTGTGCCAGCACGTTGAGATGTGGATGCAGATTTGCCTCTCATCACCCTAGTCTTAGAATGCTGACAAGAAAACTCTTGCACCCCCGGGATGCATGAGGAAGGGTCATTTGTGAACTTGTGCCCACTGCCAAGTTTGATTCTACAGCCAGCCTTCCTGGTGGACAGTCACTCCCCTGCTGACTAAACAGTGATATGGAGCTCACTGCCCCCAGAGATGTTGTTTGACATCTCTGAGATACACAATTCCCCTATGTTTAGCCATATTTGACCTCTTAAGTAACAATTGGTTCTGCTGTCTGGAACCAAAGCTCTTCCTAGCTACCCACCTCTGCCTCTCTCAAGGAACAAAAGGAACCCAGATATCCACTGTCAGCCTGGGATAATTAACCTTGTAGAAATTTTGGGAACAGAAGCAGACACCCTATTCGAAGGAAGCGGATGAACTCCCTGAGATGAAAGGATGGGGAGACATCAGCTTTACCTCTTTTAGTCCTACAAATGTCAATATGAACCCCAAAACCTGTCTTAGTCACCCATGGAGACTGATGCTGTCCCCAAAAGACCCCCCTCTCTAAATTCAGGTATAGTTTCCTTGCCGGGGGGGGGGGGTACTCTTAAAATGCCTGGGTTTAGTGGGGAGGTAGGTGAGACTAGGATAGTGGGCATTTGCCCCAGCAGATTTAACAGCTTTCAAACTTTGTATTGTAAGGGCAGGTGTATTTTAAGGAAGCAGAGTCTGGGGCCACTAAAAATGAGACACAGGAAGATGGGATGGGAGTCATCCAGGACTTGATGGCCTATTGGGGGGATTCTGGACTCTCGGGCTCAAAGTGTGGTTCTTTGGTATCACTTGGGAGCTCTTTAGAAAAGCAGAATCTCTGCTTCTCACCCCAGACCCACAGAATCAGAATCTTTATGCTAACAAGATGCCCCGGGGACACAGAGGTTCATAGTGAGGGCACCTTTCTTCCTGGGAATTCCCCATTGCTGTGTGACTTAGGTGTGTCCTCTCTCCTCAGCATACCAGGCAGCTTTATCCCTGGGCCAGGACCCTTCCAATGACTGCAATGACAGCCAGCGGGAGGTCCGCATCGTGGCCCAGAGGCGGGGGCAGAATGAGCCTGTGCTGGGGGCGGATTACCGGCAGCGCAAGATCACCATCCAGAACCGTGAGTGAGGGTGCAGAGGTGCAGACACCAGGCTGAGTCATTGTGGGGATTTCCCTTTTTCTCTGCTGCCTGATGATCTACTTGGTCCCTGCCCTTGTTTGGGGAAAATGCCAGCTATACTAGTACAGAATGTGCCATGACACTGGAAGTCACTTCCCTGGAAGTTGGTCTCTGGATGAGCTTTGGCTAACGGTGTAAGAGTGGATGGTTTCCTTTGTGTCCCTGAGATTAAGTGTGGACCAGGCTCCTTTGACCCTTCCACGAATTGTTCTCAGGGCCTGCTGGAACTCCAGGCTCCTGGGTTTCCCTCTGGCCGTGCCTTTGATACACATCTAAGGAAATAGAGCCTTCCAAGTAGATGCCCACCTTCAGACCAGCACCCTTCAGTGGTACAGAAAAGAACATTGGGCTTAGAATCCAAAACACCTGGCTGAGTGTCCCATTACTCCCACATGTTGGCTTAGTGACCGTGGCAGCTGTGTTCTCTAGCTTCTGTTGCCTCATCTGCAAGATGGGCATAATGGTCTCTGTCTTCCCACACTGAAGTGAATATCAAATGTGAGATGTGAGAGTTAGGCTTAAAGCGTATCTATTCTTTGTGGTGATTAGACTCAGGTGTGAGTTCACTTATAGGGTGTGTGAACTTGGGCAAGTCCCTTCAACTTTTTTAGCCTCGATTTCTATAAAGTGAAACTTGCCACAGTACCTGGGGAGTTGTCAGGATCAAGTGAGATGATATGTATAAAGCACTTAGCAACAGAAAGTGTGCAGTGAACTTTAGTTATGATCACTCAGCATTCTTTGGGATGGATGGGTTAGCACCCCACATTTCTATCTTGTAATCCAGGATTGGTGTGATGGGTTATTGGCACAATATTCAGAGCCTATTTCAATGAGCTTTGTGTACTGTGTTAAGTAAACATTTGCTGGTTAAAAAGAAAAAAATGGTGGGGGAAATACAACCAGCAGGCCACTCAGAATTCCTATAGCAACAATGTGAAGAAATCAGTTAATATTCTTTGACCATTTAAAGGTAGATAATTTAAAGGGAGCCAGTTTAACAATTGCTTCCACCTTTGTTTCTAATACTTTGGCTGTAAGACTTAGGTTTGATCCTTTGACATTCAACCTCTGATTCCCCCAAGCTGTGTTCCCGGCTTTAGGGCACAACTGTCCTTCTTTTCCCGTCATTAGGGGCATTCTCAAAGATTCAGGGTGGTTCCACTTTCTCCAGAGCTCGAAGAATTAGCTCTGATAAGTCTCTTTAATTAACAAGTCTCCTTTACAATTTTTGAAGGTCAAATGAAAGTCCCCAAAGGTGATAGTCCCTGCTTTTCTGTCTTTTTTTTTTTTTTTCTAATTTTGAGCAGTGCTGTCTGCTACCTCCATTCCCAACCAGCCACATTGGGTCAGACTCTGCTCTTTCTTACTCCCATGGGAAAGTGGCATTTCCCATTGGTTTTATTTCTACCTCCAAGCTTGTGACATCTGGAGCCTTGTTTTCTGATACTTTTATGCTCATTTCTGCATCATTTGTGGTGAACTGTCAAAACAGTTCTTGAATCATTTAAAATGCTAACATACTTGAATGCCCTCATTACTCTGACATCCCTAAAATAATCTTTATGTCTCTAATAAAAATTGGGGAAGATTTATAACACACATTAACCTCTGAGGGGGAATTTCCCCCAAAACATTTTCACCATTCTTCCAAGTCTGTGGTATAAGCTTGTTTCTAGGAAAGGTAGTGGGTTTGGAAAATCATAAGTAGGAAAAAATCATAGGGATTGACGTAGAAAGAGAAGGAAACAGAAGTCAAAGTTAGCTCCAGTAGTGGGTGACCTTACATTTTTGTTTCATTTCCTCAATAAATATTTCTTGACAAACATGTAAGAAAGAATTGCAGATATATAATGGTTTCTAGACTTATTGTGATCATTTCTTATGTATATAAATGTGGAATCACTATGTCATGCACCTGAAATTATTAGAATATTGTATGCCAATTATACTTTAATTAAAAAAAAAGAATTGTAGGAATGACTGTCAACTAAGCAGGAGCAAATCTGTAAAGTAAGGTCGTTAAGAATTTGAAGAAGTCCTCTGGCACTTACTGTGGCTAAAATAATGGGGTCTTGGAGGCTGCCCTGATGCCTCTGACTAGACTTTAAGTCCTTTTAGGACAGCGACGGGTCTTATTCCTTTCAGATCTCCCGCATTTCCTCTTGAAATCATTCACAGTGTCTAACATAGTGCTGGACCCACAAAAGGTCTTAGTGAGCCTGTGTTGCATTTGCTAATCTTGAACATCCCATTCATCTATCTTAGTGGGGGAGCACAGCACTTGGTGTTCATGATAACTAAAATTCTTTTTTTTTTTTTTTAGTAACATTTACTCTTAAAACAATGGCATTTCATCCTTGCTTATCCAGGTTTATCTCCTAACCTATTCCTTTAAGATCCAGAGATACCTGTTCACAGCTGGCAAGTGATCCAGGCTATGGCATTGTCTACCTCAGTGGTCGGCAAACTCATTAGTCAACAGAGCCAAATATCAACAGTACAACGATTGAAATTTCTTTTGAAAGCCAAATTTTTTAAACTTAAACTTCTTCTAAAGCCACTTCTTCAAAATAGACTCGCCCAGGCTGTGGTATTTTGTGGAAGAGCCACACTCAAGGGGCCAAAGAGCCGCATGTGGCTCGCAAGCCACAGTTTGCCGACCACTGGTCTACCTAGTTTGGAGAGGATATTAGAACTTGGTGGTTAAAAGCAGAGAGACAGGGTTTGAACCTACCTCTGGTAAGCATTAGCTCTCTGTTGTTAAGCCGGTTTCTCAGCCTCCTGGGAAAGGCTAAGGCCTGCTAAACCTCTCGGTTTCTTCATCTGAAATGCAGCTAGTAATAGTACCCACGTATCAGGATTACAGTTGTGAATATGCAAAAGCCCCAAATATTAGTGACTTAAACAATAGAGTTTATTTCTTCTCTTATATAAAGTTGAAAGTAGATGGTCCAGAACTATTGTAGTAGTGGCTCTCTTTCATTAAGTCCTCAGGGCCTCAAGCTCCTTCCAACCCACCAAGAATATCATCATCGTCCTCATAGTCCAAGATGGCAGCCATCATATTTGCTTTCCAGATAACAGAGTAGAAGAAGAAATAAAGAACAACCCTGGCCAGTGTGGGTTAGTGGTTAGAGTGTTGTCCCATGCACCAAAGGGTCATGAGTTTAGTGTCTGTTCAGGTTGTGGGTTCAATCCCCAGTCAAAGCGCATATGTGAGGCAATCGATCAATGTTTCTCTCTCCTTCTCCCTTACTCTCTCTCTACAATCAATGGAAAAAAAATATATCTTCAAGTAAGGATTTAAAAAAAAAAAGAGGAAATGAAGAACAAAAGGGTAAAGGTGTCCCCAGACTGTTTTTAAGAAAGTTCTTGAATTATCATGTAACACTTCTGCTTACACTCTATCCGCTCTGAGTCATATGTCCATGTCCGTCTGTAAGAGAGAATGAGAAATATTGACTTTATTCTGGATGGCTTCATACGTGACCAAAAATTTTATGACTATGAGAGAAAGGGAGAATAGACACTGGGAGACAAGTGGTAATCTCTACCTCACCCACTTGGAGAGTTGTGGGAATTAAATGAGGTGATATATACAAAATGCTTTCAAAATACCTCATAGGGCTCAGTGACTGGTCAGTTCTACCTCCATTTACTGTATGGAGAAAGAGGAAGATCTCAATAAAAGGAATTGAGGCCTTTCTCTGAACTATGAGAGGGCCCACTTAAGATGTGGAAGGACAATGCTAGGATCTTGAATCTGATAGGTCAGAAAGCATTTCCCTCTCTTTCAATCAGTGCACATTCTTCCTCCTTTCTTGCAGGAGCAGATCTTGTGATTAATGAAGTGATGTGGTGGGACCACGGAGTGTATTACTGTGCGATTGAGGCTCCAGGGGACACATCAGGTGATCCGGATAAGGAGGTGAAGCTCATTGTCCTGCGTAAGTGCTGTGGGAACTTTTTATTTGTCCACCCCACCATGACACTGTTTTCATACAGGAAAAAAAAAAAGAAAGAAAAAAGCATAATCAAGCAAGGCCAGGTTGTTATTTTTGGATTGCCAACCTCTGAAGTTCTCTTACCAAAACTAACCTTTTTTTTGTTTTGTTTTCATTATATTGTTCAACCTTAATCTGTAGGTCAAGAGCTGTATTTGTTAGACCTCTAGGATATTAGAACTGCCCCTGTATATTTAGTGTGACCCCTGCTTGGCTTCTCCCCTGCAGACTGGCTGACGGTGATCTTCATCATTCTGGGAGCCCTCCTCCTGCTCCTGCTGATTGGAGTGTGCTGGTGCCAGTGCTGTCCCCAATATTGCTGCTGCTACATCCGCTGCCCCTGCTGTCCCACCCGCTGCTGCTGCCCTGAGGAAGGTGAGAGGGGATGGACAAGCAGTGGGATGGCTTGCTGCTGGAGCCTGGTGCCCCAAACAGATCAACTTCAAAACCATAGGCTCTTCCAGGTTCTCCTCCACAGCTTTCTCCCATCACAGGCTCGGGGGTCTTTGGCCTCAGCCCAGAAAATGATCCTTGGGCTACAGAGCCAAGTGAGAGGACTTCTTTCCTGTCCTCATTCTAGCCTGCCTACGGCCTTCTTCAAATGGCTCTGCCTACTGATGGCATTTCCTCAGTGGCTCTGGTATACCTGTGCTCCACTATTTGCTCTTAGCACTGACCTTGCTTAACATGAGGTGGCTGGAGGGATTCAGGGGTCCTCAAACTACGGCCCGCAGGCCACATGTGGCCCGCTGAGGACATTTATCCGGCCCGCCGGGTGCCGCTGCCTGTCCTGCTTAGCAGCCGACTCGTCCCGGGCCCGCATTGTGCATAGGAATTTGTTCATAGTTTTTTTTAAAAACTATAGTCCGGCCCTCCAACGGTCTGAGGGACAGTGAACTGGCCCCCTGTTTAAAAAGTTTGAGGACCCCTGGAAATGTAGCAGTGAGAGAGAGGGGGCCACTCCTTAGAGATGACTTGAAAAGAGTAGATCTGAGGAAAAGGGTGTTAAGCAGCGGTTCTCAAACTTCAGAATCACCTTGAAGACTTGTTAAAGCTTAATTGCTGGCCCCCACCACCGGAGTTTTTTTTTATTTAATTGGTCTGGAGTGGGCCTGAGAATTTGCATTTCTCAAAAGTTCCCAGGTGATGTGATGCACCTGGGCTAGGGCCACACTTTTAGAATTTCTGTGTTAAAGGAAGGAAAGAGGGAGCAGAAGAAGAGCTTGCTCTTTCTTTGGGCTGACATTTGACTTTTTAAAACAGAATTATGACATGCCCTAAACAATTTGGCTGCGGAATGCATGGTGAAGATAAGAGAAAAATAAATTATTCTACAATGATCTTTTCTTAGTAAGTAGCTAGAATGGACTCAACTTCTTTAAATGGAAGTGATATTTGTGTTTTTAGAATAATATATCCTGTTCCTGAAAATATCAGTAAAGTATTACATTTCTGAGAAAATTCCAGCAATTTTGGAATATGTAAAGACTAATCTTAGCACCCAGAGATAACCACTCTTATCCTTTTGGTACATTTGAAAGGGAATTTTTTTAAGGGAAAAATAAGGAATTGCTTCTTAAGATGGAAACAAAACTTAATCTATAATGTTGAGAAGGTCAATGCTCTGAGTCTGGTTTCAGGCCTGTGTTCCGAGGTTGATGTCTTACAGGAAAAGAGAACTAACCTTCATTGGTTGTTTGCTCTGTGTATGCCCTTTGTACATATTTCCCCATTGAATCTTCACAACCGTAGAAGGCCAGTATCATCACTTTTGACAGATGAGGGGACTGAAGGTCAGAGAAGTCACACAGATAGTGAGTAGCAGTGGTAGTACAGTGTTGAATCCATATTCATCTGACTCACGAGAGCCTGAATTTCCCACAGTAGGTGCTCCCTACATTTCAGGGGCCTCTTGGAGAGACACCATGAAGAAGTCACTGTCAATGACATATTAATATGGAGGAAAAGATGAGAAAAACCCTCTCAAGGTGTCTTCTTAGAATCCCTAGGTCAGTGGGACACTCAAAATAGGCAGGACTTGGGAGAAACCCAGCATAAATGATAAATGTATCCACTGTTGGCTAATAAACAGGTTCTGGGGGAGAGGAGTTCCTCCTAAGTGGTTAGAGGTCATTTAGAAGAAATGGTAAAGTCAAAAAATGCAGGCCACGAGTAAAGGTCCCTAGACTTGAGCAGATGAGGTCACTTCTGAAGTGAGTCACTAGGGCAGACTGTCCTGTGAAGTTTGGTGATGAGAGGAGATTATATGGAGGGGCAGAAGTTGTTAAAGCTTTTGGATAGAGAAGGGTGTGTGTGTGTGTGTGTGTGTGTGTGTGAGAGAGAGAGAGAGAGAGAGAGAGAGAGAGAGAGAGAGAGACTATTTTTTGTTTGTTTTTAGAATAGGTAACCCTAAGCATATTTGTAGGCAAAGAACCAAGGCCTATGGAAAATAAGTAAGATGATCAGCGAGGAGTGATGGACCCAATGGGAGTGACATTGGGCTTACAGTGAAATGACTGCCTTTAGGATGGAGAGGAAAGACAGCCTGATCTCTGAAGAGAGAGAGGAAGTCATTATGATTAAAGTATAAGGGAGGAAGCTGAGAGAGCTCATATGTAGCAAGTAAAAATTCTAAACACGGAAGGGAGCTTCAAGAATGATGTCAGTGGTTCTTGAACTTCTCTGACCACAGCCAATCTCCCCAACCTGCTCCCCAACTCTCTTTCTAGTGAGAGTTACTAGAGAACCAGACAGGGAAAAAATTAAAAAGACACCACATTTCAGTAACTTGATAATTCACTCCGTACCAGTAAACAACCCACAGTAGAACTTAAAGGTGAAAGCTATTGAAAGTGAACCTTATTTTTTCTGGGAGAACTGGAGAAACAAGTTTCATCTCTAGATGGTTGACTGGCCCTCCTCCCCACAGAACCTCTGGGCACACCCAGCAGTAGGCCACAGGCCACAGTGGGAATCTCTGCTCTATGCCATGCACCTCTCCACCCTCCTCACGGGTGAGGGATGTGAGGCCTGGTGAGACTTTTTCACAGTACACACAGTTTGTTAGTGGCAGAGCCTGGACCAGAACTAGGTCTCTTAATTCCTTGCCCGGGTGGTTCCTCTTCCTCAACAAAGATGATGCCATCAGCTAAAAGTTCATGAGGAGGGGGAGGCATGAGACCTGGGGTATGTTTAAACTGCTGCTCTACAGGAGGGGAGCCAGGTCTATATATCAGTCAGGGAAAGTTAGGTTGGGAGGAAGGCTCTTTGAGGTCAGTTGCCTCACAGTGCAGTCAGCTCTGACACTGTGGAGCTAGGATACATGTGCTGGTGGTTCCCTAAAGCTGAGATGGTAAGAGTTCAAAGGGTGTGGGATTCTAGAAAGCTCCTGAGGATGTTACCGAAATGACTGGCCAGTCAAGTCATAGGGGACTGGTAGAATGGGAAAAAGTGAAAGGACTCTGTGATCATGGGTCAAAAGAGGGCAAAGAACGAATTCTGGAAGAGTGGAGGGGATTGATAAGGAATGGTAAGCAGTTACAAGCAAGTGCAGTTGGAGATCATCAGGGGCACCCACCAGTGATGCCCACTGACGATGCTGGCTGCAGAGGACAAGAGGCGTAGGTCTCTGGAGGAGGGGGGAGTGTTGAGTGTCATTTCTGTCAGGAAGGAGACATCTTAAAGACTGTACCCCAGGTTTTCCTCAGAAAGGAAGATGAACGTGCCTTTGGTGGTATAGTTTCCCAGTATGTACATTTGTCTCCCATGGGCTCTAAGGCAAAAGAAGCGACTTATAACAATTTATTAAAACAATGAGAGCCACTATCTATCGGCGAGCATACATTATTATCTCATTTAACCTCAATAATCTTGTGAAATAGGTATTATTCCCATCTCACAGATGAGGAGACTCGACTCAGACCCTCTAAAAACTCACTCAGAATCACACAGTTGGTACATGCTGAGAATTCCAGTTGAAGTCCATCTGACCCTCAAAGCCCATATTTAAGGAAATGTATCTCCGAGGATCCTCAATAGTCAACTCTGATTTGACTCCCAGCATTAGAATAAAGGAGCTCATTGAAAACACAGATTTTCTTGCCTTGCATTAGACTGAGGGAGGGTTTGTGGGGATCCAGGAGTCTGTATTTTTAACCAGTTCATTAAAGGTGACCAGGGCAGACTTTCCTCCAATGAGTTTCAGAGATAACTTTCTAGGAGACTTTTGAAGCTTTGCTACTTTCTCCGTGTTTCTTATTTTATTGACTGATTCTTCGTTAGGTGAGCAGCAGAAAACCCTCATAGTATAGACATCCCCATGGGGCTGTTTCCAGGGACAGGATGGCAAGGGATAAGCTCAGGGGCTGTGTTTCCCATTCACATCTCATTAGTTCCAGTGCATCAGGGAAGGGAGGAACCCTGAGGAAAAGGTGGTAGCAGCTAAGAAGGGAGCAGGTAGATGAATCTCTGGAGAATGCAAAAATTTGATGGGAAAGCTCATGGAGGATCTGGAATGATCTCTAGGGAGTTATCTACGCAGGGGGTTCCATTAACTTAAAAAGTCCTTTGGAGAGAAAGGAGTAAGCCTAACTCTCCCTTTGTCTCCTATAGAATTGGGGGAGTGGGGGAAGGAAGTGGCAAAAAGGGGGGGGGTGGTCCTATTTAGAGGAAGCCAAGAGTCAATTAGAGGGGTAGGTGGTATATAGGGTTGTTCCCAATGGAATTAGATGTCCTTAGGCCTTGGAAGCAGAGAGTGGGTTTTCAAAGTTGTGGGGCTGAGTTGGAGAAAAATAAAGTGAGGAGTTAACCTCTGGGGAAGGGTTTTTTTGTTCGTTTCACAGAAATAAAGGAGCCTAGGGACTCGGTGGTGTGGCAGAAAGAGTACAGTCTTGGGTGTCAGACACAAGGTCACACTCTGTCTCTGCCAGTCACCCGCTGTTGGACTGTGAGCTAGGGAAGTAACCTCTGGGACCCCAACTTCCTCATCTGATCCCACATTGAAGATTTCTGAGAAAAAAAAATTTCTCTGAGGACTAGTTAGCTTATGTAAAGTGGCAGGGCATTATGTGTGCTGATGGTGGCTCCTGTAGGGAGCTGGGAGAGGCATCTGTTAGCAAAAGGGAGAGGAAAGTGCTGGGCTTGTGGACTGGTCTTTGGAGGGTCTGGAGTGCTGTCTGTTGGCTTAAAAGTGTGGCAGCTGGGTGAGCTGCTATTAGTTTGCATCTGATTTCCTCTAGGTTGGGCTGTGACTCACCATCAGGGCTGGAGCTCCAGACATTTTGGGGGGCTCTACTGCAACCACATCCTGTTGTGCTGGAAGTTTATTTCACACTGGAGCCACAGGGTAGCTGTCCAGATGGCCCCTTAACTGCTGGCCTCACCAAATCACCCACCCTGTGCAGCTGGGTCCAGAAGGCCTGCCTTCTCTTCCCCCCTCCTGTGGCAGGAGGAAGCTTCAGGCAGAGCCTGCTGCTTGGGGTGAGGGGATGAGGGGACACAGGGCTTGGGGAACCGAGAGGAGGTGAGAGTGCTGCTGGGAGCCTGAGGCAGGCAATTCCTGCACTTAAACACACAAGTACATTTTCTACATGCATGGATGGGCAGAGACTTTGGGAGATGTGGCACTCGTCAAAATTACCTCAAAATAGAAACTCATGGGCAAAACCAACTACATGCTTTTGTTTTTAACATGCTCTCATTGTGGGTTAGCTGCACCTAGGGGACTGGAGTGACATTTCCATGGATCCCTTGTGCTGCTTTTTTTATGTTCTTTTCTTTGCCCTGAAAGGAAATGGTATTTCCCTTCTCCCTTCTCTGCCTCCACCCCACCTCTGAGAGATTCTCCCTACTTTGGGGAAACCTCAACACTTAGTAAAGTGAGGAGAAGAGTACAAAAGATCCACTGGATCCACTTCAGCTTTTTGCATTCTCTTGCCTTCCTCCCGCTGGTTTTCTCCATCCAGGGCTGGCGTACTAGCTAGAAACATTCTTTACCAGTAATTCTGCCCATTGACATCAGCATCTACGTCCTTCTTTTTTTCTACTCTGAGCAGGCAGCCCTGAGCTTCCCTAGCCGCCCCTGAGTCATAGCCTCCTCTAAACTCTTTGCATGTGTACCTTCTATATTTGGCCTGTGGCTGAAGGCCTTGTTGGCTTGTGGCCCGAGATTTCACTGCCTGCTAATTACCCATGTATATCCCTGCACATTATAGTTGACCGTGGGAATGGGCAGGGTGATGAAATGTTTCTGAGACTAAGAAGTCAATTTTAAGGGTATAATCCCGGGGTGTGGGATTCCTACTCTTGCCTAGGGAATTTATTCCCAGTTCCTTTCCGATGGAGCAATTGATTCACTACTCTTACCTCTTACTCCCATGCAAGGTAGGTCATAGTGAACTTTGAGGAGAGAAACTGGTCTCTTGGCAAGGCCACTAGATGGAGAGAAGTGAAGTGGGAGATGTGGGCCTTTCCCTGGCTGAGGGTCTGCATTTCTCCTTTTTCCCCTGCAGCCCTGGCCCGCCACCGCTACATGAAGCAGGCTCAGGCCCTAGGCCCTCAGATGATGGAAAAACCCCTATACTGGGGGGCGGACAGGAGCTCTCAGTTTTCATCTTATCCAATGAACCAACTGCTTCAGCGAGGTAAACTTTGCCAGAGATTTAGGGTGGGAGAGGGCAGAGGGCAAGAGTAGGAGCACGGGCTACCGCAGGGCTTTCCTGACCAGCATGGTGGGTACCTTTATGACTGAGGATGGGAGGGGATGCATGCAGACTAAATAATGTGGCATTTTGGTGCCCTGATTCCGAGGAGCATTCTACGAGCCAGCTTTTCTGCATGTTCTTATTCTTGTTTCCATACAGATTTGTCCCTGCGATCCAGCCTCCCACAAATGCCAGTGACCCAGCCCACCACTCACCCTCCCATCACTAACGGTGTCCTAGAGTATTTGGAGAAAGAGCTGCGGAACCTCAACCCAGCCCAGCCCCTACCCCCTAACCTCAAAGCCATATCTGGCCAACCCAGCAGTATGCTGTCCTCCCTGGGCTCTGAGGTTATGGAACGCAGAATCATCCACCTGCCCCCACTGAGAGACCTGCCATCTTCTCTGATGACCAGCAACTCCTCCCACCAGCATTGGCTCGCTCCAGTTCCCCCTGGAGCCTGGGATCTGAGGGAGGAGAGGAGGCAGCACCACCACTCTGGTTTCCACCAGGAGCTGCAGGACCGGCAGCCTAGGCGCTGGGCATTGGAAGGAAGGGAGCTGGACCAGCTTCGGAGTGGAAGGCACCGCAGCTCCAGGCCGAACACATCACCCATGCCCTGGTCAGACAGGGATAGCCTCAGCGATGTCCCTTCGTCCAGTGAGGACCGCTGGCGGTTCACCCACCTGCCTCTCAGGAGCCGCTACCCAGACAGACCCCGCAGGCCCAGCCCCCGGGAGAGCGTGCACAGGCACCAGAGGCGCAGGCCCCGCAGCTACTCCCCTCCCCTGCCCTCGGGCCTCAGTTCTTGGAGCTCAGAGGAGGAGAAGGAGAGGCAACCCCGGAGGTGGGGGGCCCACCGCCGCCGCTCCCACTCCCCAAACTGGCCCGAGGAGAAGCCACCCAGCTACCGCTCACTGGATGTCATCCCAGGCAAGAATGGCAGGAAAAAAGGGAATGTGGAGAGGCGCTCGGTGAGCCTGGGGCATCCTGCTGAGGGTAGGGCATGGGCAGAAAGGACCCTTCAGCCAGGCTTGGCCACAGCTGCCACAGGCCACCTCACATGCCACCGCTGAGGGCAGCTCTTCCCTGTTTTGCGCGGCTAGCCCTGTGGGCTCGGTGAGACACCTCTTACAAGCTAGAAGGGACCCAGTGAGTACAGAGGGCAGGGGAGGTGCTGGATGCTTACAGAGGGCTTTCTCATCCTCAGGTCCCCCCATTTCACAGATGAGGAAATGAGGCTCAGAATAATTAAGCTCCAAGTGAGTAGTGGAGCTAGAACTTGAACACTGGTCTTGACGGCTAAGGCCTTTACTTCCTGTCACAGCTGCTTTGCTTTACTTAGCAACTGTATTTCCATACCCCAGATTAGAACACCTGGCCCGACAGAGGATGTATGTGCCACTCTAGGTGCCTCAAGTTAGTGTGCAAGACAGTGTTGTCGTCAAGGAGAGGCCCCTGAGCCCTTCCCTGCCACCTTCCTGGGAAAGGACCATTGAACTGATTTGGAGAAAAAAAAAAAAAATATATATATATATATATATATATATATACACACACATACACATACATACATACATACATACATATAATTACTTTAGTGTTCAATGAACAGGCAGAGTTGCCATGAGGTATGAGTGAGCTTTCCAGCCTAAAAGGGATACAAAGAGGGATCGATGTAGTCCTTTTGGGCCTCTGAATAAGACCTTTTATTTTTTAAAGAAAAAGTGACTTTGAAAACTTATTTTATAATTAATATTCCCAAATTATGGTATTCTTTTAGTGTTGTCACTTTGCAAAGTTTAGCTTTCATTGCTCAAAAAATATTTCTGAACTCCCTTCAGAACTGACTTAGAAGCTACCCGCAAAAATACATTTCTCTTTTGACCAGAATCTTTTCCTGTTTCAATTCTGTTGAGATAAAGGGATATGAAGTAAGCTCTGAGAGAAGTAGCCAGAGTAGAGTGATATTATAGGAACAAGAGTTTTAGTCTCTCATGCACTCTGAAGGATTCAACTCTCATTTGGAAATGCAGGTTCTGCTGTAATTGGTTTTAAATCCAGTTACATGCATGGAGTGTGCAAAGGAGCAGGCACCTTATGAGAGCCACAGTGCTGGTCTTTCTAGGGGGGAACCTTGGTCAGAGAGTGAAGAAGGTAGCAAAGGCCTTCAGGCATTTCTGAAATGATCAGTGACAGTATGTCATACTCTCACAGATGTCCTATGAGAGAGGCAACGACCAGTAATAATGAAAATTAGTAGTATCCTAAGTGATACTGAGCTCTGGACATTTATGCTACATCTCTTTTCATCCTTACAACACCCTGTGAGATTTGTACTACTGTCTTCATTTTACATTGGATACAACTCTTCCTTCCATGTTACCAGTAAGAAAATTACATCCTGAAAGAAACCACAGAATCAGTTAGAGCTGGGACAACTGCTGTTACTTTAATTAAATAGTGACTAAACTGTCTCTTAACTTCATTTCAGCAAAGAAATGCAATTTCAAAGCCAGTTTTTGGCCCCAAATCCAAACCCCATTTTCTTTTAAGTATCTTCTTGTCTTTATTTTCTTTAAGTAAAATTATGAGGTTTCTTGTAAGTTAGAGAAAGGTAAAAGAAACACCAATTATGTTCCAGATCCTGGGGTAAGCCCTTTTCAACGCTTGCTTCATACTAGAGGCCCAATGCACGAAATTCGTGCAAGGGGCTCGGCCCTCGCAGCCCCGGCTGCCTTGCGGCCCCACGACCCCGCTGCCCCCGCCCACTGGTCATTCCAGAAGGTCATTCTGAAAAGTCATTCTGGAAGGTGTTCTACCCGGCCAGTCTAATTAGCATATTAGCTCTTTATTATATAGGGCTAGAGGCCCAATGCATGAAATTCGAGCAAGAGTAGGCCTGCCTTCCCCCAGCTGCTGGCACCGGCTTCCGTCTGGCACCCAGGACCCAGGCTTCCCTCACAGCCCCGGTTTCGACGTCCGGAAGGTCATCCAGAAAGACATCCAATCTAATTAGCATATTATGCTTTTATTATTATAGATAATCCTTAAAAAGCTCTGTGAGGCTCATTGAAATTAAGGAACATGTCCAAAGTCACACCACCAGTAGGGAGTAAAGCCAGAATTAGAACAGTCCTCTGACTCAGACCTGTGCCCTTTTCAGTCATGTTGTGTGGGGCAGTCATGTTTTCTGATGATTTTATTTCTTCATTTTCTGAAAGCTTCCTTTATCATTCAGATGTACACACCAATAATCCAGATGTACCCCCAAGCAACCCATATTTTTTATTGTAAACTTACTAGTGAGAGGCAGAGATTTCACTGAAGGTCATTTAAAAAGCCTTCATTGTTTTGGATGTCTCTGAGTTTATCTCCCAAAGAGCTATCACTTTACTTTAATCACGTCCCACTGTCCACTCATATTCTGAGTGATCAGAGGCCCAGGACCGAAACTTGATTTGGAAGATTGGTTGGTCTAAAGGGCAGAATGTTTTGAATGTAACTTGAATTTTGAATGCTTTTAGTGGGACCAAAGTCTTTTTCTTTTCTCCTCTGCTTGGTGGGGCTGGATGCTTTCCACACACCTCCCTGGCCTCTGAAGTCTTTGGAGCTTGCAGCTAACTTCAGAAGTTATAATACAATTGGGCCAGTAGATGGTGATCTTTGATTATGTGTAACGTGGAGGTTTGTTTACTCCTTGAGTTGGTAAGATTTATCACTGTTTTCTTAAACCAGGCTTTCAACAGTTCTCCTTCACTATAACTTTTTTACAAAATACTTATTAAAAATACTTTATTAATATTCAGAGCAATATAAATTTTAAAAAATCTTTTGGTGTACATGGAATCTTCTCTCTCAAGAATAATGTGTAACAAGTAGTTACCAACAGATAAGGGCTTTCATGTAAATGATCGCATGGGAATGCAAAACAGGTAAGAACTGTTCTCTGCACAGTGTCCAAGAGAAAAGGGAAGTTCTGTTGAGGAATCTCCCATTTGACGCCAAAACTAGGACACTAGCTGAGATTTCATTTTAGGTCCACCAAAGGCTGCAACCTCAGAAATATGAGAAGCAGAAGTCACACAGAGCTTTAAAACCCAGTGGTTTCAGACTGAGTGGCCCCTCTGCTCTGGTCTCCTTCAAATTGATTATCTTTCTTTCCAATCTGCCCTATCAGAAAGGGCTCCGCAAGCCATTTCCGGTTTGTTCCGAACTTGGCCTGTACGTACTCATTCTAAAACCTGTTCTAAGAGAAAACTAATGCATCCTTTCCTCTCTAAGCTAAACTCAAACTTTCTATAGAGAATCCAGGATTTTTATTTTTTATTTTTTTTACTCTTTGACTTAATAAAAAAAATATTTTTTAGAGCAGGATATTTCATCTTCTCTTTTCAATACAATGTCTATTCCTTGATAATGTCTAGATTTTTCTTCAGCAAATCCTGGAAAAGTTCCCTTTGTGCCACTTTGTTGCTTTCCTTTGTGTCAGAGAGCATTCATCAGATAGCTTTTTTATTAGAAACCACGTGCCTAAAACTCACTTTCCTGACAAACTGGAAACACAAAATTTCTAAGAGTATATACAATGCATTTGGAACAATATGTTTTGGGACAGATACCGTATCTTGCCATTTCAAATAAGAAAGGTTACATTCAGCCCTAGCCGGCTTGGCTCAGTGGATAGAGCGTTGGCCTACAGACTGAAGGGTCCCAGGTTCGATTCTGGCCAAGGGCAAATGCCTGGGTTGCAGCTCAATCCCCAGTGGGGGGCGGAGGGTGTGTGTGCAGGAGGCAGCCCATCGATGATTCTCTCACATCATTGATGTTTCTGTGTCTCTCTCCTTCTCTCTTCCTCTCTGAAATCAATAAAGAAATGTTTGTTTTTTTTTAAAAAAAGAAAGGTTACATTCATGTACTACAGCTGTAGATATTCAAAACCTAAATAAAACAATCCCCTACAATACAAAGTTAGAGAAATAAAAGGAATGTAAACCATAGTCCTTGCCCTTATAGAGCAAGTTGAAAAAGCCAAAAGACCAAATGAAGTTGGTGTCTGAAGAAAAGCCACTGAATTTGGTCAGGAAGAGGTAATTAGTTGATCTTTGAAAAATAACTTAAGAGAAATACTGAAATATGAAGCTAAACTTTTTAGACAAGGGTTGAGAAAGAATAGTTCAGGAGTATATACATAAGAAAGGGAGACTAGGTCATGTCATGAATGAATGGGAGAGAGACTGATGAATGGAACCAGGTACCTTTTTTTTTTTTTTTTTTTTTTTTCAGTCTAAGGGAGGCTTGAAGATGTTAAAAATCAAAAAGGTAGAGTGAATGAGACTTCAAGAAATTTTCAGAAATCAAAGATGTTTGGGGAGGCTCCAGAGAGGTAGGAAAGAAGAGACACCTAACCCAGGAAGAAAGGCTGGCTTCATGAAGAGTTAAATATTTTTTGGATTCAGATCTGCTGTCCCAGCAGCCACCACTCACCTAGATTTTCACCTAAATCAAAAACACCTTATGTATTATACGCATAGAAAACAAAACCCAGCTGAGTCGATTTTTCTGTTCTTCTATTCCTCAGGAGAAAGACAGCTCCCATAGTGGAAGGAGTGTGGTCATTTAGTCACCAGATGCAGCACTACTTCTGTGGTGACTCTCGGCTCCTGCACATCGTCAGTATCGCCTACACTTCCAGGTGACTTGGGAAGGACACTGCAAGTCTGTATCTTACAACTTTTGGCTTAGATTCTGAGAATCAAATAGAAGAATTTTAAAAGCAAGAGTTTTAGGAATTAATGACTTAGTTTCAGTCTTGGTTCACACTCTCTGAATATTTAGATAGTCTCTGACTTGTAATTGGCCCAAATGAGATGTGATTCCTCAAGAACTTAATTGCCTAAGTCCTCAACTAGGTTACACTACTCAGAACCATGGCCATTCTCAAAGTGAGAACTCAGGAATCTTTAAGAAAAAAGTCGAACGTGTCAGGAGCAGGAAATCTATGGAGTACGATAGGATAATTTCCCTGGGTACTTCTCTCCATAGCATATGTAGAGAGTCCCTCCCACCTTGCTGCCCCGTGCCCAGTCCCAAGTGTCCCTGAGGGCCCAGTAAGAGATGGCACAGGAAATACTCCCAACAGTGTGCTCTCTTATGAGCCATTTATTCCAAGTGTAGCAGAAAAGCAGTTTTGTACCAGCTTGTTTTCCTTTTGTTTGTTTTATGTTTTTGCTTATATCTAATTTATATTTTTGTATATGGTATGTATCCATTAAAATCACTTTAAATGTTTCTTGGGAACAACAGAGTATATAAATAAGGAGGAAATAAAATATACTGGCGTGAGGATTCTGCCCCAAATAAATACCTACTTTAGTGCATTTGACTGGATTAAGCCTTCTTCCTGATTAAAGCTCAGAGAAGACAGGGCAACCGGAGGCGTTCTGGAGCCGCCTTTCTCCTGGCACCACTCAGTCTTTACAAGCAGAACCTTCCAGGCAGGTTTTGCCACTCAGAACCCCAGAAGGAGGGGCCGTACCTTCTCTATAATAAGCTCTACCGCTCCCTCCTATTTTCCCCAGGACCCTTGCTGGTTTCATGAATCCATCTGTGCTTGATGTAGAGACCCTCCTGGAGAAGTTTGGAAGGATGTGGCCTGTGAGAAGGTGTGTGTGTGTGTGTGTGTGTGTGTGTGTGTGTGTGTGTGTGTGTGTGTGTTCCTCAACAGTATCTTTATGTGTATGGCCCCAAGCTCAATGTAGATCCTATTGTGTTGACATAACCATTTCCCCCCTAGTCTCATTAATTCTGTATTGGAAAAATAAGCTAAATGCCAGCTTTGGGCAAAGGTGTCTTGGTATTTTTTATTTACATAATGTAATTGAGTGTAAATTAGCAAAAAAAAATTGAAATTTTAATAGGTAATGAATACATCAAATTCAGTAGGTGAGGGACTTCTGGTCAGGGCAAGATGGCATAGATTTTTTTTCCCTGCTCCTTCTTGCTTAGCACAACTTTATAAATCCTGAAAGTGGCACAAGAAATAAGCAGAGGAAAATTCTGAATGGTGCTAAAAAGAAGACAAGCTGGTTGGGGAACTCAGGACCAGAAGAACAACATAAAGGCAGGTCATCTTGTGTCCCTAAGTCAGTAGAAGATGGCCACCCAGACCTGGCATTTTACGACTTTCCACCTAGCAATAAAAGGTATCTCAGCTCATTCGTCCCTCTGGATCTAGTAGAAGTCCCTCTGACGACCTCAGGGGAAACAGCTGGGAGCCTTGCCAAAAATAGGGTATGCATTTTTCTTCCCTGTTTGGCCTGAGAATCCTCTTTTCCATGGAGAGAGACCGAGATAGGTAGGAGGAACCAGTAAGAGTGAACCAAGGAACCAGCTGGCCCAACTGCTTTGTTCCCAAGGGTTGGGGACTTTCCTCTCCTGCTCAGAGATAGTAGGGCTGACTGGTGGAACCAGAAAAAAGAGCACCTGTCCGTTAGAAGTCCTGTAGCTACCAGCCTGGTCCCAGAAGCCACTTTGTCTCCATGGAACTGAGACTCTCCTCCCTGGCTGAGAAACCTGTATAGCTAGAGGGTACCAATAGAAGGATTCCTCCACACCCCTCCCTCACCAAGATATACTAGTATCTGGAAATCCAATCAGAAAATTCCTCCTCCACACTCAGGCAGCATTAACAGAGACCAGCACAAGCCCCAGCAGCATTGGGTACATCAGACCAAATAACACCACAAAGGCTCTGAAAATGAAATCGCCATGGAGATGTACAAGAATAGGCTAATAATCATATGCTAAACCTAAGTAAAGTAACTCACTGTAAAATAAAATATTTAAGTAGGACCCAGAGTATCTGAATGTGATAGACAAAATGTCCAGGATACCAAGAAAATCACAACTTGAATTAAAAAAATGAAATCAACTGATGCCAACACTAAGATAAATCAAATGTTGGAGTTATCTGATAAGAATTGGAAGGCTGACATTATAAAATGCTACAATTACAAATTCTCTTAAATGAAAAAATAGAAAATCTCCCAAAAGAAATAGAAGTTTATGAAAAAGAAACAAATAGAAATTAGAGAACTGAAAAACACAATAGAAATAAATACTCATTGGGTTGCCCTGGCCAGTTTGTTCAGTGGTTAGAGCATCTGACCATAGACCAAAGGGTTTCAGGTTCAATTCCTAGTCAAGGGAATTGGTTCAGGTTCTATCCTCAACTGAGGCAACCAATTGATGTGTCTCTCTCATGTCAATGTTTCTCTCTCTTCGCCTCTTCCCTCCCTTCTACTCTCTCTAAAAGTCAATGGAAAAAAATATCCTCAGGTGAGGATTAAAAAACAAAAACCTTGCTGGATGGCCTCAATAGTAACGTGGAGATGATGGAGGATAGACTTAGTGACCTTGAGGACAGAACAATAGATTTTACCCAATTTGAACAATAGAGAGAAAATAGACTAGAAAAAAAAAAAAGAACAGAGCTTTAGGACAAAATATATCCAACATTTATATCATTGGTGTCTTAGAAAATAGAGAAGAAAGAGTGGGGATGAATGAGCATTTGAAGAAATAATGGCTGAAAACTTCTCAAATTTGATGAATGATATCAACCTAGGGAGCCAAGAAGTGAAATTAACTCTTAACAGGATAAACCCAAAGAATTCATGCCAAGACACATCGTAAGCTTTTGAAAACTAAAGATAAGAAAAACATCCTGAAAGCAGCCAGAGAAAACCAATACATTCCTTGAAGGGAAACACTAATTTCGATGGATTTCTTATGTGAAATCATGAAGGAGAAATGACAAAATATTTTTAAGTGCTAAATGAAAAGAACAGGTGACCTACAGTTCTATATCTAGAAAAACTATCAGAATGAAGGGAAAATAAAAACACAGATGAATGAAAACTAAAAGATTTTGTGACTAGCAAAACTACCCTTGAAAGACTGGCTAAAGGAAATTCTTCAAAAAGAAGGAAACTTTGAGCACCAGGAAGCAAAAAGAAACAATAGAGCAGAAGGATGAGTCCATACAATAGACAATTCTTTTCCTTATGGATTTTATGTCATATTCAAATATTAAAACAAAAATTATAATACCATCTAATATTCCAAACAATGAAATTTAAAGGTGGAAATGTAAAGGGACCTAAATGGAAGTGAGGTTTCAATACTTCATTTGAAGTGGTAAATGGTGATACCAGTACATAGTTATAAGTAGTACCCAGAGCAATCACTATGAAAACTATACAGAGACAAATTCAAAAGTGCTATAAAAAAAAATCAAATAATCCATACAAGTAATCTGCAGAAAGATAAAGAGATAACAGAACAACAAGAACCAAAAGAAACATATGGAAAATAAATGATAAAATAGCATCCTAGGGGTTTTGCCATCCCCGCACCCGTACCGCGGCTTCTGCCTTGCAGTTCGCTGTCCGGCAGTCAGCCCTCGGGCCCCTTGCCCGCCACGGACAAGCCGCGCGTCTACATAGGGCGCCTTAGCTACCACGTCCGGGAAAAGGACGTTCAGCGCTTTTTCAGTGGCTATGGCTGCCTCCTTGAAATAGACCTCAAAAATGGGTATGGCTTCATGGAGTTCAAGGACTCCCGCTACGCCGACGACGCCACTTATGAGCTGAACGGCAAGGACCTCTGCAGCGAGCGGCGATCGTGGAACACGCCCGGGACCCACGCCGGGATCGCAAAGGCTACAGCTACAGAAGCCGCAGTGGTGGAGGTGAATACAGCAGTCAGAGAACTTCTGGCAGAGACAAATATGGACCACCTGTTCGTACAGAATTCAGGCTTATTGTAGAAAATCTTTCTAGTCGCTGCAATTGGCAAGATTTAAAGGATTTCATGAGACAAGCAGGTGAAGTAACCTATGCAGATGCTCACAGTGCACAAATGAAGGAGTTATTGAGTTTCGCTCCTACTCTGACATGAAATGTGCGTTGGATAAACTAGATGGTACAGAAATGCAGAAATATTAGGCTCATTGAAGATAAAGCACAAACGAGCCATAAGTGGTCTTACTCTGGAAGCAGATCAAGGTCACGGTCTAGAAGGAGGTCACGAAGTAGGAGTTGCAGGAGCAGCCGCAGTAGATCTTGAAGTATCTCAAAAAGCTGTTCCCAATCCAGGTCTCGGAGCAAAGGTCGATCACGGTCTCGGTCTAAAGCAGCCGTGGGCAAACTACGGCCCGCGGGCCGGATCCGGTTTCGGCTGTTCTATCCAGCCCACGGAGCCGAAAGACCGGAGGGTTCTCTTGCTCTCCCCTCCGCTCCTTTACTTTGAATTTATATTAGTTCACACAAACACTCCATCCATGCTTTTGTTCCGGCCCTCCGGTCCAGTTTAAGAACCCATTGTGGCCCTCGAGTCAAAAAGTTTGCCCACCCCTGGTAAAGGCAGGAAATCTAGATCAAAGAGCAAATCAAAGCCCAAGTCTGATCAAGGCTCCCATTCGCACTCTCAAAGCAGGTCTAAGGAGTATGAGAAATCTCGAAGCAGGTCTCGTTCTCGATCTTGTTCCCCCAAAGAAAATGGAAAAGGTGATATAAAGTCAAAGTCTAGATCGAGGAGCCAGTCTCGTTCCAAATCTCCCCTACCTGCTCCTCCCTCAAAGGCTCATTCTGTGTCCCCTCCACCAAAAAGAGCTTCAAGATCTCGTTCTAGATCTCACTCAAAGTCAAGGTCATGGTCCAGATCAAGTTCCAGAGATTAACCCAGAACTCTATGTTCTTTGCACACTATTATGGAACACTTTCCTACTTGCTTAGGCAGTTATTCTTCCATGTTTGTACTTGGCCTCTTTTGTAAGAGGAATCTCCTGAAAACAAGGGCACACAGAAATTTGATTTGTGGCCAAATTTGATGAAAAAGATGGGGTTCTAAAATCGTGGCATGAAGACCTCCTCCCTTCTTTGTAGAATTAAGATAACTTTGATTTTTTAGCTTTTGAGCTTAAATAACTTTTGTAAAGATTAAGCTCATTTAGATTTTTTTTAAGTATTTCAGCAGGATCTGCTGCAGGGGTTTTGTTGTTTTGTTTGCAGACTTTTAAATTTAAACAGTTTCAAGCTTTGGATACTTAAGGCTTTAGAGGGAAAACCCATTTTTCAATTATGTTGGCTTTTTATAAAGCCTGAGTTATGTAAGATTTCAATAAAAGTTTGCTACAAAAAATATATATATAGCATCCTAAAGTGCAAGCATATCAATAATTAACTTAAATGTAAGTGGTCTAAATATACCAATCAAAAGACAGAGATTGGCAGAGTAGATTAAAAAATAAAACCCACCCAACTATATGCTGCATATAAGAAACTCATTTCAAATTCATAAACTGGTAGGTTGAAAGTGAAAGGATGGGGATTAATATTTCATAAAGTAGACTTCAAAGAAAATTACCAGAGACAAAAAGAGACATTATCTGATGAATCAAAAAGGATCACTCTGCTAGGAAGACACAATATACTATCGTGTAAAAATTAAACCACAAAACCTCAAATACATGTAGCAACAACTGATAAAGCTGAAAGAAGAAAGAGAAATCTATGATCATAGTTGGAAATGTTAACACCTCTTCCATCCAACAACTCATAGAACTATTAGGAAAAATATCACAAGGATATAGATGATCTGAATGAAAAAAATCAATCAACAGGATCTAATTAACATATATGTAACATCATCCAATAATAGCAGAATACATTTTTTCTCAATTGCCTGTCAAACATTTATAAAATAGAAAAAAAAAAACCTTGACAAATGTAGAATAATTAAAATCATACAGAGTGTGAGCTTTGACTATAATGGAATCAAACTGGAAATCTATAACAAAGACAACAGGAAACTCTCAAAACACTTGGAAATAAAATAACACATAAATAATTATGGGTCAAAGAAATCTAAAGGGAAATAAAAAGTACTTCATAGAACTAAATACAAATGAAAACAACATATCAAAGCTGGTGGGATGCAGCTAAAGCAGTGCTGAGAGGGAAATTTATAGCACTAATCTATCCTAATATATAAAGAGCCAGGTGCCGTCATGACCGAATGGATGACCAGTTACCCTGAAGTGCATGGAGCCACTCGCCATGTGAGGGGAAGGGTGGTGGTGGGCGGGGCTGGGGACTGTTGAGTGGCGGTGGTGGTGGTGGGCTGCTTCGTGGGGCGACAGCAAGCTTAGCAGAGCAGTCACGGGTGGCAGCGAGTTTCGCAGAGTAGTTGGGTGGTGGAGTTTCGCAGAGCAGTCACAGTGAGTGGGGAGCTACATGGACCAGTCACCTGGCGGCAGTGAGTTTCATGGAGCAGTCGTGGGTTGGGGGGGGAGTTTCGCAAAGCAGTCGCGGGGTGTGGGGAGCCTCACAGAGCAGTGGTGGGGTGGGGGGATTTTCGCAGAGCATCCAGCAGCGAGCTTTGTGGGGTGGCAGCAAGCTTTACGGAGCAGTCAAGGGGCAGGGGGAGCCTCATGGAGCAGTCGCAGGGTGGGGGGAATTTTGCAAAGCAGTCGAGGGGCAGGGGGAGCATCGCGGAGCAGTTGCGGGGTGGGTGGAGTTTCACAGAGCAGTCGGGCGGGGGGATCCTTGCGGAACAGTGGCAGGGTGGGGGGTTTCGCGGAGCAGTCGTGGGGCAGGAGGAGTTTTGTAGAGCAGTGGCGGGGTGGGGGAGCCTCACAGAGCAGTTGAGGGGCCGTGAGCATCGTGGAGCGTCCTGGGGGGAGCTTCATGTAGTGTTGCAGGGTGGCAGAGGCCAGCGACAGAGGCCAGGCTAGGCCTAGGGACCTTAACCATGCACGATTTCATGCACGCTGGGCCTCTAGTAATAATAAAAGGGTAATATGCTAATTAAACCAGAAGTCTTCCAGATGCTCTTGGGCGGCCTGAGGGAAGCCAGCCCAGGTCCCAGGTGCCTGTGGGCAGCTGGAAGGAAGCAGCCTGGGTCCCAGGTGCCTGCAGGCGGCTGGAGGAGGGAAGTAGCCCGGGTCCCGGGTGCTGGAGGGAAGCCAGTGCCGGCAGCTGGGGGAAGGAAGGCCTACTCTTGAATGAATTTTCATGCATCAGGCCTCTAGTCCTTACATAAAAAATGAGGACAAGTATCATATCAATAACTTAAGTTCTTACCTTACAAAACTAGAACATCAAGCCAAAGGAATCTATCATAATAATAAAAGGCTAATATGCAAATGGTTGTCACACCGTGACGCCATAACGACCGATCAGCAGGGACCTGAGGCTGCATGGTGCCTGGCGGGGATGGGGGACCTCAGGCCACACTCCCCGCCCTGTGGGGCTTGACGGGAGACCTCAGGCCGCACTCCCTGCTCTGTGGGGCTTGACGGGTGATCTCAGGCCGCACCCCCCGCCCAGTGGGGCTTGACGGGGACCTCAGGCTGCACCCCCCGCCCTGTGGGGCTTGACGGGGGATCTCAGGCCACGCCCCCCCGCCCAGAGGGGCTTGACGGGACCTCAGGCTGCACCCCCTGCCCAGCGGGGCTTGACGGGGGTGGGGCCGGCTGGGTCTGGGTCTCGCCCAATGGGGGTGGGGCCAGCTGGGTCTGGGTCTCTTGCGATTTCGAGGTGTGCACAGGTGGGCAGGGACTTGACTCTGGGTCCCGCGGCATGCCCCAGACTCTGACAGGAGGGAGATTTTCATGTACATTTTACTAATTTTCTTTCATCTCTGACACTTCTATTATAGAGAAAGGGCAAATAGCAATATTAAAATATTTCCTCCAATTCCCTTTTAATGTGCATGAATTCTGTGTACCGGTGGGGGTCCCTCGGCTTTGCCAGCACCCTCTTGCAATCTGGGAGCCCTCGGGATGTTTTGGCCCAATCCCCACAGTTTTGGACTGCCAGTTTTGGCCCAATCCCCGCAGGCCAGGTCGAGAGACCCCCACTGGTGCACAAATCCGTGCACCGGGCCTCTAGTGTGTGTGTGTGTGTGTATATATTAGAGAAGTATGCTAATTAACTGGGACACCATAATGGGTCGACTGGATAGGAGGAGGTTGCGCATGCAGTGTCGGGTGGGGCGGCAGGGGCCTCCGTGTGTCTGCACTAGGGGAGGGCCTGATCAGCAGCAGCTACGGCTGCTTCTCGGGCTGGAGAGGGAGGCAGGGCTGGACCAGTAGCGGCCATGGCTGCTGTGGGGCCCAGAGAGCGAGGCAGGGCTGGACCGGCGACTCAAGGGTGGGCAGTGGGCTTCTAGTGAAATAATAAAGATAAGAGCATAAAATAATATTGGAAATAGAAAAACAAAAAAAAACAAAAATAAAGGAAACAAGAAACTGGTTCTTCAAAATATCTATAAAATTGATAAACTTCTAGTAAGACTGACAAAAATAGAACACAAATCACCAATATTAGGAATGAAATAGGCGCTATCATTCCAGATACTGCAGACATTAAAAAAAAAAAAGGGGGAGGGAGTGTTGGAGAGTGGGAATTTTTGAGCATGCTTACTACTTCCATTTCAGAGAGGCCGTGGACTATGCCCCATAGAGTTGTCAGTGCTGACACCAGGCCAGGCCTTGAGATACGGTCTCATGGCCCCTTCCCAGTACGTAGGCCTTCTTTCACAGAACACTGTCAGCTTTCTGAAGAACAGGATGACCCTGTAAATAACATGGTCGTCAATGGCATGATCCTGACGTTGCTTAGGAAAAACTGTTTTGTCTTGGGTTACTTGCTCTGCAAGAACAGGATGTGGATAATGTGCTTAAAAGTGGTCCTGCACAAAGGGTCGGGGCTGCTCTCTGGACTCCCTGCGTGGAGAAAGGCAGAGCAGTTGCTGGCTGGCCGGCCAGCCGGCCGGCTAATAAAGGCTCCCTAAATTTTAATTTGGTCTGGACTCCAGTGGTCATTCACTCGTGTTCGCTCCACAACAGGAGTGCTACTACAAATAACTTTATGCAGATAAATATTACAACTTAGAAGAAAGAGAACAATTCCTTAAGTACCAGAAACTGCCAAATTTTAACTAAATTAGATAATCTGAATAGTCCTATAATCATTAAGGGAATGGAATTTTTAATTGAAAAACTCTCCAAAATGAAATTTCAAGGCCCATATAATCTCACTAGAGAGATCTAGCAACTCTCTAAAGGGTAATTAACACTAACTTGACATAATCTGTTCCATACAATAGAAGAGGAAGAAATACTTCCCAACTCATTCAGGAAGCCAGCACAGAGCCAAAGACATTACAAGAAAACAAAACTATAAACATCCCTCCTGAACTTAGATGCAAAAATCCTTAACAGAATACTACCAATATTTTAATATATAAAAATAATTATACACCAAAAATAAGTAGGATTTATTTCAGGTATGCCAGGCTAGTCCTCAGAATAGTCAAAACAATCTTGAAAAATTAAATTGGAGGACTCATACCTTCCAATTTTAAAAATGTACTATAGAGCTACAGTACTTAAGATAGTGTGGTACTGACATAAAAATAGACATATTGATCAATGGAACAGAGTTAAGACTCCAGAAATAAGTCCTTATATTTATGGTAAATAGATTTTTGACAAAGGTGTTTACATTTCAATGAGGGAAAGATATTTTTTTTCACAAATGATGCTGAGTCATTTTATCCATATGCAAAAAGATGGATTTAGACCCTTCCTACCATTTATAAACAATTTAAAATGGATAATAGGTCTAAATGTAAGAGCTAAAACTATAAAACGTGTAGAGAAAAGCATGTCCTTGGATTAGGTAGAGTTACCAATAGCATTATCTTTAAGAGAAAAAAAATTATAAATTGGACTTCATAAAAATGCAAACCTTTTGCACTTCAAAAGGCACCATTAAGGAAATGAAAACACCATTAAGGAAATTATGAAATACTTATAACCAGAATATATAAGAAAATCTTACAACTCAATAAGACAACTCAATTTTTAAAAATAGACAAGATTTGAATAGAGATGTCACCAAAGTAAACAAAGATGACTAATAAGAACATGAAAAAATGCCTTTTATCATATCATTAGTTATTAGAAAAATACAAATTAAAATCACAATAAGATATCACTTTACACCGGCTAGAAATGAAAATAAAAGAGACAAAAAATAATAACTGATAGCATAGATGCGGATAAATGAGAATCCTCATAATTGTTGATGAAAATGTAAAAATGATGTAGCCACTTTGAAAAGCCTTTCGGCAATTAAAAACAAACACCCACATTAAACATAAATTTACCATATGACATAGGAATTTTACTCCCTTGTTACCTACCCAAGAAGAATAATATATGCACATAAAAGATTTGTACATGAATGTTCATAGTAGCCTTATCCTATCTAATAAAAGAGTAATATGCTAATTGATGGTACCTCTGCTACGTCCACAGCCAATCAGGGGTACTATGCAAATTAACCCAGCAAAGATGGCGGGTAAATTTGCATACGCAGGCAGCAGGGTGGCAGCGCCTGATGCCGCAGCCGCCAGCCGGGTCCAAGCCATGATCGCACTGCCTGCCTGGGTCCAAGCCGCGATGGGGAACTGGGCAAGCAGCGTGGGGCAGTGCCCGATGCAGCCGGCAGGATCCAAGCCGAGATGGGGGGCCAGGCAGGCGGTGGGGGGCAGCGCCCAATGCCGCCGGCTGGATCCAAGATTGCGGACCGGGGCAGGTGGCGTGGGGCAGCGCCTGATGCCGCCGGGCTAGATCCAAGCTGCGATGGGGGACCAGGCAGGCTGCGGGGGGCAGCGCCCTATGCCACCAGCTGGATCCAAGCCGCGATCGTGGACCTGGACAGGTGGCGTGGGGCAGCACCCAATGCCGCTGGCCAGATCCAAGCCAAGATGGGGGACCGGGCAAGCAGTGGGGGGCAGCGCCATATGCCGCTGGCTGGATCCAAGCCACGATGGGGGACCAGGCAGGTGGCAGGGGGGTGGGGGGAGGTGGGCAGCTCCCTACGCTGCCAGCTGGATCCAAGCTGCGGTTGCAGACCCGGGCAGGCGGCATGGGGCAGCGCCCCACACTGCCAGCAGGGTCCAAGCTGCGGGGACCTGGGCAGCCCCTGCCAAGGCCCGCCTGTGGGGTCAAGCAGAGGGAGAAAGCTGGTGGCTTAGAGGGCATTGCTCCCTCTGGAGCCCCAGCTTCCTCATCCCAGCTGTGGAAACTGACAACAGGTAGGAGGAAGTCCCACCCCCACAGAATCAGCCAGAATCAGCCGTTGGTCACACAGCTCAAAGGCCTGACAGTCAAGACTCTCATTCACCTGTATCTCAGACCGTGGCAGTAGAGAGGTGGGACTATGTCCAAAGAAAAACTGTTGATACAACGTAGCTCTGCAGCAGAAACATGCCAACGTTATCAACAGAAAATGTCTGAAGAGCAATGTGCATCTGATCTTGAAAGAAGGCGACGCCTGTGACAGAATGTATCTGAAGAGCAGCTATTGGAAAAACGTCGCTCTGAAACCGAAAAACACCGGCATCATCGGCAGAAAATGTCTAAAGACCAACGTGCCTTTGAAGTTGAAAGAAGGCGGTGGCGAAGACAGAATATGTCTAGAGAACAGTCATCAACAAGTACTAGCAATACTGGTAGGAACTGTCTGCTCATCGAAAATGGAGTACATGAGGATGCAATTCTCGAACATAGTTGTGGTGGAATGACTGTTAGATATGAATTTTGCCTATCACTAAATTTCTCTGATGAAAAACCATCCGATGGAAAATTTACTCGATGTTGTAGCAAAGGGAAAGTCTGTCCAAATGATACACATTTTCCAGATTACCCGTCATATTTTAAAAGATTAATGACAAAGATTCTGACAGTAAAAATTTCATGGAAAATATTTGTTCCATAAATAGTTGTTTTGCTTTTGCTTCCATGGGTGCAAATATTGCATTGCCAGCAGGGTATGGGCCATACTGTTTTAGAATACACGGACAAGTTTATCACCGTACTGGAACTTTACATCCTTCAGATGGTGTTTCTCGGAAGTTTGCTCAACTCTATATTTTAGATACGGCTGAAGCAACGAGTAAAAGATTAGCAATGCCAGAAAACCAGGGCTGCTCAGAAAGACTCATGATCTACATCAACAACCTCATGCATGAAATAAATGAATTAACAAAATTGTACAAGATGCTACATGAGGCAGAAAAGGAAGCCCAATCTGAAGCAGCAGCAGCAAAAGGTATAGCTCCCACAGAAGTAACTATGGCAATTAAATATGATCATCACAGTGACCCAGGGAGATATAATTCTCCCCGTGTAACCAAGGTTGCTGTCATATTCAGATATGAAGATGGAGATCCTCCTTTTGAAAGGGACTTGTTCATTCATTGTAAACCAGATCCCAATAATCCAAGTGCCACTAAAATGAAACAAATCAGTATCCTGTTTCCTACATTAGATGCAATGACGTATCCTATTCTTTTTCCACATGGTGAAAAAGGTTGGGGAACAGATATTGCATTAAGACTCAGAGACAACAGTGTACTCAACAATAATACTAGACAAAATGTAAGGACACTAGTCACACAAATGCAGTATTATGGATTTCATCTCTCTGTGAGGGACACGTTCAATCCTATTTTAAATGCAGGAAAATTAACTCAACAGTTTATTGTGGATTCATATTCAAAAATGGAGGCCAATCGGATAAATTTCATTAAGGCAAACCAATCTAAGTTGAGAGTTGAAAAATATCGTGGTTTGATGGATTATCTCAAATCTAGATCTGAAAATGACAATGTACCGATTGGTAAAATGATAATACTTCCAACATCTTTTGAGGCTAGTCCCAGAAATATGCAGCAGCGATATCAGGATGCTATGGCAATTGTAACGAAGTATGGCAAGCCCGATTTATTTATAACCATGACATGCAACCCCAAAGGGGCAGATATTACAAACAATTTACAACACTGGCAAAATGACTTGGTAGCCAGAGTTTTTAATATTAAGCTGAACGCTCTTTTAAATGATGTATGTAAATTCCATTTATTTGGCAAAGTAATAGCTAAGATTCATGTCATTGAATTTCAGAAACGCGGACTGCCTCACGCTCACATATTATTGATATTAGATAGTGAGTCCAAATTACATTCAGAAGATGACATTGACGGTATAGTTAAGGCAGAAATTCCAGATGAGGACCAGTGTCCTCAACTTTTTCAAACTGTAAAATCAAATATGGTACATGGACCATGTGGAATACAAAATCCAAATAGTCCATGTATGGAAAATGGAAAATGTTCAAAGGGACATCCAAAAGAATTTCAAAATGTGACCATTGGAAATATTGATGGATATCCCAAATACAAACGAAGATCTGGTAGTACCATTTCTATTGGAAATAAAATTGTTGATAATACTTGGATTGTCCCTTATAACCCGTATTTGTGTTTCAAATATAAGTGTCATATAAATGTTGAAGTCTGTGCATCAATTAGAAGTGTCAAATATATATTTAAATACATCTATAAAGGTCATGATTGTGCAAATACTCAAATTTCTGAAAAAAATATTATCATGACGAAGTACAGGACTTCATTGACTCCAGGTATGTGAGTGCTCCTGAGGCTATTTGGAGACTTTTTGGAATGCGAATGCATGACCAATCTCATGCAATCATAATATTAGCTATTCATTTGCCAAATGATCAAAATTTGTATTTTCATGCCGATGATTTTGCTGAAGTTTTAGATAGGGCTAAAAGACATAACTCAACTTTGATGGCTTGGTTCTTATTGAATAGAGAAGACTCTGATGCATGTAATTATTATTATTGGGAGATTCCACAGCATTTTGTGTTTAATAATTCTTTGTGGACAAAACGCCGAAAGGGTGGGAATAAAATATTAGGTAGACTGTTCACTGTGAGCTTTAGAGAACCAGAACGATATTACCTTAGACTTTTGCTTCTGCATGTAAAAGGTGCGATAAGTTTTGAGGATCTGCGAACTGTAGGAGGTGTAACTTATGATACATTTCATGAAGTTGCTAAACACAGAGGATTATTACTTGACAACACTATCTGGAAAGATACGATTGACGATGCAATCATCCTTAATATGCCCAAACAACTACGGAAACTTCTTGCATACATATGTGTGTTTGGATGTCTTTCTGCTGCAGACACATTATGGGATGAGAATAAATCTCATTTTATTGAAGATTTCTGTTGGAAATTGCACCGAAGAGAAGGTGCCTGTGTGAACTGTGAAATGCATGCCCTTAACGAAATTCAGGAGGTATTCACATTGCATGGAATGAAATGTTCACATTTCAAACTCCAGACTATCCTTTATTAATGAATGCAAATACATGTGATGAATTGTATGAGCAACAACAGGCAGAGGTTTTGATCAATTCTCTGAATGATGAACAGTTGGCAGCCTTTCAGACTATAACTTCAGCCATCGAAGTCAAACTGTATACCCCAAATGCTTTTTCTTGGATGGTCCAGGTGGTAGTGGAAAAACATATCTGTATAAAGTTTTAATACATTATATTAGAGGTCGTGGTGGTACTGTTTTACCCACAGCATCTACAGGAATTGCTGCAAATTTACTTCTTGGTAGAAGAACCTTTCATTCCCAATATAAATTACCAATTCCATTAAAAGAAACTTCAATTTCTAGACTCGATATAAAGAGTGAAGTTGCTAAAACCATTAAAAAGGCCCAACTTCTTATTATTGATGAATGCACCATGGCATCCAGTCATGCTATAAACGCCATAGACAGATTACTAAGAGAAATTATGAATTTGAATGTTGCATTTGGTGGAAAAGTTCTCCTTCTCGGAGGGGATTTTCGACAATGTCTCAGTATTGTGCCACATGCTATGTGATAGGCCATAGTACAAACGAGTTTAAAGTACTGTGATGTTTGGGGATGTTTCAGAAAGTTGTCTCTTAAAACAAATATGAGATCAGAGGATTCTGATTATAGCAAATGGTTAGTAAAACTTGGAGATGGCAAACTTGATAGCAGTTTTCATTTAGGAATGGATATTATTGAAATTACCCATGAAATGATTTGTAATGGATCTATTATTGAAGCCACCTTTGGAAATAGTGTATCTATAGATAATATTAAAAATATATCTAAATGTGCAATTCTTTGTCCAAAAAAATGAGCATGTTCAAAAATTAAAGAAATTTTGGATATACTTGATGGAGATTTTCACACCTATTTGAATGATGATTCCATTGACTCAACAGATGATGCTGAAAAGGAAAATTTTCCCATTGAATTTCTTAATAGTATTACTCCTTCAGGAATGCCGTGTCATATATTAAAATTGAAAGTGGGTGCAATCATCATGCTATTGAGAAATCTTAATAGTAAATGGGGTCTTTGTAATGGTACCAGATTTATTATCAAAAGACCACAACCTAACATTATCAAAGCTGAAGTATTAACAGGATCTGCAGAGGGAGAGGTTGTTCTGATTCCAAGATTTGATTTGTCCCCATCTGACACTGGCCTCCCATTTAAATTAATTTGACAACAGTTTCCCGTGATGCCAGCATTTGCAATGACTATTAATAAATTACAAGGACAAACTCTAGACAGAGTAGAAATATTTCTACCTGAACCCGTTTTCACACATGGTCAGTTATATGTTGCTTTCTCTCAAGTTCAAAGAGCATGTGACGTTAAAGTTAAAGTTGTAAAACTTTATCCCAAGGGAAATTAGTCAAGCACTCTGAAAGTGTTTTCACTCTTAATGTGGTATACAGGGAGATATTAGAATAAGTTTAATCACTTTATCAGTCATTATTTGCATCAATGTTGTTTTTATATCATGAGTTTGTTATTGTTATATCATTGTTATTGTTTATTAATAAAATTATGTATTATTTTCATATACATTATACTCATTTCCTTTTATCTCTTACACTTTTATTATAGAGAAAGGGCAAATAGCAATATTAAAATATTTCCTCTACTTAATTCCCTTTCAATGTGCATGAATTTTGTGCACCGGGCCACTAGTTTATAATAACTTTAAAAAATAGGGAAGAAATCTCAATTTCCATCAATTGGTGAATGGATGAACAAAATGTGATATATCTATAATAGAAAAGAACAAATAACTGATACATGCTACATGTGGATGAACTTCAAGAACATTATGCAAAGTGAAAGAAGCCAGATGTAAAAGACCACATATTGTGTGATTCTATTTATATGAAATGTCCAGAAAAGACAAATCTATAGAGACAGTAGATTAGTGGTGGCCTTGGACTGGGGCAGGAAGAAATTAATTGCAAATGGGTAAGAGGTGATGGACATTTTCTAAAATTGAATATGACGATTATCGCACAACTTTGTAAATTTACTAAAAATCATTAAGTTGTAAATTTATGGGTGTAATCTATGATACATCTATACCTCAATAAAAATCTAAAGTATACCAGCTGAACATCATCTCCAAGTGTATTTTGTGCATACATATATAATGAGTGATTGAAATCCTTTCAAAATGTGTTCAAATGAATCCTAGTTTTAATTAAAATGCCTTTTTCTACTTGACTTTAACATGAGAAAGGAAATTAAAATGAAAGTAAAGGTTTTGTTAAACTTCAAATCTTTCATTTCAAGAGATTTTGTCTTATAAAAGAGCCCTCCCAGATTATCAAAAAAGACAAAGAAGCTGGAGTTACTGTGTTTTAAAACCCCAGGTTTCAAATGGACTTCCTGGAGAGAGAGAGCGAGAGGAGAAAGTGTTAGAAACTCTCATATTTCCTCCAATCTCTCTGCTTCTTACCTCCCACCTCAGTCTTGTTGTCAAAGTAAACAAATTTCTCAGTATATTTATTTTAGAAAACCTGAAAAAGGTATTTTTTATTCAAGATTATTTTCCAACATTTAAAGAAGGGATACAAAGACTTCTGATAGTCATCTTAAAAATCAAAAGCTGTTCTCGTCTTTTATACTTCTGTAGAGTAAAATGTGCTTTTCTTGGGGTAGAGTTCATGGAGAATAGAGTTTCATGGAAGATAGTGTTTATAGAGTTCATTTTAAGTTCAGCTACATCAAGATGCGAACTAGCCAGGCCTTGGACTTCCTTTCATTATCTCAAACGTATTTCACAATTTTTGACAAACAAAAAGATTTACATTTCAGGTAAGTCATTAGACTGACAGCACAAGTTTTAATTTCTTTACCTTGAATAGCAGGAAACTATAGCAAAGAAATTGTAGGTAAGATAGAACGTAGATGAGTTTTGTATTACTGGAGACCTCATCTGAACCTGAATTAGTAAATACAAACTTTAGTCACTCTGATCAAGAATATACTGTACTCTCTAGATTTTATTATCAGAAAAAAAAATGATTTTCAGAATAGTGTCCAAATAAAAAAGGACTTTTAGGACCCGTTACTAATTTTGTTCAGTTTCTTTTTAAGTTAAAGTTGGTGCCCTTATTAAAGAGAGGCTCAAATTTCAGTTTACATATTTTATTCTTTATAGATGAGATATATTATTCTGTTTCTGTGTACATAAGTATTAGTTTTATCAAACTTTCTATTTATAAGGTGCTTTATAATCACATTCTCATACTTAGTATTGGTTTATATCTAACGCAACCTATTCATTCCCAAGTTCTTTATTTTTATTCATCACTTCATTATCACAAAGCTTTTGCAATAAGTTCTCATAAAGGCAATCTTCCTTGAGTTTGTTTATGTTTATGAAAGCTGTCAGTGGCCCTAAAATTTTGCCCACATTTTGGTATAATTTTTGTTCCATTATCTTTCAGTATTAAATGTTACTGTGGAAAAGACTGAATACAATCTGTGGGGATTTTCTTTCTTCACTTCTCTATAGATCAGTGGTTCTTAAAGTATAGTCCCTGCATCAGCAGCATCAGTATCACCTGGGAATTTGTTATGATGCAAATTCTTAGGCCCCATTTTACAGCTACTAAGTTAGAAATGTTGGGTATAGAATCCAGTAATACTTTAACAAGTCAACTCAGAGTTTCTCATGCACACTGAAGTTCAATAACTGGTTAAATATTTAAATATTCTTTTATTCTGCCTGAATACTTGAAGATTTCTTACTTTGAAATTCAGTGACCTGGTCAAGAGCCAATAAAGTAGTGTAGGTAAACATGGCACTCACTGCCTCCTACAACCACATCAAAATTACAACTAAAGCCCAGCCAGTGTGGCTCAGTGGTTGAATATTGACCTATGAACCAGAAGGTCATGGTTCAATTCCCAGTCAGGGCATATGCCTGGATTGTAGGCTTGATTCCCAATCAGGGTTGTGCAGGAGGCAGCCCGTGAATGATTCTCTCTCATCATTAATGTTTCTATCTCTCCTTCCTTCCTCTCTGAAATCAATAAAAATTTATTTTTTTAAATACATATACAACTAAAATACAGAACAACCATCAACCAGGACCACCTGAAATATGGCTGAATGGAAGCATTACAACTAGAGAATTAAAGAAGAAAGCACATTAAGACTGGTAGGAGGGATGGAGGCATAGAATGGACTGGTTCGACACCCACATGTGGTGTGTTCTTAATCAGGAGAGATATCTAGGATACAGAGGCCTCCCATGAGGAGCAAGGAGTCTCAACCCAAACCAGACCCCTAAGCCCAGGTTTCCAGTGCTGGGAAGAGAAGCCCCCGTAACTTTGGGCTGTAAAAACCAGTGGGATTATGGCTTAATGACACAGTTCTTAGAAACTCTAGCAGTTCCTCTTAAAGGGCCAACACATGGACTTCCTTGGACTAGCTTCCTCTGAACTCCAGTGCTGGGGCAGTGACTTGGGGAGATCCAGGGACATATGGGGAGGAACTGGATTGACTGGCATCAGAGCAAGAACTCAGGGGTGGCTTTCTCCAGAAAAAGGGTGCTTGCAGAGGTCATTGTTCCTAGGCTGAGACCTCCCTCATCATCACAGAGCTCACTGGAAGGTGCCATATCTGAGTCTCCATCAACCTGACTCACACTGTTTGCACTGCCTGGGTGATTCCCTGAGACCCCACCCATCTAATTTGCAGCCCCACCCAAGCTGTTTGCAGTGTCTTTTCCATATGAATGGCATGTCCTGGTCAAGGCTTTAGACTTTCCTAAAATCAAACAAGCAGCAGCTGGCATCAGCATGCCCAATACCACTTAACAAGAGGCCCCAGGCTCAGCACTAGCAGCAGCCTGCCTTGCTTCACAGCTTGGCCTCTCCTGAGCACTTCCAAGCCCAACACAAGTAGCAGCCATCTGCAGATCACTCTGTAGCTCCTGATGGGTGGCCCTAAGCAAGGCACAGGTAGGGAAAGACTTGCACCCCCAGGGGGGCCCAGAGCCAGTGCATCTGGTAGACAGCTTCAGACCATGCCAGATTACAACTCTACACATCCACAAGTGACACAACTGAAGGGACAGATTCAGTGAGCACCAAAGCCCCACTGAAGCAAGTCTTGCTCCATAGGGGTGTCTCCTGCATAGCAGCTCTTCCACTGTAGTCACAACTGGTCCTCAGAGCCAATTGGCCTGGGGGATCAATTCCTCCCAGTGATGCCAACAGCAATCACAGATCAATTACAAGATAGCGCACACAGCCGAAACTGGTTTGGCTCAGTGGATAAGAGCGTCGGCCTGCGGACTGAAGGGTCCTGGGTTCGATTCCGGTCAAGGGCATGTACCTTGGTTGTGGGCACATCCCCAGTGGGAGGTGTGCAGGAGGCAGCTGATTGATGTTTCTCTCTCATCGATGTTTCTAGCTCTCTATCCCTCTCCCTTCCTCTCTGTAAAAAATCATTAAAATATATTTAAAAAAAAAAAAAAAAAGCACACACAGCCCACACAGGGGTGCACATGAGGCCCAGCTCAGGTGACTGGGGAGGCTGAGCCACTGGGCCCTACAGGACACCTACTACACAAGGCCACTCTACCAATTCCAGGAGACATAGCAATTCTACCTAATACGTAGAAACAAACACAGGGAAATGCCAAAATGTGCAAAGAAATGTCACAAATGAAAGAATAGAAGAAATTCTCCAGAAAAAGAACTAAATGAAATGGAAGCAAGCAAACTACTATGTACAGAGTTCAAAACAATGGTTATAAGAATGCTCAAGGATCTTAATGAGAGCTTCAAGGGAATTAGTGAGAATTTCAAGGGAATTAGTGAGAACATAAAAGACATGAAAAAGGAGCAATCAGAAATGAAGGATACACTAACTGAAATAAAGAATAATTTACAGGGAATCAATCAACAGTAGACTGGAGGGAGCCAAGAATCTCAATGATTTGGAATATGAGAAAGCAAAAAAACAACCAGAAGAGCAAAAAGAAAAAAAATCAAAATATATGAAGATAGCGTAAGAAGCCTCTGGGACAACTTCAAGTGTACCTACATTTCCATCATGATAGTGCCTTAGCACTGCTGTGGAGGCAGGAGAGGTTCCTGCCACTGCTGCTGTGCTCTCCAGCTATGAGTTGGCTTCTGGCTGAGTGGCGCTCCTGCTGTGAGAGCGCATTGACCACCAGGGGGCAGCTTCTACGTTGAGCGTCTGCCCCCTGGTGGTCAGTGCATGTCATGGTGACTGGTTGTTCTGCCAGTGATTCTGTCGTTTGGTCGATTTGCATATTAGGGTTTTATATAGATAGTGCAGCTTCGAGCTACAAGTGTGACAGGGAAAAGGAAGTGGAGGGTCTACAGTCCGGCTTTCAGGAGCTCTAAGTCCAATAACAAGGTAGCTAATCATCTATGATGTTACAAATAGCTCAGCCTGTTCCTGGGACCAGAAAAAGGTCAGCATTCCTGAGGCAAACTCTTGGGGGGAAGGGAGGTGTCAGCATCCTGGCATAGCAACCAAATCAAAGCGTGTCCTGTCCTTGGTCAGTTCTCAAAATGCATTTCTTTTCTGAGTAATGGACCCATAGAGGCATCTTATCTTTTTACAGCCTTGTTTCATCCTCCAGTTTCCCAGGGTCTGTTAGAAAACTTATTATCTATAGTTAGTGAGGTGAATACTTATTAAACAATTGTGTCTCTATTCTTTTTTTTTTTTTAATATATTTTATTGATATTTCACAGAGAGGAAGGGAGAGGGATAGAGAGTTAGAAACATCGATGAGAGAGAAACATCGATCAGCTGCCTCCTGCACACCTCCTACTGGGGATGTGCCCGCAACCAAGGTACATGCCCTTGACCGGAATCGAACCCAGGACCCTTCAGTCCGCAGGCCGACGCTCTATCCACTGAGCCAAACCGGTTTTGGCTGTGTCTCTATTCTTATTACATGCCCTTCCCCACTATCATTATGACAAGCATGTCCTTGGGGCAGGGATGGCTCAGTAGGTAATACATAACAAATCCACTGTGACATTCTCATCTCCCTAAATCTTTCTGTTCCTTCCTCTGCAAGTAAGAGGGTCATTATGTTTATCTGGATAAAGAAAACTTTCTGTGAAGCAAAGGCCCTTCGGTGAGCATTTACATAGGACACAAATATTCTGACACTATGAGTTCATGCTGAGAGATCCCTTCACATAACTCTTTGTCCAGAACAACCTGTTACCAATCCTCATCTTATCCCTTTCACGTCCCTGACTGTCCTGCCAAATCATTAGCCCAGATCTATGTCTTATAATAGAGCTGCTCCACAGGCATCTCAACTCAGCATAGGCCAGAAGTGAATCCAATTTTCAGTCTACTAACAACAAAAAGAGAAAATAAGTAGAACTCTACCAACTGCATGTGATAGCACATTGAGTCCAGAATCTCTGTTAAGTGCACCTACACAATAATAAACTGACGTTTATTTTCTTCCATCTCCGGTCTAGTACACTCATAATTCAGTTCCATGTATATTCCTCAGGTTCTTGCTGATAAACATTAGTGCAATTTTGTAATTCTTGCCATGCAGCCCTCTTGCTCCCCAATTAGACTTGGCAATTGGCCCCATGGATGTTTTAGGATTTGTCTACAGTTATAGATATGGAGGCAATGAAGGAGAGTGGAGCAGGGCATGAGGAGAATTGGTACTCACTTGCCAGGAAAGCACCTCAAATGGCATCAATACAGGGTCTTTCAGCAAGGCAGGATCATGCTCAGTCACGGAGGGTAAAAGGCTTCTTTTGCTGTAACAGAGGCTCTGTGGTGTTTGAGTTAGCAGATACTTGGAGTCATCTGAATCCTTCCAGGGTGCCCATCCCAATTCTTGAGTCTCATTCTTTCCCATTTGATATCCTGTCCCCTTATCTTCCTCACTTTTCCCTGAATGTCTGTCCTCTTGTCTGTTTTTGTCTCTTTCTATTGCTCTTTTTTTTTTTTTGTCTTTCTTTTAAGCAGTTCCGCTTTTCTCTCTGTATATGCTTATCTGTCTTTTCTGCTGACCACCTTGTGTTACAGGATTCTAATTTTGATCCATCATGGTAGTGCCTTAGCACTGCTGTGGAGGCAGGAGAGGTTCCTGCCACTGCTGCTGTGCTCTCCAGCTTATACAAAGTTGCCATGATGCCAACACCCCTACCCCCAACAACCTACACACCTTTCAGTTAAAGTACCCTAACTCTCTGAACCTTTGTCTCAATTCTAAATTCTTGAGGGACTCTGATGGACCCACTTTGCCAAAGTCCACCCTTGGTCCAAACTCTAAGGATGACAGGATTACTTAGTAACTAGGACTTCCCCTTTTCTGGGTTGGGGCTGGAGATTTTCTCTAAGAGAAGGATTTGAGTAGGGAGGATCCAGTCCTATCATAGTGTGCTTCTTGCTCTTCCTCAATATGCCATTACTTCTTCACGGCCTTTGCACTCTCTACAGTCTTGACAGTCAGGCAAGGTAAGTGAGGTAAGTTTGCACACAGGTAAGGTAGATTATTCATCTTTGTTTTTCCAGTACCTAACTTAGTAAATGGCATATAGTAGAACTCAAACGTGCATTTGGATAAACAACAGCTCTCTTAAAAAAACTGGAGATGTTAGCCAACCACATGGTTAGAATATAAGCCTTCATTGTGATGTAGTTGCCCCAAACATCTAATGTTACCTGTATTAACAGATGTGTATTGTTTGGAGAAAGGCTGATCCTAGTTCTTCTGGTCAGACCACTTCTGGAATGTTGTATTTGGCTCTAGATAACACATATGAAGAGGGATTCTGATCTACTGGTGCATTTCAGACAAAAGGTATTTTTCAGAAGAGGAAACACAGGGTAGTGCAAGGAGAGACTGCGGCCTGTGAGGAGCCGCTGAAGAAACTGAGAATCTTTAGCCTGATGAATACTTACTTGATGACTGAGGAGGAGAGGTGAAAGCTCTCCACAAATAGCAAACAGTCTGCAACATGAAAGAGGGGGTTACACTTATTCTTGTTAGCTAGAAAGAAAACCAAGGTGGTAGGAGGTTTCAGAGAAGAAGCTATAGTTGGGTACACATAGGAATTCCCTAAACTAGTGTTCTGCAGAACACTACACCATGTTAGGCTATACAAAGTGTTTTTGCTGCAGGATTTCTCAGAATCTTTAATATACAAATGTTAAGAAAAAGATATAATGTGCCCCTTTCCCCAAATATATTTGTCCATACAACCTTTTATTCACCGAGCACTGTTAACATCTCTTCAAACAATATTTCATTGACCAGATTGAGTTAAAGCTGCTCTGGTTCACATCAAGATACAGCATCTGGGGAAACTGGATGGTGCTGCTGTCACTTCAGCACTTCTGAAACCTTGGTCACTAAAACTAAAGTATATGACGTTTGGGAAACTGGAGCAACTTCTCTTGTTATGTTTACAGTGTGAGATGCAACATAGTTCTAAATGAGAATAATGGAGCAAAACCAACAAAAATAAGGCTCTCTCGTACAGTGGTTCTGAACTTTTTTCCTAGCAATATATTGTAATGACATTCCCATTTCTGTCCAAGGATTCGTTTATTGTGTGCAAGGTAGTATTTCTCACCTTTTCATTAGCACAGAAACAAACAAACAAAAAACCCTCATGTTCTACACTCCTGCCTTCCCCAACCTCCCCGTCAGATTGTGCTAGGATCCTCATGTGGAACCATTCCCCTCCATTGAGCATCACCGTTTTAGAAGCTCGAACCTATAGTATTAATATAACTTTTTAATAAGAAAGAAATTCCCAGGCCTAAGCGAAAAAATGATATTTAAAAATTGTGAGGAAAGTAAGACAAGAAAAATTATCAAAATGAAACCACTTATTTGAGGCTGAAGGGAATAAAATAAAAAAGGAAGATGAATTCATAAAAATATTGCTGTTATTAAATATTTGTTGCAATAAGCAAGACATGATGTAATAATGAGAAAAAGCTGACCCAACAACATGGAAAGGACAGGGTTTCAAAATTATAATTAGTGTCTATACAACTGTCCACAGGACATAAGCCAGAGCTGAAGCATTGTAGTCACTAAGAAGAATGTGCACTGCAGAAGAGGGATTCATCAGGATTTCCACAATTTATACCCATTCAATATATCCAAATTATTCCCAGAACCAGATTTACCAATGTGTACTATCTTTAATTTGATTTCCAAAGATCTATCAGTGCTGAGAAAGAGATGTTTGGGTTGGTAGATAAAATAGTGTAATTATAAGAAAGATGTATCTTCTCCTGTGTTAATAAAATGTCAGTCTGTTATTCTGTACTGAAAATTTACTAAGGTTTTATCAAACTTGGATAGTTGATAAGCCGGACCCTAGAGCAGATTACACCAGATATACCAATTCTTGAGGTCCTTGTGAATAATTCAATTGCATTGCTTATGAAGAAACTTGAAATACCATCTCTCTCTTATTCTGCAATTTTGTCCCTAAATCAGCACCTCACAAAGTGGGGTCTTCCGTTCTAAACAGCAGGTAAAGGAATTCCCACATAATTGTGCGTACTCACAGAGACTAATCTCAATTATACATTTGTGTTTTCTTGGCCATTTGGAGACACCAGGCTAGCTTCACCAACACAACACACAGTTTACTGAGTTCACTGATAGATGGGAAGACATGGAGTCTCAGGGGCCTCGCTCTTTAATGGACTGGAAAATACAGAACTGCCTCTATCATAGGAGAAAAGTGGAAGAGACCAGCTCATATGTGATGCCACCTCACTCCCCTAACCAAATGAGAGAAAAAAATGCTTGAAGTTCAGTGATGACCAAGACCAGAGTCAGGAATCTGGAACTGGGCAGAGTCCCAGGAGTCATTAGAGCTTTGTGTTCTTGGTCTCCAGGTTTATTGTGTTCTCTTGGATATGGGGAATCTTCTTAGCTGCTGGCTCCTGAATATCCTCTGACTTTAGAGGAACATAGTAGTAGCCCATGACGGAGAAGATCAGGCAGACCAGCAGCAGGAGACAGGAAAACAAAGTGAATTCGACCCACTGCAGGAAGAAATAGATATAAGAAAAAAAATATGGGGAAAAACCTAAAACTAAAGGGATCTTCAAAGGGCGAGAACTGAGGAGCAGATTGACCCAGGCTCGCCATTTAGACAGAGGTTTGCTAGAAGAAGACTGGGCTCACTGACCTTTCCTCACATGGGTATGTGGTGGATATTACTGATATTTACATATGTCTATTTTTCTAGCAAAGTCTGTGTGCATCCAACTCATCTATCATGGGGAAGGTGGAAGACAGAGGGGTGGATGGAGGAGGAGGAAAAAAAGGAATTTGAAGGGGAAAACTTGGATAGGTACAAGCTCCTCTTTCTCTTGGATCCATACCTGTACCAGGTCGCTGAACTGTGCCACAGTAAGCACAATGAAATTGCCAACTCCAATTGTCAACAACCAGGCTGCCTGGAGTACAGATTTCATGCTAGAGGGAGCCTAGAGAGGATACAAATTTGTCAGTAAACGAAATCCCTACACCGCCTTCATGCCCCATGCATCTATCCAGAAAACTTCTTCCACAAAAGTTTCCAGATTCAACTCTTCCCACTGAGTTCATCTATCACATTGATTCAAGGGGTATTAATTATGTTAATAGTAATAACAGAATGGAGCTCTTATTAATCAAATATTTTAACTCATATTATATAATCTTCATTACAACCCTAAGAGGTAAGTTCTATTAATATTCTTATTTTATACATAAAAAATAACACTAGAGAAATGATTATTCACTTGCTCAAGATTATACAAAGGGTTGTGCGGCCAAAATTTGAACATAAGCAGTTTGATTCCACATCCCTTATTCTTAATTTTTAAGTATCTTTTCCTAGATATCAAATACCATAGACTACTATGCTGCACTTCCATGATCTTGGGAATCAAGGTAACTCTCTGTTTAGGATCATGTATAAGGAATCTAAAGCCAAAATATATGAAGGTCTTGGCCAAGTCACATACCTACTTAAGGTAGTGCCAGGAAAATAATGCACCATCTTCTAAGCCCTGTCTCCACCTCCATTTCCCACTTGCAAAAACCTACCTGAGAATAAGAAAATTCAAGTCCTGTGACAGAGAACATGACCTCCCCAGCCGTCACCAGCACATATTGTGGTAGCTGCCATGCAATGGATATTTTGTTGGCTGGAATGTCTTCTGTCTTCCAAGCGTGGGGACCCTGATGGGTACTCTTAGTGAGGGAAAGAAGAAATTGGTTTGTCAGTAGTCTCAAGTAAATATTCCTTATCTACAGCATTCTATGATCTTATATGCATCCCATCTTCATATTTTCATCCTTTTGCTACCTTCAAGAGATTGAGCAATTTCTACAGTTTCAGGGTTTTTTTTGAAATTTCTTTTGGTAACACTGTACTCACTTGCCTGACTTCGGATACCGACATTAATATAGTCCTTAAATGGCAAAATATTTTGTTATTGTATGTCAAAATGACAAATAATCTTTGTTTTCTTAGGGCCATAATGAGACTGAAGGAGACCATGTCACCACATAGCAATGACTCAAGATAAATTAGTTCTTCCATTTTCCCAGACCCTGTGCCTGCTGCCAATGCTATCTCTTTTTATGTCCCATATGGAGACCTCAGTCATAAAGTCACTTGAATCTATCATCTTACATTAGAAATAAGTATGTTATCCTATCTTGCTACAAAATCTTCTTCTTTGGATTCCAGGATAGACACAGACATAGATACAGCTCCATGGTAGGAGAGTACAGGGGTAGCCATGAGCTACTTACATTAGTAATAACAAACAGATAAGCTGCACCGAAATTTAGTAGACCCAAATTCAGCGAAAAGTCATCATCTTCTGTTTTACAATGCACCGCAGGGTATCTGGAACAGGAGGAGTTTAGGTTAGAATAAACATCACAGCTTAGAAAAGCACCCCATTATCACAGGAAAGAGTGATCTCATCTCTTTATTGATAGTGAATCGAGCAGCGAAACCACCCATTTCTCTTAAAGGGAGAATTCTCAAGGAGTAAATTATTTTCATGCCAGATTTTTCTACCCCTGGTCTGAGCCCCTTATTGTCTGTCTGGTATCTTTTTTTAACTTAAACCTGAAAAAAGAAGGCACAAATCATCTTCTTTCGTGGACACCAGGCTCTTAAGTCTTATTAATTTTTCTCAGCATAAAATGGTGAACCCAAAAGGATAAGCCTGAAATACTGATGTGCCAATAGGCAATACCAAAGAATAGAAGTGGGAGTCCATAATAAACTTTGCAAACCTCCCAGAGATGGGCCTTATTAACTCTACAGTATGACCTTCATAGCAATCATGATCTCAATATACCTGTGTAGAGAAAGGTGAGACTAAGGGAAGGAGGCAAGGGTCAAAAAAAGAGCTGGAGTCTGTGTATACTCAAGATTAGCCAAGATATACCTACTATCTTGATATACCGCCACCTATATGCAAAGAACGCATTTTAAAATTTGTTGATAAAAGTAAAATGTCCCAAGGGTAATGAATGTACTTACTCTCCTATCTGTACAGTTCTGTAAGCAGACACACCATAGTCTTCACTAACATTAAGTGAGATATCTGTACCCAGGTTGATGTTGACCTCTTTATGCAAAGTGTTAAGGAACCTAAGGGTAGAGACATGGTTACAGATCAGACAAACCTTCCCAAGTAACAACACGTGATAAAAGGGTAGGGGCCTTTTCTTTTGTTTGCCATTATATCCCAGTGCCTGATACATAAAGGGTACATCATGTGTATTGTTAACTGAATGAATGAATCAACTCAAATGTAAAAAGTATCAGTAGTCTTAGCTGTCTGTAATGTTCTCATTCCTAAGGGAATAGCTTTCTATCTGCCATTCCCTCACCTGATCTCTAGCTGGATGGACACTATCATGATCACCCATGGCAGTCTGAGTTTCCTCACTAATCCAGCTTAGGTGCATCCAATATCTTTCCCTCTTATAATGGTGGGATTCACCAACTGATACTCCATTAAGAAAAATGATTATGTACATATAAATATATACCAGTATGCTCAAACCTCAGCGGGAAGGTAGGGGAGGGTGGGGGTAAGGAGGAGAGTTCAACCAAAGGACTTGTATGCATGCATATAAGCATAACCAATGGACACAGACACCAGGAGAGTGGGGGGGGGGGGGGGGTGGCAATGCGGGGATAAGGACACATATGTAATACCTTAATCAATAAAGGAAAAAAAAACCTGATTCTTTGTCTTCTTATAAACGATTTGACTTATGCAAACTCAGACTCCCAGCCCATAATAGGTCATTATTGTTTTGGAGTCTTCAGACAATCCTGGACTCTTCTAGAATGATCTTTTTAGTCATCTGAACCTAGGTTTCTAAGTATGGGTTTTAGATACATTTCTATTTTGATAGCTTGTGCTTTTGTCTTTGGCCCATGGGATAAAAAGATAAATTCTCTCTAGAATCCTTAATGTTGACTCCTGGACTTTTTAAATAATCCTGCACTAATCTAGAAATTTCCCCTTCCATCCCTTCTGAAAGTTCCTGTGGCTCTCCAACCCAGGAAAGTCCTATCAACTCTTAACAGCAACCGCCTAATGTTAATGGCCATAGGCATGTGCATCTGTCCATTTCATGTCAGATTCCTGCCACAGAAAGCAGGTGACCTCTTCAGTGCCCCACCTCTCTAACTGTCCCAAGCTGTCTGACAAGACCTTCAGACTTTTCTGAATTCACAACCAAGTCTTTTTGACTCCAAATGTATCACCTTTAATTATACCAAGATGCCTCTATAAGTTTAAAATAAAAACTATACTTTCCTTTAAAAACACAGTAAAAAGAGATGCTCAACTACCAACAATGAAGCATTATTTGCTTACATCTAAATTTCTCTCTGGTCATCAGAAAGAGGAAAGTACTGAGTTACTTTCCTGAGAACAAGGTAAGTGGATAAAATTCAGTATAGGAAATGTGTGCATCAGAGCACAGGAGACATACACAGATACACAGTCATCTTTGAATGCCACATGGGAAAGCAAGCCTATCTGTTCTGTGTCCTGGAAAATGCCTTCTGACACCTATGCCCCTGACATTCCAGGAGAGAATCCCTGCGCAAGACAAGTAGAATGTTAGGACTCGTTATCTGAAGCCCCTCAGATCAGAAGAGGCCCAAGATTCATGAGAACAGAGTGGCCTGGGATTTCCTTGACTTCCAAACCTCACGGCTGTCATCCCATTGGTTATGTTTTCCGCATCCTTCACCTTAAATAGAGGAAAGTAAAAATCAGTTACAGGTGACAACAGGGGACCAATAATCAGAAAATTTTATCATTAGGCATATCCTTGGTAAGCTATTGATGAGCCAATCATCACACTCTAAGATAACAATTTGGAACCAAGACCACTCCTCAACTTACCATCATGCTGGAAACACTTTCCCCATCTTCTCGAATGATCAGACTGTACCATTTCTTCTCCTCCACGGAATGCTCAGTGTAGACAGACAAATTGTGATATTTCAAGTGGAAGTGAAAATCCTGGCTTTTTGTCTTCAGGTGAAGTTTGGAATAGTGTGGCATTTTCTGTAGAATGAAAAACCTGTCACACTCACCTTCTACCCCATTTTGGACATCATAACCTCATAGCTTCCCATGTGGGACCTCAACATTATCTGTTAAGCTAGTAATTCCATTTTTAGGAATATACCATAGGACTAATTAGAGGGATGTATAAATATTCATGAGTAAGGATATTAATCATAGGATTTACATATTATAATACTTATCATTACAATAACTTCTGATTTTAAAATTGTTGCCATTTCACAGATGCTTAAACTGAAGTTTAGAGATACAATAACTTGTTCAGGGTCTTGTAACTAGGGAGTGACAGAACTGGAATTGGACGGGGGCTGTTTGACTCCACAAATGCATGCTCCACAAATGCATAATATAGTTAACCACTATATTATGCTGCTGCTTTGGTGCATAATCAGAATGTGTTTCTAATTCTTTCAAGTCCATATCTCACCTGAAAAGATTTGATGGACTCTGGCAACAAAGAATTTTTGTCATCTCCTACCACTGTCACTTTCACCTCATCATCGGCCAGATTCAAGACTTGTAGGAAAATCTCTCGGGGACCTGGCTGGGGTGGAGCCATTTCCTTAGGACAGAGAACACATGTCAGAATCACTAACAAACAACCCTGTGGATACAAAGAGAACAGACATTTCAGTCCTATCTCTGATAGCCTAGTCCACTGGTTGGCAAACTCATTAGTCAACAGAGCCAAATATCAACAGTACAACGATTGAAATTTCTTTTGAGAGCCAAATTTTTTAAACTTAAACTTCTTCTAACTCCACTTCTTCAAAATAGACTTGCCCAGGCTATGGTATTTTGTGGAAGAGCCACACTCAAGGGGCCAAAGAGCCACATGTGGCTCGCAAGCCGCAGTTTGCCGACCACTGGCCTAGTCCATCTAAGTCAGGATAACATAGTTTTCTCCCACTAAAGACCATTTGGCTTAGGAAACTCTGAAGTCAGTTTGGAGGGGGAAACACCAGCTCAATGCAGCAAGCACAGATGTCAGGTAACAAACTTCATACTTTCTGACTTAGCTGTGGCCTCATACATCATTTCCCAATAGTGGCCATTCAATCTGCCAAAGGGTATTTGTGTAAGTATCTGGTAAGGTATCAGATAAACTAGTGTTTCCAAAGAGATGGTTGGATACCTTGATATAAGTGTTTGGAAATTCCTTGACAATATATTCTGAATCACTCAGGTGGGAGCTGAGCCTCCTTTTCATTGCTGCTCTACCTCTGTACCTACTCATTTATCACAAATACTAGAGGCCCGGTGCACAAACTTCATGCATGGGGCGGGGGAGAAGAGAGCTGTCCTTCAATCCGGCCTGCACCCTCTCCAATCTGGGACCCCTTGGGGGATATCTGACTGCTGGTTTAGGCCCGATCGCTGTGGGATTGGGCCTAAACTGGCAATCGGACATCCCTCTCACAATCCAGGACTGCTGGCTCTTAACCGCTCGCCTGCTTGCCTGCCTGATTACCCCTAACCGTTTCTGCCTGCCAGCCTGATCGCCCCCTAATCGCTCCCCTGCCAGCCTGATTGACACCTAACTGCTCCCCTGCTGGCCTGATCATCCCCAACTGCCCTCCCCTGCCAGACTGATTGCCCACAACTGCCCTCCCCTGCCACAACCCGCCTCCTCTACCAGGACCCGCCTCCTCTGCGTGAGGTGGCGGAGATGCCGGGACCGGCCTCCGCCATGCCCTGCAGAGCTTCGGGACCCCCAGGCCTCATCGTGCAGAGCAGCCACCGGGCCCGCCTCAGCTGTGCGCACGACCATCTTTTGGTGGCCATCTTGTGATGACGTCGTGTGAGGGCATGACCCTACCTAGGCTTTTATTATATAGGATGAGTTATGCACCTTCTTTCAAACAGGTACTATGCTAGGTCTTGGGGAATCAGAAGAGTGAACAAGATAGATAAGGTCCTGTACTCATGGAGCTTAAGATTTATTGAACTCACATTAATTTTTGTCTCTACAACTGCCACAACTGCAAATGCCAGGCATGCTAGGATCATACCAACAGCCATTTTCCTAAGCGATCTGCAGAAGAGAGGGAGAGACATTTATATCTAAACTTTAGAGTTTAAAGTATAAAATTCAACCCCCCTAGGCCTACCATTAAAGACCTTTCCTGATTTGGCCCCAATTACTTTCCAAAGTATTTCCTAGAACTCCCCTTCACACATCTTTTCTTCTCCCTTTACTTGAGTCGCACTGAATGGTTCTTTGTAATGCACCACATTCCCCACATCTATCTTTCTTCATGTTTTTTCTATCCATCATGTCATAATAACAAAAACAATAGTATGCAGTAAGATTAATTGAACATTCACCATATGCCAGGCACTATATATTATTACTTCATTTTCCTCTTGTTCAGAAGTTTTTCTTGACCCCGGCAGCAGACTTCTCTAACACTTCCCTGGCACTTTGCTCCATTATTAGGGCACCTAACATATTTTACCTCATGTAATAATTATATGGCACACATTCCACCTCCTTATTAAACAGTAAACCTCTTGAGGGCAAGATTTGTGCTTTTACATTTGCATGGCTTGGTGCTGAACCCACTTCAATGAATGAGTAAATGATAAAAGGCCATTTGAATATGGTAAAGTGGTCATTAAATGGAAATTGCTATTAAATCGGGAATTAGAAGAGGCTTAAAACACTCCTCTGTCAAACTGAACAACGAATAATAAACACTTCTATGGGAGAAAGCAGTAAACAGGGACCATTCTATGCCCACTCTTAACCAGGTCCCCTTACTTGTTTTATAGGGACAATGGGAGATTTAAAGGGATTCATTGTCATCAAAGGCTTTAAACTTCTTTGAAGAGGCAACATTCAAGAACAAAGCAAAATGTTGGTTTAGGAGACCACTCTCATATACACTTTAGTTTCCATGAAACTTACACATACCCCTTCAACATTGCACAGTTCAGTCGGCAGTAATGGCTTAGACTCCCTACAATAAGAATTAATTCGTTCTAATTCCCATCCTCTGGTATTAATGGTGTGTAGTTTAAAGTGGGTAAATAGAACCAGAAAAAAATATAAACCAAAACAAGTCATCACTAAGTAGAAAACTACTGACATTGAATCTTTATCAAATGGGGCAAAGATTGAGTCAGTCTGGAGGAATACAGGCATAATGAGCACTTACGAGAAGTTAATTCCACACTTGGAGATCAGAGGATAAATGACAAGGTCAAACAATGGGATGAAGATAAGAACCAGAAGGGGATTTAGTACCTGTAATACCATGGTAAAAAAAGATTAGTTACAAGTGTTCTCCTATCGTAAGTGTGAGCATGTGCTCTTACTTGCTTTTGTGCATCCTTTCTCACATCCAAAGACACTTTTCTCATACAAAGTACAAAATGATTCCATATCTATTAGTCTCTCTACACCTAAGACTCTATTTCCCTTGCATAGCACCTTAGTTTCCAGATATCCCAAGGAACCAGTTTCACTCTGAACCTGTTTTTCTGTCCATCAATTGGGTGTTCCCATTTTCATTTGTCATCTCCATTTCCACAGCCCAAAGGAAAATGTCATGGCCAGAAGAAACAGAAGGAACAATTGGGGATTATTGAACAAAGGGTTAAAAAAAAGAACTAAGAGTTACCAAAGAACAGAGATTCTGACTTTGTTGCTCATACGACAAAGTCTTCTACTTTCTTTGACAACATTTCCATTATACTGTGCCAGGAAAAAAAGTCCAATGCTTATACTTTTCCTGTGGGCTCAAAACTTACTCTCCCTGGAGTTGAGCAGAAGCTGCTTACTTAACAGAAGATGTAAAAGAGAAGTGTGGAGCTTAAGGAGAATATTTTCACCCCTGTGCTTAGCACTCTTCAGCATACAAGGAAAAATAACATCAAATTATGGTTGGCAATCCTAACACTACAGGTAGAGGTATAAATGAGGAAAGAAGTAAGTTCCCATGACTACAAAGAAGTGTCCTACCTGCATCTGGTCCGGCTGAAGCACAATAAAACCCTGAAATATTATAATAAATTAAATTTAGAGGTGGCTAAAGATAAGAAAAGCCTAAATCTTGGTAATTAACAGGCAATAAACATACTAGTAAGTTAAAATTCACCAGGTCTTTCGTTCAGCCACTATCATGCTTGTAAGGATATGTGGGCTGAACAGAGTGTTAATGGATTCAGGTTATTTACTAGTACATTCTATGTACTATACTTTCCTTAACCTAGGAGAGAATAGTCAGTGTGTTTTTATTCATCTCAGTAACTGCAGTTGTGGGTAGTAATTATGTGAAGGACAAGCTATCTGGTTTAGGGTAAAGATTTCCATTGATACACAGAGTTCTCCAGGGGGTCAACAGGAGGGCAATCATGGTAAATCCTGGACAACCAGAGGAAGGAAAAGGTAAAATTATATTTGACAGGCTGCAAAGAGGCTGGCTAATAAGACCCTACCCTCTTCACAACTGTGATGGCAGAAAAATAAGACAATAATCTAGAAAGTGGAATAATTGAGAGCAGGGATGGAACTTTATATGAGTTTGCCAAATAATGGAGGTTGGAAAAAGAGATAAAATGCTTACAACTTTTCCAATTTTTCCATATCCATGTACAAAATATTCCATATGCAGGTCCCCTGCTGTGAATCTTGACTGTGATGGGGCCAGTCGTGTACTAGCACCATAAAATCTGCCTCTGCTGTGCGGGACAGGCTTAGATGGAAGAAAACCATCACTATCCCAGGTCTGTATCCCTTTGCTATCCTCTCCATACTTCCTTGTACACATTTAAACCTTTCCCAGCCGTCTGTTCCTGATTTCTAAAGGTAAGATTCTGGTTTTTATTTCTAGACTAGATTTCTTTATTTTGCCTACTCAGAGTTTGCATGCTAAAGGCACCTGTCTTAGGACCTTAAGTCCATATTCAGGCAAAACCACAAAGAAATTAATTTTTCCCAAATATGGACTATAAAGAAAATAACAGACTTCTCTGGAAAATCTCTTCAACTCACCAAATTCCTGTTCATCCTGGTGGCTTGCAAGGTCCATCGTGAACCCTGGGGCAGACGGATGCCGTTAGGAGAAATCCCTTTTCTGTGAGAGGGTAGGGGCTGGGAGAGGGGGGGCTTTCAAAAAAAGTATTCTTACCTGCTGTTCCAAAAGGGCCCAGAACATGGGCAATGGGATATAGAGGAATAGTATCCTGGTCAGTGCCTTCACATCCATAATGAGCTGCTTCTGCAACACAAGGGAAAGGAGGAACAGGCTAACTTGGTAGACATGGTTTTCATGCTTGGAGCAGAGGTAGTCCAGAACAGTAAGAGAAGAAGTTAAATGCCACAGGAGGGAATCAGTTTGATATCGGGAGAGATGTTACAGAGGTATTTATAAGATACTTCTGAAACTCCAACTTACTGGGTATTTCTCAGCTGCCCAGTCCAGCCAGTGCTGTCGCTTTGGAATGTCCCCAGAACGGTTCTTGAAACGGTTGGAAATAGCAAACTAGGGCAGAGCATAGACCTCAGAGGAGAGACAAAAAGAAACCATCCCCTACCTTTTTCAATTCATCATCCCTTCTCTGAAACAAACATACTTCAAGTGACGTATTCCAATGCTTTGATTTAATCAGACATTGAATTTCAAAATATTTCAGATATAATTTTATTTATTCTTATGTCTTTTAAAAATTTAATTTCCATCATCATTTATTCTCCCTATACCCTTTTCCACCTCCACCCTCCTCCACCCCACAGCCACCACACTGTTGTTCGTGTCAATGAGTTCTTTCTCTCATTTTCTCTTTTTTGCTCAATCTCTCCACCCCACCCCCACTCTCCCCTACTGCCAACAGCTATCATCCTGCTCTGATTGCTATTTCACTTAGCATAACGTTCTCCAGGTCCATCCATACTGTCACAAAGGGTAACATTTTCTTCTTTTTTACGGCTGAGAAGTGTTACATTTTGTAAATGTACCATTGCTATTTTATCCACTCATCTACTGATGGACACTTATAACTACATTTCAGAAGATTTTTTTCCAAATTAAAAAATGATTACATTTTTTTTTTTTACTTAGTAGTTAAGGGGGCATAGAGGAAGACTGAGTAATCTTAGTTTTCCAAAACGCACAGATGTAGAACAGAGGTCATTGAAAAAAATGTATGTCTATGTTTGAAGGTATCTGTGCTCAGCATAGCATCTCTTTGTCTTTGATTGAAAAAGGCAGGTAGGAGAAACCAAGATGGCGGCATAGGTGAACACCTAAACTGCTGCCTCGCACAACAATTTCAAAACTACAGCTAAAAGACAGAACGGACAGCATCCAGAACCACAGGAAAGTTGGCTGAATGGAAATTCTACAACTAGAAGGAAAGAGGGGGCACACGGAGACTCAGAGGAGCTGTAAAAGGCTGAGGTATGGAGACACGCGCGTGGAGAGGACGGGCGGCTGAGTGCCTGGCTAGCTTTCTCTAGCGGGAGAGAGACGACAGCTCCCGACTGCACTGAACCCCAGTTCCGACTGCACTGAACCCCAGTTCCGGGTAAAACCCTGGGGTCCCAGACTCATACAAGGGAAGTCTGGACTGTCGGGAGAAAAGAGGAGCGCACGGAAACTCAGGGGAGAGGCGAAAGGCAGAGGTCTGGAGGTGCGCGCACAAGTGCGCACAGAGAGGACTGACTGCTGAGTGTGCCACTGGCTTTCTCTAGCGGGAGGAAGGCGGAAGCTCCCGACTGTGCTGAACTCCAGTTCCAGGAGAGAATCTGGGAATCCAGATTCATTGGGGGAGAAACTGGACTGTCTGGCAGTGGGCGAAACTCGAGAGCGGCTTTCTCTCAGAGGTGCTTGTGGTGATTACCGAGGGACACTGAGACCCAGGGGCCTCATAGGGCAGGGCTGACAGGAAGCCAAGGCTGTCTGTTCAGCCCTGAGACTCCGCCGCATCCAAGCTGAGTACAGAGGCTTTTGCAATTTTGCAAGTCTTGTCTCATAAGGCTCTCTCCAGCACAGAAGTTCTCCTGGTGCAGACACAGCTGATTCTCACAGCCAATTGGCTGGAGGTCAATTCCTCCCAGTGATACCAACAACAATCAAGACTTACCTACAACAAGGCTGTACACACAGTCCACAAAGGGGTGCACCAAGAGTGTCTACCTCAGGTAACTGGGGAGGCTGAGCCACTAGGCCATACAGGACACCTAGCACACAAAGCTACTCTACCAACTCAGGGAAGCAGTGAAAATGCAGAGACAAAGAAATAGATCACAAACCAAAGAAATGGAGGAACGCAAACGACTGGATATAGAGTTCAAAACCACGGTTATAAGGTTTTTCAAGAATTTCCTAGAAAAGGCCAATAAATTTAGTGAGACCCTTGAGGATATGAAAAAGGACCAACTAGAAATTAAATATACACTGACTGAAATAAAAAATATTATACAGAGACCTAACAGCAGACTAGAGGAACGCAAGAATCAAGTCAAAGATTTGAAATACAAAGAAGCAAAAAACACCCAACCGGAAAAGCAAAAAGAAAAAAGAATCCAAAAATATGAAGATAGTGTAAGGAGCCTCTGGGACAACTTCAAGCGTACCAACATCAGAATTATGGGGGTGCCAGAAGAAGAGAGAGAGCAAGATACTGAAAACCTATTTGAAGAAATGATGACTGAAAACTTACCCCACCTGGTGAAAGAAATAGACTTACAAGTCCAGGAAGTGCACAGAACCCCAAACAAGAGGAATCCAAAGAGGACCACACCAAGACACATCATAATTAAAATGCCAAGAGCAAAAGACAAAGAGAGAATATTAAAAGCAGTAAGAGAAAAACAGTTAATTACCTACAAGGGAGCACCCATACGATTGTCAGCTGATTTCTCAACAGAAACTATGCAGGCCAGATTGGAGTGGCAAGAAATATTCAAAGTGATGAATAGCAAGAACCTACAACCAAGATTACACTACCCAGCAAAACTATCATTCAGAATTGAAGGGCAGATAAAGAGCTTCACAGATAAGAAAAAGCTGAAGGAGTTCATCAACACAAAACCAGTATTATATGAAAGGCTGAAAGGTACTCTTTAAGAAGAGGAAGAAGAAGAAAAAGGTAAAGATAAAAAATTATGAACAACAAATACATATCAATCAACAAGTGAATCTAAAAATCAAGTGAATAAAAAATCTGATGAACAGAATAAACTGGTGAATATAATAGAATCAGGAGCATAGAAAGAGAGTGGACTGATAATTCTCAGGGGGAAAGGGGTGTGGGGGGTACAGGAAGAGACTGGACAAAAATCGTACACCTATGGATGAGGACAGCAGGGGGGCAGTAAGGGCAGAGGGTGGGGTGGGAACTGGGTAGAGGGCAGCTATGGGGGTAAAAAAGAGGAACAATTGTAATAATCTGAACAATAAAGATTTATTAAATTTAAAAATAAAATAAAATAAAAAGAAAAAGGCAGGTAAACAATTCATGGACTTACCCAGATACATTTGATAACTTGAGTCACTATGTTTCCTTCTGGAGGTGTTTTTTTGTACATTTTGCTTCCCATTGCAAACACAACTGCAGTTGATACACAAACAAGGTTCTTAGCTTCTCATTCAGCACATTCAGTACCCAAGGCTAAGGACAGACTGCTGATGTGTAGGAGTGACTGGCAGATCATCTCATCAAGGGAGGAACCTCACTTAATACTTCCTGACTTGAGAGTTATAAAAGTTACACAAAGAATTAAATGGTCAATTGTTAAAAGAGATATCTGTTGAGACTTTTCTGTAATCACAGAAATGGAGGTCATCTTTGAGTTCCACTTTTCTTTCTCCATCTCCACAAAAATCTGATATGTTACCAGCTTTCATTGATCCTCTTGCTTCAGTCGGCCGCCTCTTTTCCATTGCTACAACTCTTATTTGACCTCACAGCTTCTACTCTGGGTTATTAAAATGGCCATCATCTAGTTCCTCAGTCCCTGGTCTATTCTTCCCTTATCTGATGCCAAATTAAAACTTTCTTTTCAGGGCCTACCTAATAAACCCAAGCCTCTGGCATGAAATATCATCCCAAATTAATTATTGTCTTGATGGTTATTATTATTGCTAACTATCTATTGAAGGTTTATTCTTATATGTAAAGTATTAAGCATTTTACATATATAAACTGATATAAGCTGGCAAAATATGTACTACTCTCTCCACTTTACACATAAAGAAATAGAAGATTAAAGAAATTAAGCACCAGGTACAAGGTTACAAAGCTAGAAGTTGCTAGAAACTGCAATTTAGACCTGAGGCCTGTCTGATTCAAAAATCCATGCTCTTAAACATCAGAAAGCTTCTCATTCACTCATTCTTGTATTAAACCTTGTGCTAGATCAGCTGTGGGCAAACTACGGCCCACTGGCCGGATCCAGCCCGTTCGACTGTTCTATCTGGCCCGCGGAGCCAAAAGAGCAGAGGGTTCTCTTGCTCTCCCCTCCGCTCCTTCACCAGCAGCAGTGTTAACATGGCAACTTCGGGAAACACGGCTGTAGCTCCTTCTTCTGAGTGGGCGGATTTATATCCGCCCATTCAGTAGAAGGAACAACCTCTCAATCTTCCAGAGGCTCCTTGTAATGCTCGTGGACGCGTCCCCTGACATCACCCTGGGAATGCGTAGACACGTTATCGTGGTGATGTAGGGAGACACGCCCCTGGAGAGCACAGTATCAGAGCATTAGCTAAAAAGGAGACCAACAACACTGTTCCCACTGAAGTTGATGTTTTAAAGACCAAAAACCTTTCAACCCAGTCTACATTGCCATCTACATCTACGTCCCGGGCATAATTTGGAAGTTGCACTAAAGAAAATGTTTAATTTACTGTTTACACATTTTGTTCTTTTCTATTTGTTTTAGTTTTAAATTATTTTATTATATTTAAGTTTAATTTGAAAGGCTTTTGTACCTTTCCTTTGTTAGGCAATTTTATTTTGCCTTTGCCATCTTCAATATAAGGTATGTTATTGTGCTATGATTCCTCCATTTTTTGAAGTTTCAAATTATAATAATGAGTGTTTACATTCTTCTTGTTAAAATGTTTGAAATGAATAAAACTATTGAAATTAAAAAAAAAAAAAGACCGTACCCTTTTATGTAATGATGTTTACTTTGAATTTATATTAGTTCACACAAACACTCCATCCATGCTTTTGTTCCGGCCCTCCGGTCCAGTTTAAGAACCCATTGTGGCCCTCGAGTCAAAAAGTTTGCCCACCCCTGTGCTAGATACTACTAGAAATAAAGTTAAAAAAAAAAGACGTGGCCTCTGTCCACAATGTAGCTCACCTCAGCTTACCATTTCCC